>NW_027466453.1:2917500-3517500 GCF_050575085.1 Anarhichas minor
CAAGCAGATTTAAAACACATTCACCCAAAAGCTCTTTATTTTTGAGTGTGCAATCGGATGCTCTACATACCCATCAATCCTAAAGCCAATCCAGAGAACGATATACCCATTGCACGCCCTCTCTCCTTGTCGTCTTTGTACTCATCAGCCAGCATACTCATTCCTGAAAAACAAAAGTAATACTACTAATATTAATAATAATATCATTAGTCGGATGATTAATGGGATCAATTTTTTTTTCTTTTCAAATCTTTTTGAACATGAACACTAAAGTCCTAATTAAAACCTTCAGTCGAATGTATCTGTTGTTTTTGTGTATTCAAGTCAATATTGTAAAATATTCAAAAATAAATATATCTGACCTGCCACAGACAAGCAGGATCCACCCACACCTTGCACTGATCTGGCCAGCAGCAGTAAGATGAAGCTAGATGAAAAGGCAAACACTTCCAAGGAACAAGTGAAGATTAGATTGATAATACCCAAGAAATAACTTTCTGTCTTTGTGGGAAAAACAATGTGTTCAGTTTTGACATTTTTGACTCTGTAGAAAGAATCAAATGTTTCTATCCATTCAAAAACTATATATATATATATATATATATATATATATATATATATATATTTTGGGGGGCCTTGATGAAATTGACCCTGGACAAGACGTCCAAAATATCTGGTTCAGAAGTTTATTTACCTTCTTGACCTGTTGCATTGATAAGCAGCATTGTATTTATTGTAGATACATTTATTTAGCTGAATTTCAGGAGCAGGACCACGCCTCAGCCACTCGCCCGCTTCCGGCCACACTCCTACAAATACCTACCCACTCTAAGCCTCAGCTTGCTCACGCTTTCCGCACTAGCAACCGGAACGCCACGCAGAGAAAACAAAACAAAAAACCTTACCTCGCCTAAAACATGGACCTGCCGTTCATCAGGCCATCCGACGACGACGACGACCAATTCGCCTCCCCAGAGGCCACCCGTACAGCCCAGGGAAGCACTCGACCTGCCGCCCACGAGACGCCGCCAACCGCCATCGAGAGGGTCCAGGCAGCTCAACGCAGCCAAACCCGCCGATCTCCACCACGCCGACCAGCTGCATCCACCCTCTAGAATCCGACAATACGAAGATTCAGACCCACGGCCGTCCTCCAATAACTCACATCTCCGTGGCAGAGGGAGACCTGCCACCTCCAGACGTAGACAACGGAAACGTAAATCTAGCTCTCTCCTTCGCTCGCTCCAAACCCAGCTCTCGGGAACGAGTCTCCGACGACTCCGGCTACCCGACACGCCACGCTGAAAGATGCCGCCACCGCTCCCGCGCTCCAGCCAGGTCCCCCATCGAAGACGCACCAGCTAAGATCTCCAACTGGACCATAGTCCGCCTGCTAAGAGCATCGAAAGAGATTCCTCACCACCGCTCCGACAACAAAGCAAAACTGTGCCAACTCCTCACAACTTTCCTAAAGTCACATCAGGCTAAAAAACACAAACGTACCTACATCCAAAACACACCGGCGTAACGCCAACGACCGTGATGCCACCACGCACCCCCAAGCTCCGCCCTCCAACCCACAAAGTTCCGGGTCGCCAGGTTGCAGCGCGTCACCTCTCATCCCCCTCCACTACCGCAACGAGATGCAGACTCTCTCTTCCTCCCTTCAATTTCCAGTATTCCATCGCACCTTCTGGCCGGATTCACCCGTCTGTCCCTTCGCTGTTCCCTTACACCACCCTTCTTCTGCCTATACCCAGGCACCGGGTTGCCAGGTCTTCTTTCCCTTGTCCCCCTCTCTAAGCGCCAACGGAACGCAACAACGGAACGCAGCAACGAATCGCAGCAACACAGCAACGCAACGACGCAGCCACAGAACGCAACAACGCAATGGAACGCATGAATGAATCACAGCAACGCAACGCAGTAATGCTAATGGTACTGGTTCTAAGTCTTTGCTAACATTACTGGTTCTTAAGTCTGCCAGTAATGCAGCTTTTTCACTTTCATATATACCAGCAACTGGTTCGATTAGTCTTTTGCCCCTATACCCAGGTCGGGCGACCGATTTGCACGTCAGGACCGCTACGGGCCTCCACCAGAGTTTCCTCTTGCTTCTCCCTGCCCAGGTGTAGTTCAACATCTTTCGGGTCCTATCGCACAAACTCACGCTCCACCTCCCCGACTGTGCGGGCGAGACGGGCCGGTGGTGTGCCCGACCCCACGGGGCAGGTATCCCATCTCACCGGGGCTTCACCCTCGTCGCAGACCCCTGACGCCTTTTACTTGAGCCGATCCCCGCCCAGGTGACGGGGCTGGGGCGCACTGAGGACAGTCTGCCCCGGTCGACAGTTGCGCCGGGAGCAGAGGGCCCCGTCCCTCCCCGCAGGGAGAGAGGGCGCAGTGAGCACTTAGTCCACGGCCCCGGGAAGTGGCGAGCCGTGAGCCTTTCCAAGCCGACCTAGAGCCGGTCGCAGCGCACTGCCACGGAGGATATGCGTCCGTCTTGAAACACGGACCAAGGAGTCTAACGCACGCGCGAATCAGAGGGTGAAGCAAACCCCGTGGCACCCTCTCAGTTGATGCCACGCCCCCCACGCCAGATCAGGGTCAAAAGTCTGAACTGAAAAAAATGATCTGAAAGTGAAAAAAAGATTTGAAACCGAAAAAAATAAGATTTGAATCTGAAAATATAAAATCTGAAAGTGAAAAATGTAAGACCTCAAATATCAAAATATATATGAAAGTGAAAAATGAAAAAAAATAATGTATTCCAAAAAATTCCAGAGCTGAATCATAATTACATTCAACCCAAAAAAACTTTTCATTCACTTATTTTTATTTTGAATACATTGCTATATTTTTCAATGTTCAAGACCACAACTTGAACTTCAGGTTCAAATTTTTTTTCAAATGATCAAAACTATTAACCTGGATTTGGCTCCATACATTTGTGGGGGCGTGTTATGTCACGTAGCCATTAGACAATGAAATACAATCCAGGAAGTCAAGTTTAACCAAAACCAAAAGACACCAGAACTCTGCACAGCTGTTTATATTACTGTTACTCAGGGTTTTACAAATCACTGCTGTAATATCTTTGTCTTTGAAGTGTTCACACAGTTTTTTACATGCAGAGCTGTTGCCCTCTAATGCAATACTTACAGGTAGTCGCAAAGAAGATTATGCAGAAACCAGCACACACTGGGATGTGATATCCAATCCTGTAAAATGTACAGTGCATAGGTAGGGCAAAGTGAGTCATGTATTTTGGAGCTTGATACAATTCTGCGTATTTCCCACAGATCAAAGTCACTCACCTGTCAGTAAGTGGCCCCATGAAGGGGTTAATGATGAGCTGTATGGTGGACTTGGAGGCCAACAGCAGTCCTACTTTGATGTTGACTTCATCCAGATGAGCATTTGAATAAGAGCAGTTTGACTTGGGGAATTTCTGGGCCTCGGTGGAATCACTGGAGAGAGCTGGGGTCTGGTGCGGAGGTGCAGATGTGGAGCCCAAAATCACTGATCTATTATTCAGTGACTGGTTGACGGGAGGATTCACTGTTAAGTCGGTGCTGTTCCCAGGAGTGATGGTGGGAGCCTGGCCAATCATGTACAGGTAACTTGGAAGGATGGGTACTGTCAACAAATAAATACACAACAAAATCTTCAACTCGCGGTTTGATACCTTCAGCAGCATTCCCAATAAATGACATGCAGCGTTGTTATCTCTGCCAGGCATAAACCTTGGGTGAGGTTCTATATTCGGTTGTGTGTGTGACTGTGTGAGTCTGATTGTCCGTTCGTGCACCTCCGTGTCTGTCCACGGCTAATCTTGCATTCTACTGTGGCAAACTGCATAATATTTGGGGGCCGCGTTATGGCTGCATGCTCAAGGACCTCTCGTGGTTTTGGTGACTTTGGCACTTTTTCAAAACACCCCTTATTAAAAGCTACCTGTTGGCTAACCGCTAATGGTACTCCCAGTGCACACACTGCTGCACCTCGCCGCCACTCAGCCACTGCTCAGCGGGCTTTACAGTTGGGTAAGTTTATTGTATGAAGTATATTATACGACGACTTCAAGCCCACTGCTTGTATAACGCCGCTGCTTGTTTTTTAGTTTAAATGAAATCTGTTTGACGATGCGTTGGTCGTTGCAGACACACCTGACAGAGATCTTCACTCTACTGAAGGCACCTTTCTTGTTCAGTACTGTTTTTTTAAAGGTGCCCATGACCCGTTTTACCTAGTTTGAATTAAATTGTTGAGTTTATGCAGGTAAGTCCCCTTTTATCCATCAACACATTATTCTACATCAATTTACAGGTATAGCAAGCTTCAAAATAATATAAATTATTAAGAATAAGCCATTGTCGTGGGAAAATACTGTATCCTTTACCTATTTATTGAACTAAAGGTAGTCAGATTTAAATATATTGAATCAAAGTATCCTGGAATTAACTCAAACTAAAAAACATATTTAATTTAAGTAAAAGTATTATATTTGTATTATTAGCAAAATGTAAAAGTATCAATAATAGTATTCATGCAGATAAATGGTCCCTGTTGGTGTTATACCATTATATTGTATTATATTTTTATCACCGCATCTCCTCACTGATACAATAATGTTTATACATGACATTTTGCATGTACCACCTAAATATGGAAAAGTAACTTCAGCTGTCGGATAGATGTAGAGGACTGGAGGAGAAGAGACAAAAAGTCAAAAGACAAAACAACAACAAAATTGAACTGTATCGGCCGTGATGGCTCATCGACAATTGGCAGTTGATATCGCTGTCATAAAAACAATCGGGGGCATCTCTAAAAGTTATAACATTATGTTTTATGCTGATCTGATCAGTGATTCAAAACAATGATAGCTCAGTGAAAGTGGAAATTAAAATTAATACATACAGTATTTTTATAGCAGTTTAAGGGAAAAATTAAGGTTTCAAGTTTAAGAGTTTTCTTTCAAATCTGCCACAGCACAAAAAATTTAAATACATTAAAATCATGTTTAGTATACAAGAAATAAAATCATTTTTTCATAAAGAAACAACAATGGCATTTTGTAAACAAGCTGGAATTAAAAGGTTAAATTTCTGAAAACAGATGAATTTTGGTGATGATTAAATATTTAACGTAATGGAAAATAATATTCATGCATATTATTTGGTAGCATTTTTTGACACTGACATTCTTGTCTACTAAGGACATGAGAAAATCATTTGTAAAGGAATGCACAAGGGTTAAGTACTGTAGGTATACTTAGCCACATTCCACCATTGGTTGGGTAAGTGTTGAGATTTATTGCACAACAGGCTGTATGTCTGAACCTACCAACCACTGACAGTAGCATATTATCCAGGAACAAGGTGAGGAAGACAATAACCAGGATCATCTTCTTCAGCTGGGCCTCCTGTCTCAGCCAGGTTAGTAAGTCTAGTTTAGACAACAAACAGTATTTGTCATTGTATTTCAGCTTCAAATTCCAATTCACTGTTGAAATCTTCTGAACTGGTAAGAGTCATTTATATAAATATGTGGTGTAATAATGTCCAGCGTGAATAAAGGTTCAAAAATCTGCCAGGTAATCGTGGTTTTCAGTTTTCTTTGGTATCAAAGTAATCCAGTGATAGCTTTCTTTACATCCATGAGTACATTGCAAATAGGAACTGCTTTTAAAGTCTTTGCTTTATTTCTTCCATCTAACACCCACACTCAATTTCTAGATAGAGATTTCAACAGTCAAATCTCTGTGTTAAAATAGGGTTAAGACACACTACAAAATATATATTTTACAACACTTAAATCAATTTCCCATCAAATTTTCACAAATAGGAAAGAAACAATAAATCTTCAAGGGGAAAATAATGTACTTATTTATTTGTGTAAGTAGAATACATCACAGACAACAATTTCAATAATAAAGCCCAGAAAGAAAAGTATAAGAGAATATAGTAGCGAAAACTTACCCAGTTTTACTTACTCAGTTTTCACAAAAGGTAGAGAACAAGATTTTAGTGTGTGACGAGCTTGCGATGTGTAGTCGGACAGCAAACTGAGATATCCTGTTGCATAGGCGTGACAAAAAACATTGGCATTAAAGCTTGACTGACCTGTTTCACTGTGTTTTAGAGACAGATTTTGACTCAGGCTTAGACAAAAATAATATTAATTAAAGCTGCAAGCAGCGATGTACGGGCCCTCGCACCTTCCCGCATCTCGGGGGTACTGGCGGGACGCCGGCAGAAGCGGCCATAAATATCTGCGACCATCAGACAGCATGCCCACAAGTTAGACGTATTTTTAATGCGTGGACTGTGATGCTGGAAATTATGTAGTTCAAATATTCCACCAGTTCCTGTATCCACTATGTGGCGCTAGAGAACACGCGCAAACATGCATTATGTTGCTCTACATCAAGTATAGACCACATCATGTAAATGTCATGTAAATCGGATTCCGTTTTTCACATAACGCTGTCTTCCTGTTGCCAGTAGGTGGCGCTATGACTTTGAGTGACAATTGGCTTGTAGACATCCTCAAGCCATGACTGTTATCAAGTATGGCAAGTTTGGGACAGATTTGAGCAAGTCCAGCGGAGTTACATCAGCTTGTTGTTTATCGGCGAATCACGTAAAATGGCCGCCACACCACGGCAACAGCGTTCCACGAAACATCAAAAGCTTCATGAACTGGCATTATGAACTTCTTACATTTGTGTGGAACTAATTTGATGTTGATCAGATTTACCTGCTAAGACAGGGGTCGGCAACCTTTTCTATCCAAAGAGCCATTTTGCTCTATTTTCCACCAAATAAAATTTGTCTGGAGCCGCAAAAGCTATTTGATATCACAGCTTATAAAGTTGTATATATAGTTATATTATATATACAAAAACTATAGTTTGTTGTATTTATGAAAATATAGAATAATAATAAAGACAATTCTTGACATTTTTTTGCAATTTTACCTGTTATAACAATATCAAACTCTGATGAAGAGGAGATTTTGCTGCAGCAGCTGAGTAATCGCTCTTTTTCACTCATCACCAGCGTGACACTTTTCAGCAAATGCTATGTGCTTGTTCTGGAAGCATACAGTAAGTCAGCATCATTGGCAGTGAAAGCAAATAAAGACGTCCACGCAGAGTTAAACTCTCTATTTTACTCCGTGACTTTTCTTTTTCTGAATTTATCTATTGATAGTTTACAGAGGGCGGGGGTCTGAAAATCATGATTGACCTGCAGGGAAAGGCACTTGACAGGGGTAGAGGATTTAACTGCCTGTGGCAATAATTAACATATAAGATTCTGTTCATTCTTGCTTATAAATATATTCTCTCTGAACACGTTTCTCTTTTTGGAGAGAGTCATGTGAGATAACTTCTTCGATTAGCGCAATTTCCCTGCTCTTCTTTCTATTTCCTCGTCTCAGCCCCGTGTGTCACGTGTGTGTAAACCTCGCTCGAGTGAGGAAACTTTTTCAGAATACCCATATTTGATTGGCTGAGCTGCATCACGTGATGTGATTTGCAATGCATTGGTCGGTGTGTTTCCTGCACCGCCGAACAAGTACCGTAACGGCTGAATAAGAGGCGCTGGTTAAAATTTAAACTCGGTGTCCAATATGTATAATTCCAAATTATCTATCGGTTTTTAGTTCCTGGGTCCTGATCCGGTGCGCCAGTTGTGGACCTCAGGGAGCCGCAACAGAGAGGCTAAAGAGCCACATGCAGCTCGCGAGCCGCATGTTGCCGACCCCTTTGCTAAGAGAAACAAGCCAAAGTATAAAGACTTTAACTTACTGTTACCAGTAAGTGGCGCTGTGACTATTATACAAAATTGACCTGTAGATGTCTTTAGGTCTGGAGTCTCATCAAACATGTGAAATCTGGAAAAGATCTGATGAGGTGGAGTCGAGTTACATCAGTTCATTTGTTCACGGCGAAGGATCAAAATTCGCCGAGCGACCACGAAATTCGCCGAGCCACCACAAAATTCGCCGAGCCGCCACGTCGCCGCCCTTCAACAAATACTTACAATCTTCACACTGAAGCATTATCAAGGTGTTAAGGCTTTTCTGACAAAATTTGAGAGGGATCTGAATAATCTGTGAGGAGCAGGATGTGAAAGTACACAACCTAGAACTTCCTGTTGCCACTAGGTGGCGCTATTACTATGATTCTAAATTGACTTATAGATGTCTTCAGGGTCAGGATGTTATGAGATATGAGAAATTTGGAGTAGATTAGACAATATATGGCCGAGTTACAACAACTTCCTGTTTCATGGCGAATAGTGTTTTTTTGCCACCAAGGATAAATAGTTCCATAACTTTTTGATCTTTGAGTAACTTTTCACTGCCACGGTCTCGAGAGCATACTGACCAAATCTGAAGTCAATCAGGTGAAATCTCTAGGAGGAGTTTGTTACAGTACGGCACCTTGAAATGGTGCAAAAATGTCATAAAATTAAAAATGGCCGACTTCCTGTTAGGTTTAGGGCATACCTCTTTGAGGCTTTTTTGTACATCCCATCACGTTACATATACCTACCAAATTTCATACAGCTAGGTGGAACCGAAAGTTGGGGCTGCACTCTAGGTGGCGCTATCGAGTCATTTTGTCCGACTTTAGCCCAACGGCCCAATTTCCTTGTTATTTTCAACAATCCTGAATTTTGTGCAAATTTTGAAGAATGGACGTGTAACCTAAGCACCTCTTTTTCCCCTTGAAAGATGTAGAATATGAATAAGAATAATAAACATTTGAAGAACAATAGGTCCTACGCTCCGACTACGTTGGTGCTCGGGCCCTAATAATTATTATAATAATGATAAGAACCACAACGAGATTTATATAGCACTGGAGCGATGATGAAACAAATAACAGACAATGTCACTCAGACATACGAGAAAGGATGGGGATGGAGAAGAGGTCAGGCATGGACTGTAGATTGAAAGTGGACGTAGTTGTCATGACGTCACCTTTTGGTTTGTGGACTGGAGTTTTGAAGGCGCCAGTTTGGCATTTTGGCCATTGCCATCTTCGTTTTTTGCAACCAGTGAACGGAAGTGACCATATATGGACTGCGGAGGAGTGGCGTAGAGACGCCGTATATGGCTCTGGAAGCAACCTGTCAATCACAAGGTTGGTCGCCCTAACACATACCACGCTACCAATAAAGCTGATTCTGATTCTGATTTATGGTCTTTTTGACTCTAAATGGGACCATAATTTACTGTATTGCAGAATAATTATAACTTGCGGTTGAGACCAAAATCTCATGTTCACAATGTTTACTGAAATCAAGTGAGAAGTAGAGTCATTTTCTAATAGTCTTCTATACAATCAGACTTCTTTTTCAAGCAGAGGAATCGCCCCCTGATGGCCAGTAGAGAGAATACAAGTTTTAGGGCACTTCCACATTGTCTTCACTTTTTGGAACTAGAGCTTGTCGCCTGGGGGGGAGGATGTGTGCAAGAAGTAGGGGGCCAGTTGGTGTGGGGCTTTGCAGGTGAAGACCAGGATTTTTTAGTTGATTCGGTTTTGACAATTTGGCGGATATGGGGGTCAAGGGAGGAGGGTGGGGTGAAGGATCACACCATGGTTGTGTGCCAGGGTGGAAGGGATGACAGAGGTGCCATCAATGGTGAGTATGTGGTTGTGGATTTTTTTGACCTTGGAGCCGATGAAGAGGAGTTCAGTTTTATCACCGTTGAGTTTGAGAAAATGTTGTTGCATCCAGGCTTTTATTGACGACAGGCACGAGTAAATATGGGAGAGGGGTGTTTTGTGGGGGGTATTGGTGCTGAGGTATATTTTATTTATTGGTTTATTTGATAAGGGACAGTGCATATTAATAAAAACATTGCTGTAAATGCGCCAGAGTTAGCCAAAAGGCTATTTTTCATCTGTAGTCCCAAGGCAGATGTTACAAAGTAAACCTAAAAACAAAGTTAACATAACAAAGATAACAAAGTTATGCAATATTGACCCTTTACAATGTGTGCAGAAACAATGAAAGAAGTGAGAATATTAATATAAGTAGTATCATCATTCAGGAGACTCTTATACTACATTGTCAAGTACTAACAAGACATGCAATACAGAGGCTCTCAAATTCAACACACACAAAGCAAATACAATGAGGAATAACAATGTTAAATAAAAACATGGACTAAAGACAATATTATGCTTCATTGTTACAAGATTATGTTGCATTGTTAGACACTATAAAATATCCATGTCAGAGGCACACAACATAAAAGCATGCAGAGTATGTTAAATTTAAAAGTCAGTCAGACACAGCTAAACAACAATAAGAGGCATGCGTGCAGGTAGATGAGGTCGACCAGCAATTTCAAGACAGACAGACAAGCGACAACACGAACAGATTGAGGACGGTAAGGAGCAGTTACATTCAAGTACTGACAGAGCTGGATACTAACTAACCATTTATTTAATTGAGCTTTAAATGAACTGTATGTTTGTAGTTCTCTAATGGTCACTGGAATGGAGTTCCAGTCTAGTGCAGCTTGTACAGAAAATGCAGACTGACGGTGAAAGTCATGGCGAGCAGAGGAAATTCAGAAGCCCCCGGCGTCATTTAAGTCGCATGTTTGGCTTCCCTGTTACTAATAATGATGGGATATGGGTGGTGGACAAAACCGTTACGGTATGTAGGCGTTGTTTTATTAAAGAGAAAGATAACGGCAAAACATCGGGCATGTCCACACATATGAAGCGCCACCATCCCAGTCTGTCAGCGACGGGTACCAAAGCACAACAACAACAACAGTAACTTATCACGGCAACATTTAAGAAAGCGTTTGTGGCAGAATCAGACCAGGCTATTACCAAATGTATTGGGGTCTTTATTGCTGCAGACATGAGGCCATCCAAAGGATTTCAAAATATGGTTAAAGTGCTTGAGCCACGTTCCGAAATCCCGTCACGCACCCACTTCAGTGTGAAGATCATTCTAGGCCTCTATGAAAAGGAAAACACTGTGACAGCTCAGTCATCATGGCGTAGTGGGAGATTCAAAGTCATGAGCCAATAAGAGAAGAGTCAGTTATCTGTGGAATGTTTTCTTATGGGAGTGCCTGTTTACCTTAAGCTATTACATGCAAGACAAATATTTGATGGCTGTAATTATCTGTGAGAAGTGGCCATAGTACTTGTTATAATAGTTTACTTCCTACCGCTGTATCTTAATCAGATTGACACGGTCATGATTTCACGAAGGGTCGAGTTCTTTAAATGTATTTGTTTGCTGCTTTGAGCACCATAAGCCAAGTGCCATATAGTCCCATTGTATTTGAGAGAAGGCAGACAGCTCTTCGGCCGATACCTTCAGAACTAGGCAACTCACACCAAAAATATCTAGATAAATAAAAGCACTTGTGAGGAATTTAAGTTTTAAAGCGCCCCTAGCGATGGATATTATGTGTTACAATATGTTTACTTGTAGAAGGTTTAAACTAAAGGTAGAGTTACTGAATTTGTTGTGCACTGTGAGAGAAACCAAAGAATTTATGACACCGCCATAAAGTCAGAGAGAGGGGGATGTTGCTAGTTTCTGAGCACAGCCTTCAAGAAGGGGGGTGAATTGGTCAAGGAAGTGGCTGACTGAAGTCCGAAGGGTTCAGCCAATCACTGAGCTGATCGATGGACTAAGGAATGTGTAATATGAGACATTTCAGAGACTTTGGAGAGACAAAGAAACTGTGAATCCCCGGAGAGAATCAGACCTCATCTGGACCATGAGGCGTACACACCAGTCTGTCGTGTGGTGCGGATGGGGCCTCTATTTCATGAAATATTACTATTGATAGTTAATTCAGTTTGTAACTGCATTTGCTTTTGTTAGTACATTAAATTCCTTTTGATTTAAACTTCAACCAGCTGATTTGGCCCTGCTTAATGATGGAAGAAAGAGAGCAAGGGGGGGGGGGGGGCTGCCTCTACTCCTCTTCATGCTTCTGCTCTGAACAAGGAGAGGGGGGCTTTTTCCTTTACATTTTGTTTGAGAAATTTTGAACATAACACACTACAGGTAAGAGGAAAAATATGTATTTTTGATTTTGGAGTGAATAATTCCTTTAAAGACAAAACCTGCTAGTAGAATCCATTCATTGTTGGTTTGGGTTTTTACATGGAAATTATACCATCCATCCATCCATCCATAACCAGATCCAATGGCTATTTGATTCCTGGAATGAGCCGAGCAGTTGATGCATGTTCGCCAGTGTGTGACTTGTTGCAGACTCAGGAGACCTCCAGAAGGTAAAAAAATTAGTGACCTTCCTGTAGAGCGTGTTGAGTCCTCCCCTCGACCCCTCACTGTGGATAACTTAAACAGTCCCGACAGCCTGGAACCACTCACCCCCAATCATCTGATCATCATGAAATCCGGAACAGCTCTTCCACCACCTGGAATGTTCCCCAGAGAGGACTTGTACGGAGTGAAAAGATGGGGTCGTGTACAGTATCTCGCCGAACAGTTCTGGAGTCGGTGGAAACGAGAATATCCTCACAACATCATGGCAAGGCAGCGCTGGCATCCACAAGAAATCTATGTGTGGGTGACATACTGATGGACATTGATGAACTGTTGCCCAGAGGTGAATGGAGAAAGGGTCTTAGAGACTCTCAGTGGTAAGGGAGGACTTGTAAGGAGAGTGAAAATGTCATTGGAAGATAAAGAACTGAACAAGGGTGAGCGCCTTGGAGGCCTCTCCATAATGGAGAGCCCAGTACAGAAGTTAGTTCTGTTGTTAGAGGCTTCTTCAAAAGGACATTGTCACTCCTAATGTGAAATTATTCATAGTTCATATGATGTAATATGAAACACTCATAATTTGGTGGGAGTGTAAGTAACCCAATTCCTGTATAGCAATCAATTTGTTGCCTTTGTTACATGTTTTTGCCTGTTTCCTATATTTGTTATGTTTTTCCTGTTTTTAGACGAAATGCTTGTATTTTGAAGGCAGCTTTCTGAGCTAAAAAAGGAAGTTCAACTGTGGGCATGGAAAAAACAGAAACAAAGTACGGAAAAGATAGTTTTAAATGTAAATGGTTAACGTATTAGCATCCCCCCTCACCGAGGTGACCAATTGCTTTTATAAAACAGTCATCATTCAAAGTTGTACTATTGTAAGTTCACATGAAAATAGGCCCTTCTTGGCTGGCTGCCTGCACATACCCAGATGGTTGCTATGGACGTTGCCTACACTAGCAGCTAGCACATTTCTTTTTTTCTTCACAAGTTAGCGTAACATTAATCTTATTATTTAGTTCTTTATTTGTATGTCGCCATTTATTGTGCAACCACTGAGAAACTGGCTCAGCAGCCTGAGCTTGATGCATGAGAATGTGAAAAATTGTCAATTGCGTGAGTCTCACCGTCAATGTGTGAGAGTTGGCAGCCCTGGAAACACAAAGATGTTCGAGATCTGCCTTTCAGAAACCACAAAGAAAGACAGGCGTTACTCAACAAGAGCTTAACTAACTGCCAACTAAAATGTGACCAACATAAGTCAGTTGTATGTGAAATGTTTGCCAATGGGTGTGCCAGTTATCTTAAGAAGCTATTGCGTGCCAGACAAATATTTGATAGCTGGAACTTTGTGAGAAGTTGACATAATAACTGATTGTTTACTTTTGAACCGTATTGTAGCACCCCGTTGCCACAGCGACCCGGTTCAAAACACCGTAAAGGCACGTACACACAGGAAGCAGTGTTATGAAAATATAAATCTTTTATTTGTACAAATATAACTATGTGGAGTAACAGCAGTGACAGCTGGTTTAGCAGGCAGGAGGAGTTCACAGACCAGGTGCCAACATAAGCATCACAAACAACTTAAAGCAAAAGAAAAGAAACAAAAGACCAAGGCAGTGTCTCACCAACTAGAAAAGAAATGAAAACAAAAGCATAAGTAATCACAAATAACTGCCAATAAACAGAAAACAAACCCAAAAGATTCTACTTCAACCCACCTACTGTTCAGCAAACCAGCCACCCCCACTTGGATTCCCCCCCAGCTACCATTGGGTGCACTGCTCAGGAAGCTCTAAAAAAACACGAATACAATATATGTCACGATCAGGCTTTGCCCTGTGTGTTCTGTGTCTGTTTCTTTCTGTAGCTCCTCACTCACCTAATCAGTTCATTCAGTGCACCTGCCAGTCACACTCACCTCATCAGCTCATTACTCTCACCTGTTCACTCTGCCTAGTCACTATTTAAACCCCTGCCTTTCACTCACTCACTGCCAGATCATTGTGTTTGTTTCCTACCTACCCGCCCGTTTTGCTCATCCTGTTCCCGGTTTCCCAGTCTGTCTGCTGTTGGGATCTGGCCCTAGTCTAGAAGCACCCATGCTCCTTCCTGTCATACAACGTCTGATGGAAAACTCCAAGATGAATGACTACACCTCCCAGCACAGCAGAAACTTGATCCTGGTCCCTCATTGGCCAAGAAAGGGCCCCCCACTGGTTGTGCCACCTGGTTTATAAGCCTGAGCACAGCTAGAATTCTTTCTCTTCCGTCCAGACACCGCTGGTGTAAGGAGATCCACAAGGCTCTCTTCACCCCGGACACACGCTGGTGTCAGGAGGTCCACAAGGCCTCTTCACTCCGGACTCGTCCAGGGGACAAGAAGATCCACGAGGAACCGCGGCCTCATAAAATCCTATCGGGTCACATGTAACATTCGCTGGTCGAACAGACTGTGTTTTATTTTGAGTTTTGGATCCTGTAGTGCGAGAACGGATAACTTCTATGCCCCGTTCTCCCACCCTTTTTGTGTACACACCGCCGGCAGAAGGTAACAATCGTTCCTCGCCGAAGATTTCCGGGAAGGACGACCCAAACCTCGTCCCTCAGCCGAAGTTAAAAAGCCCCTCTCTGCAGCGAGGAGGCCGAGTCTGCGCCAGCCAGCCCCGAGGCCGCGCCACCGAGAGCCAGCGGCTACTCGAGGACCGAGTGATCCCCACCACGGGAAACGTACCCTACCGAACAAAGCTTCTACAAGTAAGAGTTACTGGTATCTGGGCCTAGCTTAGCTTAGCTTAGCTTAGCATTAGCTTAATTTAGACTATTCGTTTATGTCGTTGTTATTCCTGTATCTTGTTGTGTTAAGTTACTGTCGTGTTATAACGTGTTATTACGCCAGCATCGCGGACCACGGAGTCCCGTTATATTGTGTATTTTCTGCTGTAACCGTTCGCATTTGATCCGTCGCTGTTAGTGGATGTGGAGCTTGTGATTCTATCACTTTAAAACTAAAACTACGGTGGCCGACTCTCGTCTGGCCGACCGAGTTTCGGGGTGATGGGGAGACAAACTCGCGTTTCACCGCAGTGACAAAGATCTGTTTGTTTTGGGGATTCTTTTATTGTGTTTTTGGTTTTATTCTCTCCTCTTTAAATCGGCTCTGCGAGTGAGATCTAGAACCGCAACTATCACCGCAAAAGCGTGCTGTTCCTCACTGCCTCACTACTGCGCAGAGCTCGATTTTCTCTCTCTCTCTCTCTCTACTAACCCGCACACACGTAGTTAGAGCTACTGATTTTGGGTGAACCTCTCAGACTCGTGATTACTTAATCTCTGACCCCTACCCACATGGTACACCGTCCCACGTGGTTCTAGCAGCCACCTCTCCGCCATTTTGGTCGCCGGTCTCTAGACTCACCATCTTGGCCTGTAGGCTCACATGCCCTATTGAGATTAACCACCATCACTGTTGAGTAGGCTCCCCCCTCCCCCTTTCTTTACACACACACACACACACACACACACACACACACCTACATGTGCATATATTGATACACATAGCCTTACCCCACTTTATTCATTTGACTTTAGGTATTAGATATATAATTGTATGATAGTGTTTGTTGATTTTGATAGTACTTGATTTGATCATTTATTGTTTTGATTTAATAAACTCTGTTATATTTTAAAGAGCAGTCGTCTGTGATTACTTGTGCATATGTGTGTAATAATAACTGGATGTAGTGGCCTGTGCTCGAACTTAAACCTTCACTTTCACTCTGAATGTGTAATAGTACTCAGACTATTGACATTGTGAGTGAACGCTAATTATGAGACTTAGTTTTATTGTTTGGTTATTGGTCCCTGTTCGCAGGGTGGTGCCCCGTTGTTATTAATAATCATTAATAATTGTTACTGACATTAATATTTCTATTAATGTCAAGAATTTAGTTTCTTAGATGCTGATAAACCAAACACGCTCCTCTACGTTCCCAACACTGCCCTGCCTTGTCCTGCCGGATTTTCCCCCTCGTCTTTTGTCTTGTCCTTGGATTACCTGTTTTTGTTTGTGAGCTATTAAAGACCTTTTTTCCCCTACTCTGACTGTCTGCGCTTGAGTCCTCATCATGCCCCGTGACAGAATGATCTGGCCCACAAGGGACTCAGCAGACCATGGGTTGGAGTGCCGTCTCCCTGAGTGGTATGAGCAGTTCATGGGAACCCGCCTGGCCTTTGGTGGGCCTCGGAGTGTCCAGAAGGCGAACCGCGACCTGATGGACTGCCAGCTCAACACTCGCAGGAGACAGACAAAGAAGGGTCAGACTTCCATCCCCGCTGGGCCGCAGCGATTCCCCGCTCCCGCTGGGCCGCAGCGATTCCCCGCTCCCGCTGGGCCGCAGCTAACTCCAGCTCCCCGTGTCCTGTCGGCGGTCCGACCGACTCCACCTCCCCGTGTCCGGTCGGCGATCCAGCCGACTCCAGCTGTCGCCTCGGAGCAGCAGCTATCCCCAGTCCGGGCCGCCGCCGTCTTCGAACCGCAGCGACCTCCAGTCCGGGCCGCCGCCGTCTCCGAACCGCAGCGACCTCCAGTCCGGGCCGCCGCCGTCTCCGAACCGCAGCGACCTCCAGTCCGGGCCGCCGCCGTCTCCGAACCGCAGCGACCTCCAGTCCGGGCCGCCGCCGTCTCCGAACCGCAGCGACCTCCAGTCCGGGCCGCCGCCGTCTCCGAACCGCAGCGACCTCCCGTCCGGGCCGCCGCCGTCTCCGAACCGCAGCGACCTCCAGTCCGGGCCGCCGCCGTCTCCGAACCGCAGCGACCTCCAGTCCGGGCCGCCGCCGTCTCCGAACCGCAGCGACCTCCAGTCCGGGCCGCCGCCGTCTCCGAACCGCAGCGACCTCCAGTCCCGGCCGCCGCCGTCTCCGAACCGCAGCGACCTCCAGTCCCGACCGCCGCCGAACCGCAGCGACCTCCAGTCCCGGCCGCTGCCGCCTCCGCGCTGCAACGACCTCCAGCCCTTTACCCCGCTGGGTCATCAGTCTATCCCCCTGAGCCCCAGTCTATGGACTCCGGTTGCCCGGAGCCTCATCTCCAGCCCCTGGAGACCTGTTCCCCGTCTGATCTCCAGCCCCTGGAGACCTGTTCCCCGTCTGATCTCCATCTTTATGTCTGGTGACATAAAAATAGTCGAAATATGCATCATACAAGAATCGAACCGTTGACCGACCCATGATGTCTAAGTGTCATCTGAACTACCACTGAGCCACGGAGCAAAGATAAATGTCGAAGTACTCATCGTGTAACATTCACATCATCACACAGTATCGCCATTCATTATGAACTGTGTTTCTTGTCACATTAACGTTAGTGCACGTAGCTCACGATAGGGAAATCTTAATTAAGTATTTGATTTGGGTCGGTCTAAATGATGATTTGGGTCGGTCTAAATGATGCAAGAAGAAAAGACAGCGAGTAGACTATATTGTAGATATATTACTATTTCCAAAGGTTACTATATTATATACGTAATCTGCTCAAGTTACAATTTTGTTATTGTGAAGCATTTACTAACTTTACACGATGAATACTTTGTCACGTATCTTTGCTCCGCTATTTTTATGTCACCAGACAACAAATCTTATTTTCGTAATGAAGATGGATAATTGGTCGTGGTAATGCTGTCGAAATCCTAAATTAATACTCCAACAAGCCTCTCCATCGTAATGTTTCAACAGACACCCTAACCCCTGCGTGTAGTTATTAAACCCTCTAGTAACAAAACGAGAGTTACCAGTCATGTCTAATCTGGATGAATGTGTGCTGCACAGTGTAGAATATAGTTAACATAAGATGCATGTCCGTAGTCTTTAATATAAAACATAAGCGATGTGAGAGCCTACAGAAGTTGAATCACAAGTTAATCTGGGTGGATCACAGCTTCCCACAGTTGACAGTCATCTGTACGCGGTGTTTGAGCTCATATGTTTAACTCACAGGCTGTATGGATGCACAGACAGGTACATCGGTCTCAAATCGACTTGACATGAGATTAATAACGATATATGATACAAATATAAGACGGACAACAGAGCGTTTCTTAAAGGATTTATTGACGTAAGTATTTTGTATTGACGTAAGTATTTTGAACAGGCATCGACACCTACCACCAACTTTGTCATTCACTCTGGTCCTCGTTATGCGAACGAGTAGTACATTTTCCAGCAAAGTGTTCCGTTTATATTCTATCAAAAGAAACCGTAGAAACTACGTGAAAGACAGAGGCGAAACGATCGAAATATTTATTTCCTGTTTATTCTACGTGGGTCCTGAAATGCCACTCCTACCACACATCTGCCTCAGGCACTCTCACATAAACCAGTTAATTCAAAACCAGTTAAACTCGCACACCGGCAAGACCGGCGGCGCGAATCATTCGCCTAATGTTGAGATGTGAACACAGCATTAGGGTTAGAAGTGTTCCCAGGCCAGACGAGATATATAATCTCACCAGCGTGTTCTGGGTCTACTCTGAGGTCTCTCACCAGTCGGGAATGCCCAGAAAACTTCTGAAGGGAGGCGCCCAAGAGGCCTGGGAGTCGGGGACATCATGGACAGGGGCCTCAGCTGGACATTCCCAGTACACCCTCAATACACGCTTGGTCCAGCAGCCTCTCCCTGCCATCTGATCCAACTCGCCACCATGTGATATAAAGAATGTAAGAATATATGCCGAAAAGTCCTATAACTTCCACACATAACGACTCAAATGATTAATAACCAGAATAAACAGCTTTTGTTCCACTCTGGCGTAATGCTGAACATATGATCTGTGTGTCATAGTATGAGTGGAGATTAACTATTCTAGAGAAATGTTTTCTTTAGGTAGAAAGTTTCTTGCTGGTATAGAAACCGTGGGAGGAGTAAAGTGAGGAGGGACGGAACAAGCATCCGTCCAAGCAGGTTCTTGTGAGTATAAATCAGATGTGTGTCAGTACATACTGTCAGACTTAATTCCAGGTCTGTTTCAGAGAAATACTGCGATCAACTCTAGTTTGAGACTTTTCCGACTTGCAAGAAATGGAGGAGCATATCAGCAATGGTAAGATGTTTAATGGGATCTGTGATGTTAATATTCATATGTGCTTACAGTTTGCACTTTTGACTACTGTATTAGTGTGGCACAATGTAGACAAACAGCTATAAACAAAGACAAAGCTGATTTCTATTGTGATCCAGCCTTATGTTATGTTTGTTAATTATTTTTATGCTTTTGTCTTTTCCTGCTAGTCATTCCAGCACCAGTAACTATGAAGGGATCAGTTGTGCATGTTTTGTCCCCTGAGAACTGTTGCATTGACATTCTAGACAATGGAAGGACCATCAGAGACTTCCTAGACAGTAAAATAAAAGAGCGTGGTTCAGCGGTGAGTATCAGAGACATCATGTCACCTAAGCTTTCCTAACTGTGTAATTGTGTCCATGTATCGTGTGATAGTTGAGCTTTCTTGAGATGTGAACTAAATGTTGACTTTGCTCTTTTTGTTCAGGACAATGAAGAGCCATTCTATGTGGCAAGTCTGGATAGTATATTTGAAAGGCACCTCAGGTGGCGTACTAACTTACCTCGAGTCAAGCCTTTCTATGCAGTGAAGTGCAACAACGATGCATCAGTTTTGAGGATGATGAGTGCTCTGGACACAGGTTTCGACTGTGCAAGCAAGGTACCGATGAAGTATTTCAAAGAGAATCCAGCTCTATGTTTTCTTTATTGTGGAGAAGCAGTTTGCTCATTTGAAACACGCTTTGGTCGATCACAGGTCGAGATCCAGCAGATGCTGTCCCTCGGAGTGACACCTGACAAGATCATTTACGCACACACAACCAAACCACTGTCGCACATCAAATATGCCTGTACTCATGGAGTCGATATGATGACTTTTGATAGTGAGGAAGAACTGCTAAAAATATCTCTTAGTCACGCCAAAGCCAAGTGAGTGAACAACTACTGATATTTTTTGCTCCTTTGTTTAGTTGATTATTGTTAGCTTACCGATTAACACTTTTGAATCACTTTTTCCAGATTGGTACTCCGCATCGCAGTGGATGACTCTGCATCCAAGATAAGACTCAGTTCAAAGTTTGGCGCCAGACTGGAGTCAGTTGGTAAGCTGCTGGGACGTGCTGGAGAGCTTGGCTTGGAGGTCATTGGGGTCAGCTTTCATGTGGGCAGCGGGTGCACTGGAAGTTTGCCGTTCAAGCAGGCCATCGCAGACGCTCGACGTGTCTTTGACATGGGGGTAAGTCATCGTCACAGCAATAGAACTCAAATTTAGTTATGTAGTTGGTCCAATAAATATTTCATTCATGAAAGCTTGATCATTTGATTTGTGTGTATATGAAATAATAAGTCACTGTACACCATGATAAGAACTCCATAGCAGCCCAGAGATTGAGACTTGAAGTTTTTCCTGTTTCCAAAATTGAGTATTGTCCTAAATTATTTTCTTTAAATTATTTTACTTGAACTCATTGTGTTTTATGGCTGAAGCCATAAAAGTGCCATGACTCTTTTTATACTAATTCATGGGTTTATGATTCATAATTAAGTTATTGATAACCATTATATTTGGATATTAATGAGTTATTATTTATTATTATTATATGCTACAAGCAATAGCACTACAGTAAGTACAGTATAACATTTTGAATTATATGACTGATTGATTAGAAACTTTTTCAGAATTTGCTGGGATTCCAGATGAGACTCTTGGATATCGGTGGAGGATTCTCTGCAATTGAGAGTTTTCAACAGAAATTTGAAGAGGTAACATTTTTCAAAAACATACAATACGAGTGCTCATTAATGGATGTCCTGCATCTCCATTGTCCTGGTAAAACAAGGAGCATAAACAACAAAATAGAATGACACGGATTACACAACCTTTTTCTTTCCATTTTTACCTGAAGGACTATGTAGACTGTCAAGGAACCTCTAAATGCATACTAAAGAGGCAAACTTAATAAGGAAATATTCGGAGTACTTGCACCTCGCTGCCCCTGAAGGAAGTCTCAGGTCCACAGTACACGTCGTTGCCCTTTCATTCACTCGCTGCTAGCACCACATTGTTTCTTTTGCCGTGTTCACACCTAATCGCGTCATTCACGCCGCCGGTCTCGCCGGGGACCATTTGTGTTCATTCGCGTGAATCGCGCTGGACGCGCCTGAGAGGGGGCATGGCTTATCGCCCTGAAAGCCGCCATCAACCATGGAAAAAATAACCTATATTTCTGCTTAGTACGTGTTGTGGAAGTCCCAGATATCACGGGAAACTAAACGCCGTCATGTCTTGGTTCATAACATTGTCCAGAGGAGCTCCGTCGATTTTATCGAGCTGTATTCACTGTTTCTAGCAAGCCACACGTCGGCTGTTTACTATAGCTGTATGAACACAAAATAAACTGATTTGGCTGTGATTTAACTACAATAAACCAACAAAGGGACTCCGAAATAACTACGTAATAATGCCGATTTGTAAAAAGTCTGAATTCATGTTTAGTTAGTTCTCTCCGCAAGACGACAAGCAAATAACTTTTAAAATACTTGTTTTCTCAATGGAGCTCGGATCGATCGGTGCTAGGCTAAGCTAACATTGTAGCAGCTCCTTCAACGCTCAAAATAACGTCATGTAGACGTAAATACGGCAGCGTCTATTCATTGTTTGTACCATATGGTTTACACACAGATGTATACATAGTTTGGTCGGGTCTCTATTGATATGAGGTATCATAGAGCTCTGTGTGAACACAGACGGCTACAGTATTTGTTTCCTGATTCAACAACGGCAGGACGTCAGTGATGACAGGAGAAACATCTCAACGCTGATAGGCTATCACGCCCTAGCGTCACGCCATTTTTCATATTTCATATTTTCATATTTAACCTTAATCTTTACTCACATACACATGTTGTTTGAAAGAGCAAAACTTCACGTTTCTATCTGTACCAATTATTAAAAAATTTCCAATATCACTGTTCTAACAGTTGCTCAGTTTCAACCTTGCTTTTAAAAATGCGACCATACATTTCTCAAAATACTGAATTGAGAATGCAGTTTAGTTGTATAATATGGAAATATAATTTAGTGTGAGTCATTTCCAAGCTGATGCACAAAAAGCTTGTTCAGGAATTATTAACTAACACTCCATAAAATCACATTATATGATGGATACCACTGCTTGAAGTGTCTGAAGCTTGATCTTTCAACCATTTATCCATTAGATTATATTATACACACCTGCATCCTTTCCATCATTAATGAGTGATATCTCTATCATCCTCTATTATCACCTCTTAAATTACACAGGTCGTACTTCAAAGAAACACATGCAGAAACCTTACCTTTGTTGCCTGTACTGCCAGTGATACTGACAACTGTAGGTCACTTTGTAAAAGGTGTATTTCATGTGAAAAATGCTATTAACCCATTGTGTTTTTTCCTACTAGTTTTCGGAGGTCATTAATAGAACACTGGATGAACTCTTCCCGCCTGACAGTGGGGTGCAAGTTATTGCAGAACCAGGCCGATACTACGTGGAATCAGCCTTCACATTGGCAGTGAATGTCATTGCCAAAAGAGTAATCGGTAATGTCTTTTGAAGCCACATGTATCCAGTAATAAGACATAACTTTGCTTGTATTTAAATGGATCTTGATTTTAAATACAAGGAGTGTAGGTGACAGCTATCAGAGGAGTCTGTTGGCACTACATGGCAATGCACCACTACATAAATATGTATCCTCAATAGACAGCCATGCTCTCTGCTCCTCTGAGTGAGCATAATGAGTTGCAGGGTTGTAGATAATCACTTTGTGCAGACCCACAGATACCAGGTTGCATCTTTATAAACATATAGCATATTTGCCATTTTATCATTTGCATTTTTTCAGATGATGAGGACCACTGCCCTGACAGAAAAATGACATACTACGTCAATGATGGAGTGTATGGCTCCCTGAGTTGCGTTGTCAATGATGCTGCTCACTGCAACCTTCAACCATATCTTCACCGGGTAACTATCAACCACATAATGTCACCACATAAGAAAGCAAATATTGGATGATTGCGCATGATTACGCCCAATGCCAACGGTGTATATACTGTGTATATATATTTATACATATGCATGTGAGCCTGCCTCACATTTTATATGGTTACACAGGTTGTTGAGAGCAGCGAGCAGAGATACCGGTCTGTTATCTGGGGTCCAACCTGCTCCAGCTATGACAAAGTAACCGACAGCTGCTGGATTCCTGAGCTACATGTGGGGGACTGGCTTCTCATCGACAACATGGGTGCTTACTCTGTTAGTTTGTCCAGCGAGTTCAACGGCTTTGAAAGAGCACACATTTACCCTGTTGTGACAGCCGAGACATGGCACACCTTAAACCTTTCGAGCTGTGGTCTGTTGTTTGATGTCATCTGACATGTCTTCAATTAGTGCCTAGTGTCATTTGACAGAGGTATATTTTTCAGTTCATCCTCTGCTGACATTAGCATTACAAGGCATTAACGCCAAATATTGTTAAGGAGTGTGAATAGACGGCACTCCGCTGCATAAAAAATCCCCTTCAAAATAAAAGCACAGAATTTTAAAAAAAATTCCCAGGCAAAGGCCTGCCACGTGGGTCGCGACCCACCAGTTGAGAATCACTGTTATAGAGAGAGGCTTAAAATTCTATTTTTTTTTATAAATACTCCATCTTTATCCTCAATGAATATTTTTAAGGCCGATAAGCATTTTTCTGTTGAAAAGATTTTTTAACCGACAATGTTGATTAAACGTTTTGACATATTTCACTGAAAGTTTTCATCCTTTACACTGTGCTAGTAATAACATATTGTCATTTTGGAGCTTCATTAAAAAAAAACACATTTCTTGATAGATGAAAGCCAGTATTGCAAATCTCGGTGAAATATGGTCTAAATGTGATGTTCAGTCTTCAAATAGCCGGAGAAAGAAAACGACAATTTTGAATAAGCTTTTCACCATAACCGTGTTTTAAATGCCTTTTAACCTGAAAAATGCTCACTCAACTTAGGAGATAAAGAAAACCATGTGACATAGACGGCAATTATTTTATTATTCTATTACGTGTTATGGCCACAGCCTCTCCCCACTAAAGAGTCACAAAGTGGGACACGTCATCGCTAACTGCTTAAGCCTCAAGAGCAAAGAGCAGCAGCAGTCTACACAAAGTGTGCCACCGCCAAAAGGTAAAGGATTGATTAAAGCCGAGCACTTGGCTACTGAAGTGACAATATTGATGCTTGTTTCCCTCCACCGCCGAGCAGGCTGCTTGTGGTTACGGGTTTGTATTTACGTGGTGGTGGATGGATTATACTCCCAGGCCAGTGCATCGTGTGCATATTTAAACTGGTCAATGGTTTCTTTCATTTTGCTGTTTCCCCCATTATTGTTAAATAAAGGTGTTACTCTTTTAATGCGCAATGACATTGCTGGTGGTAAAGTACGAAAGCACAGTGAAGCGTCTTGCTCAAAGCTGTTAATGAAACAGCTTCTTTTATTAAGTAAATGATGTTCCCTGACCAAGAATCGAACGCGATGGTGAGACCGCCGAATCCTAACCTTAAGACTACCAGGGAATGTGGTAACGGTTGTCCCGGTAACAGCCTTTCGACCTCTGTGCTCCGGTCTTGTGGTGTGTACGTGTGTGTGATGCCTTTCAAGTAAATTGTGGGTTTGAAGACTCGAAAGCTGATTGGTCCAGGTTCCTCCAGCCAGTGTCCTGATTGGGGGAAATGTTTTTGTTTTAGATAAGTGAAAGCCCAAACTTTTCATACCGTCTCTTTTGGTTATATTGGTATCTTTGATTGGACAACGGGTACTCTTTAACCCCTGTTGTCCCTGTTATATCTAATTCACTTATGTTTAACCAAAGAGCTCCTTTTATCTTGAATAAATGACTCTGTAAACCTTTAAACATCTGGTTTTATGTTACCTCCTTTTACTTAAACAAGCCGGGTGTAACATTAAGCAGCAATTTCAGCACAACATAAACAATGTTATTTGAATACAATTACAATAAATAGAAAAATACATGCTCGTTGACAGTCTTTCTTTAATTGTTTTGTCAAAGCCATCCAGGAGCCTGTTTCAAATGGTCTGGATTTCTGTCTTAATGTCTTGTAAAACTACTTTAATCCTCGGCCCACATTAACTTTTAAAGTGATCAGTTTTATGAAACATAAAGCACAAATCCATAACTTCCAACTAAACCCATTGGTCCCGACTGACTATGAAAATAATAAGACCATTCGTGATCCATCCTGAAACATTTAAGAATGGGTCATGTATGGTAATTATTATTATTTGAAAAGCTTCAGAAATATCCTAAAACAGCTGGGCTCTGTAGTTTGTTTACCAAACATTACTCTGTAGGATTACAAGTGTTTTTTGGGGAACTATTTTCAGATGTGGATTGATAAATAATTAGAGCACCAGTGAGTATTTACGGTAGCTAGATGGTTTATGTGGGATTAAGTCACAACTCGAGCTGTGACTATTGGTGAATTAATTGACTGGACGAACACAAAATGAATCAAACTATTTCAATAGACGATTAATCGTTTCCAGCTAGGGTGGGAAATGTATTTTCGCAAAAAAAAGAAAATGTGTTGAGATTCTCTTTACATCCCAACAGCAGTCAATAAAACAAACGTTCTGACATGTAAATGAATAAATCTGGGATCTGTCGCAGGACTGTAATAAGACCGTCCAAATAATGACAAAGATCACCCATGTCAATCGCACAAGCCTCTTGAGAACAAATCTGTTCGTACGGGTGTCTCTTGCATGAACCTGCAGTGTGCAGTATTTAGAGGGATCCACTGGCAGAAATGATATGTTTCCATTAATGTGCTTTTTCGTTACCTTAGAATGAGCCGTTTACATCTACATACGGAGTGGGGTCCTCTTCACAAAGCCGGCGGCCATTCCTCTGCTGTAGCCCACAGCGGACAAACCAAACACCTGCTCTAGATAGCGCCATGTGTGTGTTTCTACACACTTAGTACACAGGACATTTCGGTTGGTCGCAATCTGCGGCCTCAACCCATAGGTGTCGCAAAACCCATACTCACTAGACCTTTAAGAGAGTTTTCAATCAAAAAAGGCCAAAAATAATCACAATCAGAAACGGTTTATTGTCAAGTACGTTACACATTCAAGGAATTTGGCTTGGTGATTGGTGCATAACAATGAACACGGTGCAATAGTAAAATACATCATCTAAAATAGAAACATTTGCAATAAAATATGGTCAAAAATAGTCATAGGGTACTTCTCGTGTCTCTTAATTGCATCCCCGTTTCCCTCACTTGGGTCCTTTCCTTGCGTCTTAGTCCCTCCCACCAGGGATGCATGGAGGAAACCATGTGAGGAGAGAGGAACGAGGAAATATGTTTTAAGATACATGAGACGTCCTTTCCTCAGTTGCGTCACGTGAAGCGACGTCTGTTTCTGATGACGGAGGATCAGCTGATCACAGCTGGATCAGCTGTCAGTCGGCTTTAACAGCTGGAGAGACTTTTGTGTCTGTTCACATGATCACTGTACTTAATAATAGTAACTAATAATACTAATAACTAATAAAGACACAAAGTAATCATCAGTGTAGAGGTGTTTTCTTTCTGTAGTCTGTTAACAAACTGTGTCCTGTGTTCTGTTTATAAGCGCAGGATCCATTTCTACCGGCGGAATGCGATCGTCTTATTTATGAATTATTTGCGTCTGTACCTTTGAAATTGTGACTGTGGCGTCATTATTAAACAACCCAGAATATGATTATTGTTTCTCTTAAATGATAAAACTCAGCAAACACTCAGGAATGATGTAAAAAGTGTTTCGTCTCTCCAGCTCTCTCTGACTTTGTTTCCATAATAAAAGTTCAGATCACGAAAACACAATTCTTTCTAATAAATGAAGAAAGTTGTTTGTGGTCCTTTTGTTGTTCAGACTACAATGAACATTTATTTAAACCAGATGGTGAATCAGAAACCTAATCAAATATAAAGCTTGAGTTTATTCTGTGATCCGTCTTCACTCAAACTCCAGTCAGTCAGTCCGATCGGCTGCAGCGTCCAATCACATGACTGATGAACAATGAGGGGGCGTGTCGGCCGGTAAAAGACTTCCTGGAAGTCTGTTCTCGTGGTTCCTCGCTCATGGCTCCTCAGAGGTCCCTCCTCCGTCCTCGATCCTCGCTCCTCCGAGCTACATTAGAGCTTTGGGACGGCCGTCAATATGGCGGGGAAGAAACAACTTCCGGTTCAAGCGAGGATCGAGGAGCGAGGAAACGACAATTAAGAGACTTGAGAAGTACCCAGAGACGTGTTTCCCCGGCATCACATTCTGCTTCCTGTCCTGACAGGAAGTCTGTGCCCAGATGTCCAGATGCTGGAGGATGAAGTGATTGGCCATGTCGACTGAATCGCGCTCAAAAGACGACTAAAATATGATGTGAAGCCAGGGAACTGTGCCGCGATGGTTCCGGCTTCTTAATTGTAAAAATGTGCTGAGTTCCTATATCGTAGTAACTTGACAGTCTTTAGACAGGTTTTAGATTGGTAATTGGACAAAATGAGACATTCGATAAAATCACCTTGGGCTGTACGAAATAATAATAGACCTTTTTTCGGGATGTCACCCAGTGCAACAGTGTGGCTCATTGATGTGTTTTTGGACAACAATAGAAAAGGAATAAGATTTACCAGGCTTTGTATACACTTTATTTAGGAGGGATCAGTTGTTGTTGTTTTGGTCTTTTAATACGAGTTGACTGTCTGAAAAACATAGAATGTGACCAGACTTATTCTTTAACTGTAGTATTTTTTATTTGATTCACCTTTATTCAACCTCACTCCTTAGTCGTGTCATCTTCATTTTCTTTTTATTAATATTTGACGTCATTTAGCCCAGGCCTACGTAACACAGTACTTGTACTCCGATTCTTGCTGCGAATACTAGGTGCGAGTTGTCTTCTGTCCACTAGATGTCCTCCTGCATTTGGTGACCGCTTCATCATGACAGTTGCTGTGTGGCCGGGGCATTCTGTTGTTGTCTGTAGCATGCTCACACACACACTCACACGCGCATAAGCACATTGAGTTTATTGGCCACGCCCCTCACGTGAATTATGCATCACCTCCCGTCGACCGGAGGAGACTCGTGCCTCCCGGAGCAGCTCGGACGTCAGCTCGTGCTCACCGGTGGAAGGAGAATAACGGTCACAATATCGCCACTGTCTGATAAAGGAGCTACCGATAACCCGGTAATGAATGGGGGATTGGGGAGAGTCGGAATCCGCCTCGCGCACGACGACTCCGTTGGTTTCTACCGGGGATTTGACGGAGGAGGACACACCGAGGGCTTAGAATCAACCCGGCCGTGACCGACCCATTATCTGCCGGCCTGGCGTTGTTCTCATCGCCGGTGATATTTGAGGGTGAAAGAAACAGCCAAGGTACGTTTGTCGTGTTTCCCGTGTGTATTCGTGTGTGTGTGTGTGTGTGTGTGTGTGTGTGTGTGAATGCGTATGCTCGCGCGCGCGCGTGTTTGTGTGTGAGCAAGGGAAGAAGAGATAGATGCTGTAGTAAGATGGTTTGTGTGTGTACGTGTGTGAAGGATCACTAATCGATCTCCTACCAGCCATATCAAAGAAATCAATAATATATATATATATATATTATAATATCATTATCTCCTACCAGCACAGCCATATCAAAGAAAGTAATGGATGTCCTCTTATAATGACTTTACTGCAGAAATATTGTGGTGACACCATAAAACATCACTTAAAAATCTTCCTTAAATACCACAGAGACGCTTTTCCATCTCGTCTTGATAATGTCACAGGCACCGCTGTATGACGCAGTTCACTAGTGATCGTAAGTCAGACACCTGCACGGCGTTGTGGTCATACTAGGATGAGTGGGAAAAAGACAAGTTAGAACATAACAATATAGTAAAGGGAGCGTGGTTGTAGGAGAGGAACAGAATCCCTGTGTGTGTGTGTGTGTGTGTGTGTGTGTGTGTGTGTGTGTGTGTGTGTGTGTGTGTGTGTGTGTGTGTGTGTGTAAGGATTTCATTCTTACTGCCCCTCTCTGTCTGTCTCCCCCTTCTCGTTTCTGCTCCGTTTTCACCCACATTTTGGTCCCATTTCAAATTCCCACCGTCTGTTGGTTAACAGTTGTTTTGTCAAGAAAAACCGAAATCCTTTGTGTGGGAATGATGGGATTATCTCTCACAATACTGCGTCCATTATTAATCTGTCGTTGGGCCAGATTTGCATGTGTTTGTAGAGGCTGTAGTAAAGTCAAATCTGTCCGTCTATCTATCTGAGCTAGCTACAGTTCAGGCTTCCGGAGGCCTGAAGTACAGATCTTTCTTCTGAAAACTTTGAACGTGTTTGTTCAGTTTGTGTCACTCTGACCAAGTCGTTTCTTTGTCATATTTTGTTCCCAACCCCCCCCCCCCCCCCCCCTCGTGGCTTCTTTTCCTAGACGGTGGCGGTGCAGATGGGTGTAATCCCATGTTTAATCTGCCTAACCCTGTAGTCATAGTCGGGGTTTAACACTGCTCTGATTAGAATACCCCTGCCCCCTCACCAATACAGTCATTAGGTTAATGAGATCACTCACACGGCATCGCTAGTGCTAATTAAAGGAATACAACACATAAGCAGCATCTTTTTGCCCGTTCCACAGATTCTGTATTCATTCTGACACTTTGTACATTCACTTGCCAATTCAAATAAATCAGTTTTTCACTCCCATCTCGACCCAATAGTGATAGGGTATTCATCTCAAAATAATCCTGTGTTCATGTGAGCACAGTTCATCATTCGGACTTGCTGTGGGAAGGAAGTGTCCCGGAAATGGGCAGTGCATGATTTAATGCAGCCTTATTGTTTTCCATGCGGCCGGAGTGAGAAGAGCGAGCGTGGAGCGCCTGGCTGGTGTTCTTGATGATTCTTTCTTTTGTGCTCTCCATTTAGCAGAGGGCAACGCACCGATCCTGCAAGCAGTCCGGTTTGCAATGCGTTGTAATGGGTATGTGGTAATGCTCCCGGTGTGGCAGTGATAAAGGCCCACCTTTTGGTGACAATTAACGGTTTTAGTGTAAACTAGCTCATTCACAAAGAGTTTTCCTTTTTAATGAACACGAGAATGGTTGTCCGTGGCATGCGAGATTTTGCCGCGAGTCAGGGTTGATCACTTGGAGCCAAATAAAATACAGAATAACGAGACGTTAATAACTTCTTAAAGCCACTTTCCTGATATTTAACGTTAGCTAAACTAGCTAGCGTTAGCTAACTTTGTATATTTCTATTTTTTGCTACTTTATGCTTCTAATCTCATACATCATAGAGGCAAATACTGTACTTTTGTTTTTATCAGACAGCATTAGTGACTTGTTTCTTTGCATATTCAGATTAACAATACAAAATATAATCGATAAATATATTATGGTATTTGTATATCTGTACGGCCCCCAGAGAGGAAATTCACAAGCTGCCTAGTGGCATGTAAAGTAATCTTTTAAGATACATATGAATACATTTGCAATCATTAATAATAATCCAAAATATAACATATATTGTTGTGCAATACAAATTATTTGTTCATTAAAACAAGACGGTTGCTATGGAATGTATCCTAGCTGCTAGCATATTTATTTTTACATTACAGGCTTGCGCTATATTGATTTTGCTCTTCATTTACATTATTTGTTTGTTTCCATATATTTTGCAACCACTGAAAACGTTTCAGCGTCAGTAGGAGGACTTCTGCTTGTACTAGGCTTGCCCTTATTTTTCAAGTGGAGCTGTGTTGCTTGGCGTGGCGAGGATGTTGCTCCACTTTCTCCGGTCCCCGAGTTTTGTTTGCCAATAGCTGTGGTGAGAGGTTTCACACTTGTGGCCTCTTAATGGTAATAATCTCTCTTGTGTCAAGACCCGCATCCCTTGGTTTGTGAATCGCGGTGCTGCGGAGGCAGTGGTCACCTCTCAGATTATGTTTCCTCATGTTAAACCAGCCAAATGGCTGTCCAGCCATTGGGGACTGCTATTGATTGAAAAGGTGTGCTAAGTGCTAAAATAATTGTTCCTCCATCCTGGTGACAACGCCCATCATGTGTACATAAGTGAATACATGTGCTTGCGAATGGACATGCAGTACATTTAAGAGTCCCGGTTTGGGTGTTTTGGAAAATATGGTCACTTTACAAAATGTAGCCCAGTATGCTAAAGCCAGCAGTCGGGTCCAGTTGAGTGTCGACAAATGGCTAACGCTAGTATATAGTACAACACAGTTTCACGGCAGTTTGTTAAATAGTCACAATTGCAATCTATGGGTGTTGTTTACAGGGACACAAATTGTCTATTTTTTGTGTCTGGGAAAAAGCTGGGTGTGCAGTTTTCACAGTTGTGACCCCAATAACAAAGTACCACTGGGCCCATTTGACCAGACTATCCCGGCTCAAACACTGATTTATGCTGAGGCGGCAGTTTCCACTTGCAGCCTGCAGGGGCCGCCATGTGTGAGTCGGCCTCACGACAGCTTTACACGAAGAGTGTAAAAGTGCAACAAGTTTACAGAAAGAAGAAAGGGGTAAAAGTTGATCATATCAGCTGGTCCTTTTGTTTGTGAAGTTTTTTTTTGGCTTTGTTTTTCCACGCGCACACACTCTTCCTTCCTGTATGCGGGCAAGCTGAGGGAGTCCTTAGCGATTACAGGAAGTTAGCGTTGACTTCTCTGGGGAAGAGAGATAAGAGTCTGGCAGAGTGTGTTCGTGTGTGTGTATGTGTGTGTGGATTCAGCTGAAAGCAAGGCCATCTGCACTCAGCTATTGCTAATAACAAAACACACGTACAGTCACACAACCAAGCCTATAGTCAAACAAACCAACCCTGGGTGTGTGTGTGTGTGCTCTGGGTTTAGTGTGTGTAAGTGTGTTTCTGAATGTTGTGTGAATGACAACAGCCATTCCTCTGCTGATGATGGCAAGCAGCAAATTCTTTGTGTGGTTTGTTAAAAGGAGAAGTGAGCTGCGCACACACACACACACACACACACACATAGATAATAGATATTTACCTGGGAGCAGGTGGAACAGGTAGTATCATTTAAATAAAATGTGCATGTTGTTCATGTCTACTGAAGTTAGTACTGCAGATTATAGTCATCCCACCTACAAACCAACCTGAAGGGTTGATCACACGATGACGCGTTGCTACAGGTGCGACCGCTTCAAAAAAACCTTGGCAAAGCAGTTAAAGGCAAAACAGCGTAATGCGCCTGTGGAGCGGGGCCGCGTGCACCCGATCCTGTGTGATTAACGGGAAATGGACTGGACATGAAACTATCACAACATGAGATATGAATTCCCCCTTCTTTCTCACGTACTCCATAGCTGTCTCACAGCCCAACAGCTAACTAGCTAGCTAGCCCTACCACATCTACCAGCCACAAAACAGGAAGTAAGTGGTAAAGTAGCAAAGCCCGCCTCTTGCTTGATTTGATTGAAATGTGCTACCTCGGGACTGGCGCTTAAAAGTTGAGAAAATTTTAACTTTTGTGCACGTCTAAAAAGCTGCTAGGAAAATGCGGCGCAAGAGAAGTGAACGGCAGGTGCAGCCTACGCGTTGCTAGTGACGGATCCCATTCATTTTCTATGTAGAGCAAGAGAGCCGGCCGCGAGTTGCACGATGGATATGACGCGGCGACTTTTACATCAAATTCTTCAACAGATATTCAACAAAGTTGTTTTGAGTGATGGAATTACTGTTTTTTTGTAAGTAGGGAAAAAAGTAAATTTGAACTGATGTTTAGGTATACGTATGATAACAATAGTAGCCTAATGATATGAGAAGTTAATATTAAAAAGGAGTAATTGGGTTGTCCATCTGTGCTGTTTATGCGTGTCCTCTTGTGGAAATATAATGGAGCCCAGGCAGCAACCTCCGGTCCTGCCGACTGAAGCCGATGCAGAAGTGTCTTAAAACCTGCACTCTCTCTACTGACCAGCAGGGGGCGACCCCTCTGGTTGCAAAAAGAAGTCAGATTGTATAGAAGTCTATGAGAAAATAACTTACTTCTCTCTTGATTTATTCCTTCAGTAAACATTGTAAACATGAGTTTATGGTCTCAATCACTAGTTTCAAGTCTTCTTCAATACAGCATGATGTTCATTTAGTAAATGATTGTCCATTTAGAGTCAAATAGACCATAAAGAGGGAGGAGTATGCTTTAGGGCGGGGCTACCTTGTGATTGACAGGTCTCTACCAGAGCCGTATACGACGACTTTACATCACTCCTCTGCATTTCAACTATAGTAACTTCCGTTAATTGGTTGCCAAAAAACAACATGGCGATGGCCGCAATCCAAGATGGCGATCGGGGAATCGACGAACTTGAATCTTCAAAACGGCAGTCCACAAACCAATGAGGTCACGACGACTACGTCCACTTCTTATATATATATATATACACAGCCTGTGATGGAGCTACTATTCTGTCGGTGAATGTGCTAGCATGATAGCAGTGGTACGTTTAGGTTTTAATAATTCTAGCTTCCAACATGGCTGCTACCGTACCTAAACTTTGTGTTCTGCTGGACCGATGCATGGACTATATAGTATTCATTTGTTTTAGGTACAGCCAAAAGAGTATGTAAAATAAATACTGTAGAGATACAAAGGTTTAGTTTTCTTCATCAACAGGTAGTTCTGCTCAACAGTAAATAACACTAAGCTAAACACAGGATGTGGGATTTAGCCAAACTGAATACCCTGTATCTTTCATGCTGTTTTGAGTGTTTACGACATAAAAAGTTAGAGGAGGTCAGATGGAGCTGTAACTGGTGACAGATGGTGTGTGTGTGTGTGTGTGTGAGTGAGAGAGCGTAAGAGTGTGTGAGAAAGAGAGAGAACGAGAGAGTCATGCAAACACCACACTTACTGTATCTCTCTATCACCACGTCAGCGCTGAGTCACGTTTACCGGCTGCAGACTGCCATGAGTCAGTTTCTTCATCATTTCCCACATCTCTTTTCATTTTGTATGTTTGAGGAATTTAAAACTTGAGTGATAAAAAGAAAGAGAGACATGGACGCCATAAACATATGCAGTAAGGTACACACCGGTGTGGTGCCCTGTTGTATTATGTGAAATGTGAAATCAGTTGCGCATAGTGATGAACCCACAGTCAAATAATCACCCAGCTCTGCACCTCCCCTCAGCTCTACTTTATAGCTTTCAGCTTGATGAGCCTCATTCACAAACGGTACGTACACAAAAATCTGTACTTAAAGAGCGTGTACAAAGGTTTTATGCAAAAATCCGGGTTTCATCAAGACCATGTGTACGCAAAAATGATGATGGCCTGGCCGGCTCTCTTAATGTAAACACACACCTTTTAACTAAATGCATCTCGTATTAAAATTGCATTAATTAAAAATGCTTTAACAGACGGTAACATTTAAAACCGTTAACTTACTAATGCATCGTCCAAATGTATTAAATCACTATGAAATTGATGCCCTTTCATCCTCATCAATTATTATCTTAATAAAATGTATTATAGGCTATTTTTCGAAGCTTTTATTGAGGTTTTTGAATGAAGCTTTCAACATAAATCTAATCTCTCAAACTAACAAGAAGAATATGTTTTGATGTTATTGTGGTTATATAGATGTAATGTATGGTGCTGTTAGATTGCAGCTCGACCGGCCCGTTAATAACGCAGTGTGGCGGCAAGCGGGAGAGCAAACTGCTAAATGCCGACGAATATGGACTGAAGAAGAACATATTTTATATGTTTGATAAATACATGTTGTGGATTTTGAAAATGAGTACATTCATCTTTTTTTCTATATTTTTACACTTTTAAACTTTACAACGCTCTGATGTAACAACTCAGCCCATTCTACAAATAATATAATACTTATAATTATAGTGTGGCCTGTTCTTTATCTGTAAGTGTGCAGAAATAGAGAATGAATAATATCTCTCTCTCTCTCTCTCAAGACAAAAGCTGCACAGCATTCAAACGTTGATTTAGAATTTGAATGACAACGTTATGAATGAAACTCTGAGATATCCCGAACAGCCTGAATACAATTCTGAAATAAATCACGTTCCCCCTCATTTTTTTGGACACGTCCCACTTATAGATGTTGGTCCAATAATTGTGGAGAGTCTTGGGTGGTGGAGGAGGTCCACGTCCTCCTCCACCCGTTTCCTTCTTTTTCTTCTTGTCTTTTTTATCATCGTGTCTCCCGTGGAAACACTGAAAAAATGTGTCTTTTCTGCCTTCCACCTCGATTGCATCTAGTCTCTGTTACTAGGAGTCACTTAATATTGATTTTCTAAATGTTTCCTGATCACCACCATGCTAAAAGTAAAACTGCGCTTCATATAACATTCACTTGAACAGCCATGTATGAGTGAGAGAGTGGCGTTAACAAGACTAGTCTGTAAATCGTTTGCATTACTTCACTTTGCCCACACTGATGCAAGAAAATACATTTGCCAGTGATTATCTTATTTGCATATTACTCCAGTGGTGAAATAAATCCATGTCACAAGAGTTTTAAGTCAAGTACTTGACTTAAATCCTGATTCTCTAGTCCAGGGAAAGGATTTCTATGGCACACAGTGATTGAATTTTATTGACGTGTCACAGTAATCCTTTTCAATTTGAGGTATTTTTCTCTTTTTCTTTCTTCAAATAGGGTCTATTATCTTGTTGTTTGTATTTAAGAGGAGATAAGTACGTTTTTAATATTTGTTTTGGGTAATTTAATTATATTAATCGGGAATTTAAGAAATAATCTTTGGGCTCTTCGAGTCACCCCATCACTCTCTCTCTCCCCCTCCCCCAACCAACCCAAAGCAGCCTTGCTCTATTTCCCCGGCGTCCGTCTAATTTGTCTCCGGTGCATTTACATACAACTCTTCCGGACACGCGTGCATATGTCATATCAATGCACGCGCCGCCGCTTGGTCATGCGTGGCGGCCTTGGTTTTCTAGACTCGATCCCCGTCGCTCGTCATCGAGGATTAGCACACTGACACACATTACTCAGCTAGCCTCTGTCGTGTGTTTGTCGCGTCTACAAAAACAAGATGACATGGAACTGCTGCCACTAGGAGCCTTCTCAGACAGAAACGACACGTATTCCTCGACTGACCGGGCTTCTGCTGAGACACGTTGTGCCAGGAAGGAATATTCGTCCTCTTGAATTAGTTTTGATGCAATGTTTCTCTTCAAGAATTACTGTAAACTCAGAAATGAAGAATCTTGTATAACCGATCTCACTCACTCTCACACTCTCTCTCACACACACACACACACACACACACACACACGTAGCATCTCGGCATGGCGGAGTCACCTCTCTTCTCTCTCGCTCACTCTGCACCTGGTGCTTGAGTTTTCAAAGCACCTGATCTACTCTCCTGTGGATACACACACACACACACACACACACACACACACACACACACACACACACACACACACACACACACACACACACACACACACACACACACACACGAGATTGTTTCTCCCAGGGGGAAATGTTGGTGTTGAAAGAGAGAGAAACGAAGAAGAGAGTAGGAGAACACACATGATCTACCTCATCTATCATGTACCTGTGTCTTTGCAGTGTGTGTGCGTGCGCATATGTCCATACCTGTCTGCGCAGCCAGTGTTATAAAGCAGCAAAAAACAGTAGCAGAAACCTCCAACATGAGCTTAATAGTGCAAAAAATCGTTGGGAAACTATACAAAGGGTACGTTAGGCGTAGAAATCAGTATTGACATAAAAAGATTGGTCAAGACGCTGAGACTCAAACCAGCAGATTGCAGTAGAAGTGGCTGTTGCGTATATATGGCACCACATTTCATATCAGCTCCACGATGTTGGAAAAAAAGACATTGCAACTGCAATAATTTTTCCTGCGAGATATAGGCAATGATACATGCAATAGGAATGATTAAATATATAGACCACTCAACGTGAAATTAAAGTGAAAGTCATGAGCACCAGGCTCAATGTCAGTGTGATTGAGGGTGCAGCAGATGGCGGTTTCATTATAACATTATACATATTTATAAATACATAAAAAATTATGTGTTGTTACTGTAATGGCAATATCATGAAATTATTGGACAAAGAAATAATGTGTGGCCTGAGGCAGAGGTCCCCAACCTGTTTAGCACCACGGACCGGTTTCATATAAGACAATATTTTCACGGACCGGCCTTCAAGGTGTGGCGGAAAAACACGACGAAATAAAATGATACGATCGGGATGAAAACAAATATAAAATGCATAAATAAATACAACTCACAATAACGCTGAATCAGTGGGAGCCCTGAGCTTGTTTCTCTGCAACGAGACGGTCCCATCTGGGGTAATGGGAGACAATGACACCCGAAGTGTGTTCCTGATGTCCAGTCTACTCCGTCATTTTGTTTTGATTGCTGTCACTGCAGAACATCCCGCTTTACAAGGAGGATGTTGTTAATGGAAGCAGGGTTTTCAGTGCTTTAGTGGCGATCTCAGGATATTCAGCCTTGATTTTAATCCAAAACACCAGCAGAGTTGTTGTCTCAAACATACTTTTAATGCCACCGTCATTTACAATCTCCAGCAGCTGATCCTTTGTCGCCACATATACTGCAGAGCGGGTTTGGCTCGTCAGAATTACTCCTGATATTTAATCAGACTCCTGATATTGTCTGTTAAATGAAGCTTTCATATACTTGGAAGTTGTAGGTTCTTCTTCTGTCTCCTTAGTGGCCTTTCCCCTTTGCAAAGAAGCTCTCCAAAAGTTATTTACTCATTTTCGCTAGTTTGCGGGCTTAACTTTTGAGGTAACGTATCACGTGACCGAGACAAGCGTCTTTGACATGTTAAGAGGCACAGGCGGATGAAATTGCGAGAGAATCCGGTCACTTTTCAAAATAAAACTTCTTTCAGACTCTGATAATCAATAAAACGGAAATAATATAATATTTATTCTTTCTGTGCGGCTCGGTAGCAAATGATCCACGGCCCGATACCGGTCCGCGGCCCGGTGGTTGGGGACCACTGGCCTAAGGCACCAGAACAGAGGAGCAGAAACAGAGACAGGGAATGGAGGTTAACCATGCTGCAGTGATCAGCGGTGGTCGACAGAGGGGGACAGAGGTCAGCGGTTACTGCACCAACACCTGATACTCTTTACCCTGATCGATGTGTGTTAGCTCATCTCTATTTATTGTATTTTTTGTGAATTTAGAAACATTTTACACTAAAATAAAATAACTTATAAAACTTATTTTATCTTTCATATTATATTATCGTTTTTTTTGTATTTGTCAAGGATTTATGTGTTTATGCTGGGACAACATTCCAAGAATATTTTTGTTGATTTCCTGATTTGTTCTGTTAAAAAAAAAGTAAGTGGGCAAAAGAACAGACAAAAAACCAAGGAAGCTTATTGTAACTGGGATTTCCTACATTATTAATGTCTCTCATATATTTGACTCTTCTCTCTCTCTCACACACACAATTGTTTCTGTCATTGAGGACGACATTGTATTCACTTACATTAATAACTGATGAGAATTACCCTGACCGTAACCCTTACCGGCCTTAAACCAAGTTTAACCCTAAAATATAGTGTGATGCTAATGTTAAACACTAGCCACCCTGACCTTAACCCTTAACCCACAACCTTAAACTAAGTCTTAATCCTGAAAGATAGCGTTATGCTAACGTTAAACATTTGCCAGCTAACGTTTATACGTTTGAAAAGGGAATTTACAACTATCTCCACCAAAAAGTGTAAGGCTGTGTGTGCGTGTGTTCTCCCTGTGTGAATTAGAAAGAAGGAAGTGTTTGTGCTACTTTAATCTGCCATCTGCTCACGGCTCCAAACGGTCGTTTTAAAATCGGCTCAACGTGACAGACGAGAAGACAGACAGAGCAGCATAGACGTATCAGTGACAGACGGATACTAAATAATATCACTCGCTGCATCTTTGTGTGTGTGTGTGTGTGTGTGTGTGTGTGTGTGTGTGTGTGTGTGTGTGTGTGTGTGTGTGTGTGTGTGTGTGTGTGTGTGTGTGTGTGTGTGTGTGTGTGTGTGTGTGTGTGTGTGTGTGTGTGTGTGTGTGTGTGTTAGATATACTGTCAACTGAAAGGGTTGTATGACAGAATTAAAAGCTTTTAAATTGGGGGTTAACACACACAAACACACACATACAGAAGCAAACACCAGCAGCCTCAGTGGTTTATATTCTAATACGCATACTCATTAATGCATCGCTTAGCAACAGCAGACGGTTGCCTAGCAACAACATTACCAGCCAGCGTGTTGGGTGTGTTCAAAAGTCACACTGTAGTAAAAGAAGAGAGGGGGAGTGTGTGTGTGCGTCGTGTGTGTGTGTGAATAATAATTCCACTGCCAGTCGGGAAAATTAAGCATTCTGCAGAATCAGCTATTTATAAGCAGAATACTCATAAAGTACGTAATTACAACAAGCATGGTTATGCACACACACACACACACACACACACATATAATAGCAGACTGTGCCTCTGTAAGAACCAGTGTAGATTCTAGCCCACAATTAAAATGATTAGGAAATAAAATAATGTATTTCTATTGATAAAAAATCTTGGAACTAGCAGTTTCAATGATGTATTATAAGCTGCTTAAAGCTTGTGTTAGGACTATAAAATAGTCATGATTCATCTCTAATATCTATTTTATATTGCTGTGAAAACATCTCCTTCAAACAACTGCATTCATTCAAGTTTCTCATCAAAAAACTAAATTTTGACAAGAACACATCATGATAACTAATTTTTACTGAACAGAGCCTGAACGCATCATAATGTAACTGAATGGAACCTGTGTACGTTAGCAGTGCTGCCACCGTGGGGCGGCTGGGGCTCAGTGGTCCTTCAATCTGAAAATGTGCGGTTCGATTCCCGGCTCCTCCAGTCCATGCTGATGTGTCGTTGGGCAAGACACTGAAGACACTGAACCCCAAATTCTGTAGTTCCTGCCATCAGTGTATGAATGGGGGTGAATGGGTTTTGACACGTAGTGTAAAAGCACTTTGAGTGGTACATTTACCACTTACCGTTACTAGCTCTGCTCCTGTCAATTTCAACACAGATTTGTTGTTCACAATGTAGCATTATCATGGATCTGCGAAAGCATTTAATGGCGACTTCATTATTGCAGATTTTTTACCGGATATTGGCCGATGACGATTGGCAGTAAAAAAAACAGCGACGCAGGCTCCGTCCGAAGGTCACGAGGTTCGTCAAATTTGTGAAACCAAAAAAATCTGGACGTGTGTAGTAAGAAAGAAGCGATCAATTTACCAGAACCCCTGTTGCCTCCTACTCATAGCTGCTTGAGGCTCAAGGCTACATCAGATGCCACCAGCATAATGCACCGGAGTCTCTGACCGAACTATTAGTCGAGTGAAGGTGCTAGGTTTTTGACTCCAAGAAGGCATGGCATGAAAAAAAAAAGATATCTCTGGTTCCGCTGCATCAATTCTGAGGACCATAGGAGCTCTTAAAAATGATGAGCAGCAACAAGGGTGTCGCTGGGAGAACAAATTCTCCACAAAGACTTCACATCTTGGTTAAATCAACAATACCAGGAGGAGGACAAACTGGTGCGGCAGCAAATAGCTTCGGCATGAGGGTATCAGTAGAGTTAAAGTGAGAACTCTTAAGGGTATTGTGGCACCTGTATAAATATGATCAGTCATTACCAATCAGCTGGAATGAAAACGATCAATTTTATTTATTTCTCTCTTTCTCCTTCCCCAGGGTGTGTTGACAGAAGGCGTCTGTGTGTTCGTGACTTGTTGTCGTGAGCAAACATGTTCCGAAACAGCCTGAAGATGTTGCTGGGAGGTAAAACCCGCAAGAACAACGTTGGTCAGTACTTCATTTGTCATTATGTATATAGTGGACCCCGTCACAGTCATGTCAGAACTGTGTTTTACAGAAATGCACCTCTATTCTGATGTCTAGTTGGCAGTTTGCAGATATGGTCTTCTGGTGGTTTCCAGGATTTCATACGACAACGTCTTTCTATCTCCAAATTTTCTTTGATTTCCTCTCTCTTTCAACAGGCAGCGGTGGCATAGAGTCAGAGGGGTCAGAGGTCAGGATGATGGAGGGATTCAGCCGCTCGCTCCCCTCTTCTCCCCTCCTCAACCTTCGTCTGGTAAAAAGAGCTGGTAGGAGCATCTATCTTATCTGAGTCCATCTATCACTTACATGAGTCCAAAATGGGAATACACATTGACACAAGACAAACAACACAGCACGCTCATCAAACAGAGGGAGAAACGGATCTCCAGCTGAACTGTTGTGTAGCTACAACACTAACATTAGCAGAACAAACATGGCTGCGTGCCAATGTCGCACATGGATGTGTAAAGACAACTGGATACAGCGTGAGAGGTGTAAACCTGGTTCATTCCTATGAAAGTTGCTCACTGGGGCATGAGGCCAAAAAAATTTCCTGGGTGTGTCATAAACCGGATCTTCCAGCAATCCTCCGCACCCATTGGCCCACAGAGCAAGTGCATTAGCACTACCTTTAAACTCGCCTCCCAACTGCTCGGGCTCAGTCACACGAATAGAGGACGGATAATAACTCTGGATTCGGCTATTGTTGAATTTTACAGCATTTCAAACCTGATGATTTAGACAAGGGCTGTTCAAGCATCCGTAATGAAAAGTTGGTTTATCTGGAGAAAAGAATATTTGCTGACTTTCAGACGTCTCTTTCTCAATGCAAGTGTATGGGGGGAAAGTCTTTTTGGGCTGATCATGTGATCCTACATAAATACACTATTTTCGTGCCAATGTTTGGATTGGTTTCGGTAATTTTACACGAGAGATTTCCTGTATTTTCTCCGTTCTTCTCACTGGTTTGAAGTGGGTGGGCTCAGTTGGAAAACAGATGATGTCACGCATTTCTCTGCACCAATCAGGATACGAGGTGTGGTTACACCAAACGCAAAGCACATTTTTTTGCCTTGCATTACTCGAGTCCCACTTCATTTATCATTTATGTATTTTTTGTTTTATTTGTTTCACCCACACTAGAAACCCTAGAAAGGAGGGGAGGCTTAACCCCACCGAGCTGTATTCACTGTATCTAGCAAGGCACACGTCGGCGTCAGTGGTATGGACCTAAAATAAACTGATTTTTGCATCGATTTCATTGCAGTTAACAGATAAAAAGGGATGCCAAAATAACTACAAAATTATGCTGGTTTGTAAAAAGTCTGACTTCATGCTTTTTCAGGTTCGTCCGCAAGACGACAAGCAAACAACTGTTAAAATGCTTGTTTTCTGAATGGAGTTCGGATGGATCGGTGCTAGGCTATGCTAACGTTGTAGCTGCTCCATCGACACTCAAAATCACGACATTTTGGCTTAAATACGGCAGCGACATTATTGTTTCTACAATTTAGACAGTCTGTGGTTTATGCACGTAGGTTTATACACATCGAGTTTTGTACGATATTCTAGGAATAGAAGTACATTTTCCCGCTTTTGCGTCGCGTCATTCGCAACTTGGAAAGGAAGGAAAGAGGGCAAGAGAGAATCAAGGAGAAACCACAACCAGGGCTAGAATAGTTTATTTTTGCCTTTCTGTCACACATACACACACACACACACACACAGCTGTGACCTGTTACACTGTGTCTGGCAGCAGAGGGGGGGGGGGGGGGGGGACCTTTGACCCTGCATTTGATCGTCCCTCGGTGCCTTAGTGAGAGAGAAAACACAAGTGTAACCCAAGCCTCTACCAACCTCTCCTCTCCTCCTCACGGTTGATCTGACACTTCTCCTAAACATAACCATGTGGAGTCTCTCTCCGACCCTCTTTCTGTGTCTCGCACTCTTTCAAAACAGGAACGCTATGAGCCGAGGCAACTTCCCTAAAGTCAGCACACCATGCCCACATACACACACGCTCTGATTTCAGTTTATTTCTCTTCACCCCTTTACCTCTTCTCTGTGTTTTTGAACTCCCCCTCCATTTTGTCTTCCTTCTCCTGACTCCTGTCATTGCTGTAACTGCACATCTGATTGAGTTAAGACCTGAATCTTGACATCTGATTTTCTATATGAAGAATTCTCATTATGGAGCAGCACTAGCGTTCATTTAGAGTCATGTTTCTGGCCACCTGGTGAAGTCCAATATTTGATGAGGAAGTCTCTTAAAACATTCGCTCTACTGACCATCAGGGGGCAACTCCTCTGGTAGTCTGATTGTATAGAAGTCTATGAGAAAATGACTCTACTTCTCTCTTGATTTATTACCTCAGTAAACATTGTAAACATGAGTTTATGGTCTCAATCTCTAGTTTCAAGTTTTCTTCAATACAGCATGATGTTCATTTAGTAAATGATGGTCCATTTAGAGTCAAATAGACCATAAAGCAGAGTATGCTTTAGGGCAGGCCACCTTTTGATTGGCAGGTCGCTATCACAGCGTTGTCCAGTCTGGGAGATGTCCGTGTTTCCGTCTTAGAAGTTTAACCCCTTTCAGTCGTGTTTTTAGTTCATGAAAGCCAATTGTAACAAATTGGTCACCTGAAAATGTCTTATTCAGCGTTCGGTTGTACCTGGCTCCACCCTCTCTCTTCACTTCTGGTTGCAAAAAACCAAGATGGCAAAGGCCATAAACCAAGATGGTGAAGGCCAAAAACCAACATGGCGAAGGCCAAAATGTGTCGAACCCGAAGCTTCAAAACAGCAGTCTGCAAACCAATGGGTGACGTCACGGTGACTACGTCCACCTCTCATATACAGTCGATGGTGGATGGCGCAATTTGTCAGCCAGCCTGAAAACTTGAAACCTTTTCTTTTTTTTTGCACAACTGCACCTCTCCTGTTACTGCTCTCTGCTTTTGTTGGCCAGATTTGCGTCTGCCCCCCTTACTTATCTGTTTTTCAAGGACAGCAGGATGACTGTAAATCTTTCTATCTTTCCTCTTGTTATTGAAAAAAAGTTTTCTGTTGGTTGAAAACAACTCTGATTTTATAACAGTTTTTTTTTGGAGCAGATTTTTATCCAGCAACATGGTGTTTAATTCAATCAGACTCTTTGTTCGAACTTTTCTTTCAGCATTTTTCACATTTTCTGGGCTAAAGTGGATTACACCCTTCCATCGTCACTGTGATTTGTGGTCAGACGCTCCTCTGTTCTTGGATCCTTGGAGGAGTTTAATTGCAGCATTTCTTTGGTCTGCCGAGTCTTCCTTCAGGGTTTTCTCTCCGGCTGTGTTTTTCCTCCATTAGAAGAAAGAAGTCTGAGCTGTCTTCCCCAAACTCTCCTCGCGCTCCTCGACATGTAACAGATTACTCTCCCTGTTCAGCTCCTCCTGCAGTCTTTCCCTTTCTCTCCTGTGTGTGTGTGTGTGTGTGTGTGTGTGTGTGTGTGTGTGTGGTTTCTTTTGGGTTGGAGGAGGGGAGGTTTTGATTTGCCGTGCAGTCGAACGAGGGAGGTCGTCTTTCAGACCAGATATGGAGGCTGAAAGGAAAACTCTTCACAACACTTGGAAACTTTACTTATTGTGCTCCTGATCAAAGAGGATATCAACTCGGGAGGAGATCTACTCTTTCCGTGTCATGCTTGAGAAGCTGTTTGCTCTTTTTAGCACGGTTTTGAGGAGGCTCTACCTGTGAATGAATTGCATGGATTGTTTTTTTCGGCTACAAAGAACAAATAACCAGATGATTACATCTTCAGGATCTGCTGTGTTTGAGCTTAAAAGCGCGTGGATTCTGGGTTCACCTCCGAAAGTAACAACATACCTTCACTGAACATATGAGGAGTTTGGCTTTCTACCACAGCATTCGCATGTTTGACTATCCTGCTTACTAACGGCAGTCATTCCGTTAGTATTTAGAGAACTTGTTGTTGTTGTTTTTTTCTCCTGAAGAGTCTCTTCCTCCTCTTATCTCGTCATTCATCCTTCATCTTCCTCTCCTTTGTGTTCTCTGGAGAAGGAGGAGCTCAGGACCAAAAAGAAGATATTGACTTGTTTTTTTGGGGGTAAAAACAGCCCTTTTGATTTGTTGACTCCGTCCTCTACATGGAACCACTCTGAACCAATCAGAACCCCACCGCCAGCCAGCAATGGACTGCACGGCGGCTATTCTGAAAGCGTGTGCCCGCTCCAGGACCAAGTGGTGTCGGCATGAGCGGTCTTCCGTCCATCGACCGGGGAGACCGGCGGGCGGCTGCGGCGGGGACGTCGTGGCGGCGAGGGTCGTCGGCCGTGCCTCTTCCCTCCTGCGGCGCTTGCTGTTTTACGCCTGCTGTTGTCTGTCCCACGAGGACGTCCCTGACCGATGTCGGGAACGGTACGATCGTCCCGGTGTTGCACAGAGAGGAAGAAGAAGTGAGGAAGAAGGTGAGAGTGAAGGACTCTCTCTCTCGATGTTCTTGTTTCAAGCAGACGGCTTTCCACCAGGGTCAAAACTTACTATATTAGTGTCAGTATTTTTCATATTTACTAATGATATAAATTATATTTTGGGTTGTATATTTCAGGGAAATGTATGTTGTGAGTGTGGACAGCGAGAATCCAGAGAAAGTGGATGTTAGCCTATGTTTCATTATTGTTCGTTGCCCAATGTAATTTTTCACAAGGCGTGTTTCCATTTACACATTTTTATGAACATTTTGAAGTATTGCATTAGAAAAGCCGTATGGAAATGGCAAAATTTGATAAAACTTCCAGAATACATTCTAATGTAGCACACATCTAACTCACATGACCGAGCAGCTGTTTCTGCTGTCGGCGTCTTGTCAGATATTCCCATAACGCGCAAATGCTTATCTTCGTCTCCGGACATCATGAAACATGGCCAATACTAGCTGACATGAATAAACAATAAAACTTTCCTAATGGAAAGAAATTCCCGAAGACCTCTCTCCATTTTTCTCTCGTAGATGGTTAGATGGCCAAGGCGACTCTTTTGGTTTCCGCTTGACAACTTCTTCTACTCTGTTCACTGGCAGATTATAGCCAAGCGTAGCCTAAAGCCCCATCCTCTGACCAAACTACGCTGTAGCCAAGTTTATTTGCTCCAAACCAGCTTGGAAACGCGCATAACTCACATTCCTTTTTTGCGTCATTTCAAAAGTTGGTTTAAAATTTGTTTGACAATTAAATGGAAATACGGCTATAGAGGGGTTCTTCCATCAGTCTCCCTGAATAGCTGAAACATTTCCCCGTGAGAAACAACTACTGGCGCCACAATATGCAACCAAGGACCAAAATCCTAACAAAAAGCCTGTTTACTAGCTACAGCATGTTATGTCAGCATATCAAAGGATTATTTTAGCATGGATGATGAAGTTAGTCATAAGCATGCTAATGAAAGCTATGTATAAGCAAGTTACAGTAGTTAGCTTACGCACTTGCAAACATTATACTGCATAGCTTTCTGATGTATCCACATTCCACTATAACACAAGTCACTTACTGTCAAAATGCGTTAGCTTAATTTACAAAATGGTTACTTGAAAAGTCCAGGCAGTCAATGTGGTTGTTGAACGATGTTGTATCAGCCTGGTCATGCCAGAAAAGTGCCACAGCCAAATTTATCCACGCTTGGTGAGGTATGAAATACTTGCAGGACTAGTTGGTGAACTACGGTAGCTGGCGAGCAAACAGCTAACATGCTAGCCAGCTGACGGTCACATGTTCTGGGATTTTCTTTGTTTTCTCTACTGGGCTGTTTACTGCCCCCTGATATTTTGCTCTCAGGAAGCTCTCTGAGCTAGCAAGCGTTCCGACTGTTAGCAAGATAGTTAGCTGTCAGCGATAAGTGCTGTGAAGACATCTTGCTGTTGGTCATTGGCTTGCACGTCAAAGTTCACTTGTTTAACTTGACGTAAAAATATCCACTTAGTTAGCAAGTCCATTAATTATGACAGTTACATTGGCATTGATTTATTTCTCTGCAAATGGTAGCTGTTTTAAATGCTAGTGGGCTGATTTATTACCAGAGGTCTGACAATTCTGTAGCTGTAGTTTAAAAACAGCTGCAAAGACACAGTGCATGTAAATTTACGGCACGTAACCAGTACTTATACTGGTATTGTATAGATTTTCATTAATTACATTACACAAAACTATAATTTGTCTCCTTCTAATTTCACATCAAAGTCAAAACAGTGTTAAGGAGAGCAGACTACCACCAAAGTCAACCAGCTTTTATAGAGATCCTACCTGTTCATAGTCCGACTTGGGTGGCCTTCATTGCCACTAAGGAATTTCCAAGTGTCAGGTTGCTTGAAGGAAAAAAAATTGCCTTTCTTGCCTAGTTATTGGCGACAGTTGTCCTTGTCTTAGATGCTGTATACATCTTCAATAGCTGTGAGGAGGTACCGTGTCCCACGGAAAACCAGATATAAGGTTTGATATTCTTGCCTTTACTTCAATCGATTATTCATATAAAGAAATGGCAATGTGTCATTTTAACATCAAATACAGAAACATTAAACTAAAGTTAAGAGAAACGTGATTCAATCAAAACACAGTGGCATACTGTAGGTTTCTGAGTGTAGCAAAACAAGGAACATAATGAAAGTTTGTCAAAGTTTGAAGACAATCTGAGCGTCTTTGTTGCTGTAAACGTATATTTGAGCTTTTAGCTTCAAAGCCACCAGAAAGTGGGGCAACACCAATTTTATGTGCATCCTCGTGAAATATATGGTGCTGGAAGCTTGGGGACTTAGCTATTACTTAAATGGCAGGATGAGTAGAATTTGTCGGTCGGGGTCAACTAACCCGAGATTCACTCGTTTTGGATCGAGACTTGTCCGCTTGGCCTTTCGCCTCACTATAGTCCCGTTTTTTCCCGTTTTTAATACCCACCTACTTGATCCGTTATGAGAGCCAATAAGCACCGCCCAACCCACAAAAATATGTGTTTGTTTGTAAATTGTGTTATTAATAACCTACTCTGAATGCTGCTTTGTCACTTTTTGACCCACCCGCCAAAACCTGTGATATTAGGTAAGCGGTATCTTTCAGCAGCCAGTCGGCTTTAGCGGGTGAGTCAAGCTAGCTAGCTGGCTTCAGCTAGCCGGTCTAGCTTCACTCACCTTTTCTCCGTGCTCTCTAAGGTCAGCGCTTTAGCTCACCATTGGCGAACAAATTGACAAGCAAATTCACAGAATCCTGAATCAGTTTATTTTAGAGCATTTTTTGGATTCTTTTTTTTAGCTGGTTTTAGAGTCGCGACCACATCTGCTGTTTTTTGTTTTTGTTTTGTCGTGTGTCACAAACAACACATTTCTTCGTTACATACCATTGCCCCTGCCGGGGTTCAAACCCACATCTATCACGCGGTTGTGCTCCTTTGCGGTGCTTTTTCACACTAGACTGTCTTCAGAGCTGAAAACAACCAGAGATAAAGGCAGCTACGCTTGAAACTAACAAGTTTGTTCAACGTGTTGTCCAACCATGTCTGAAAACCAAAGTGTTCATAGCTGTTCAGAGTGGCCAAACTAAATGGCATAGAGAGGGAAGGGACGGGATAATCAGATATGGGGATGAAAGAAGGAAAGAAGGAAGGAAGGACAGAGGGATCAGAAGCTACAGTAGTTAAAGAGACAGAAATGTTAAAGTCTCCGCTCTCCGTATCTGATCTTTCCATTTTATTTTTCTTCTTCTAAAAATGACTCACACACCCTGTTATTGGCTAACCACACACACGTGCAAGTATGTGCGTGTGTGCACACACAGTGTGCTCCTCAGTGTGTTTTGTGTTTGGTTGGTTTTATTTTCAGTGTGTGTGTGTCTGTTTTTCTAGTATTTAGTCCTACAGTCAGCAATTTATAGCTGTAATTACAGACTGTTAGAGAAAGAGACAGAGTACGAGCTTTCATGCTGTGGCTTACAGCCTTGTGTGTGTGTGTGTGTGTGTGTGTGTGTGTGTCTGTGTGTCTGTGTGTGTGTGTGTGTGTGTGTGTGTGTGTGTGTGTGTGTGTGTGTGTGTGTCCTTGGCAAATATGTCATAATAGTAAATATGTTAATATGGAGATCAATTACTGTTCCCCACAAAATCTTCCCTGTGCCATTTGCATTCATGCTTTTTATGTGTTTTAAGTTCTTTTTACATTTCCTATATATATATATATATATATATATACATATATATATATATATATATATATACATACATATATATATATATATATATATATATATATATATATATATATATATATATATATATATATATATATATATATACATATATACAGTATGTATATGTAGTGTAGGCAGAGCGGATATATCACTGAGGTCTCTACTTTTTGGGTTGTTCCAGTGGTCAAGTCTGCATTTCTGTCAGTGTGTTTCCACCACTGCAAATTCAATTTGTGTGGCTTCATTTCTATTTGTACTTGGCAGCAAGGCCTTTTTGGGCTGTAATACAAAGCTGGTATTAAAGGGATAGTGCACTTTAGCGTTAAATGACAAGATTGATGCTGCTCTCAATGTCTGCTTAGCATAGCATAAAGACTGGAAACAAAGTCGATGAGTCGAATACTCCGGATGTGGCCACTCAGTCGACTGGAGAGTCTTCAAGGTCCGCCCCTTTTACCTTTTACCAAGTTGATCTAGAGCTGGTCACTTTCTACCGCCTCGGAGGAAATGCGCCCGCTATGTGCGCTACGTGAAAAAAAGAGAAAGAGATGTTGTATCTTCGTATTGAACAGCCAAATCCAATTTGACACAAACATTTCTAAATCAGGTACGGGCCTGGTGCAATTGTGTTGAAGAAAGACCCAATAAAAAAATCCTTTCTTCGCTTTCGCCAGGTGAGGAGCAGGAATTGGGACCCCCACCCTCAGTGGACGAGGCGGCTGATGCTCTAATGACCAGACTTGGCTTCCTGCTGGGGGAAAAGATAGTCGGCGGAGAGCCGGGGTCCTCTTACCACGCCCAGGATGATGAACAGGTAATCAAACACTTACAAACATTTAGGTTGTTTTTAGTCCTGCTTTACCTGTACAACAATTTTAAACAGAAAAGCTTCTGTGCCATGTAGCAAATTCAGATTTTCAGTAATTTCAACCATATTGTAATTTTTGGAGGTGTTGTATTGCTTAATGTATGTAAAGTGTTCCTGTTATTTTGTCTGTTCGTTTCACAAATTGTTTATACCAACTAAATATACAGTATGTACTAGAGATATTCCCAAAATCTGAATTGAGTATTTGGCAAAGGACACATAATAATATAACTTAAAACTCACCTTTTCCAGCTTTATTTTAACAAGAAATGTTTGATATATTGAGCAATCCTGTCTTTTTCACCTTTTATGATTTTAATAGGTAGAAGTAATTCTTTATAACATTGACATGCAAAGTAACTCGGAATTGTGACTGTCAAATGTACTCAAGTCCCTTAACATTTTACTACAATACATTACTCTAGTAGATTTAGGTAGTTCCTTTCAACCACAAAGAGTCAGTACAAATAGCAATTAGTCTTTTGCAAAACTGATGTGATCTGTATGTTAGATACTGTATCTAAGATACTCATTATACTGCATGAATATATTGTTTGTACATTTCTTAGCCCATAACTTGAATATAAAGTAAAATGTTTATTTGTTCTTTAAATTGCATATTTTGTCCTTTCTGTCTCTTTTAAATTTAAATTTAAAAATGCTTTTTCGGTATACATGACTAAAGACATTGTTGCATATACAGACTGTATACATACAAGAAAGTGAGGATGAAACCTCATCTTTTCCCCCCACAGAGGATCTCTCCTTCCTCCAGTCTGGCCAGTAGCAGCACCTCCCCTTGCTCCACACTGCAGCCGCCTGCAGGAGGGGAGGGAAACAACAACGACAAGCACGCCTCCCCCAACCACGCCTCCGTTACCTCCCCCACCTCAACACTGGAGAGCAGAGACAGCGGCATCATAGGTGACATGCCGTAGATACAGCTTCTTAAAAAAAAAAAACCCTTCCACTGCTAAATTATTCACTTTTTCTGTCTTTCTCTCACTCTCTCTTTCAGCCACGTTGACCAGCTATTCTGCTGAGTCGGCAGCAGAGCGGGACGACAGCTGCAAGTACCCTGTGGACGGTTACCGCGGCAGCAGCCTGAATCTCTGGCAGCAAGGGGGCCGACCGGTGGTGGCCTCCAACTCCTCTTCCTGTATGGTAGCAGGAGGAAGCGCAAATGACGGCTTCCTGTACAGGGTGGAGGACATCATGGCCGCCTCCACTTACAGCCTCAACAAACTCCACCCAGACCGAGGCCCTGGCTCCGCCCGCTCGTCAGGCTCCACCCACTCCATCCCGCTCTACCTCATGCCCCGCCCTAATTCAGTTGCTGGTAAGATTTCAAATGGATGACGCATAGAAATAGAATTAGATAAAAGAGCTCGTTCCCATTTACATCAACGTAGCAGTTTGGTCAGAGTGGCAGCCATTATTATGTGTAATGTTGCCATTTTGACTGTTGTTGAGGTGAGGTTTTGCAGTAACAACTAAAACGAGCAGTGCAGTATTACTGTTACAAAGCATAGGAAAGCTAATTTCTACTGACAGATGAGTGACAACTAGCTAGCTAACTAGTGGACAGCTGGCTAGCTAGCTAGCTCGCCAATTCCGCCCTACTTTATTTATTACTACACTGCTTACAGAAAATGAGCCGAACAGTAGACTTGTGGCCAGCGGCAGTGCCGGGTCTGAAGGGCCTTTTTACACAGGATGCAGTTTGAGCTGCACTCGCGCTTGACTTGACGCAGCGAGATACACGTCGTACGTCACATTACAGAAGCTAAAGATACCCTATCTTCTCTTACCGCAGCAGCTACAGGCCACACAGCTGGAATTGCCTGCATACGGCTCTCAAGGTGAAGATGTCTGAGCCGGTGGCGAGAAGCTAACGGTCTTAACAGCGCAAACAATGCTGACAACACTAACAGTGCTGACAGAGCTATCAGTAAGCTGAGGGGAAACCGGAGGGTGGGTTTTACAGGCATCTGGCTGGACGTGGTAATCAGTATCCGTATGAGCACTGTGCAGAGCGGCAGCGATTAGCTAGTCAGTGGGGCACACACCCAGCTTCCATTCACATGATTGGTATCAAATGAAGTGCTCTATTGTTATCGGTATCACTTTACTGGTATTACTACTGGCATCGTCATTTTTTTAAACGATACCCAGCCCTGTTTTTCATATACTTGACCTATCTGTAGTTTTCTTTCCTTTTAGCTTTAGCAACACATACAGCTCTGTTCTTCATGAGACAAAAAAGCACAGATATCCCAGATTTATTTTCTATATTCACCCTAACCTTAAAGGAATAGTTCAACATTTTGGAAATACACTTATTTGGTGCTGCAGTCAAGATGTCGTTAGCCTAGCTTAGCATTAAGACTGGAAGCAGGGGGAAACAGTAAGCCTGGCTCTGTTCAGATTGCGTACTAACATCTCTAAAAATAGTTATGAGCTCCTTGTTTGTAGGTCGTAATGTGCAGATACAAAACAACCAGGCTGAAAGACACAGACAGTGCCTCAGAACTCATCCTCCCTTTCCTCTTTTTCCTCTCTCTGTGTCTCATAAAATCTAAAAAGGAAGGAAATGACATGTATGACGTTCCTCAAAACACACACACACACACACACACACACACACACACACACACACACACACAGGATACAAGGCACAGCCTGCACTGACATTCTCTTTGGCTGTAGCGGATTGTAACTGGATTGAGTGGATCAAACTTTGGGTAGGTGTCTGTCTGTCTTTGTCTGGAGTCGAGACAACTCAAAGTTAACAATATTCATGCATGTTTTGTTAGATTTCAAATCAGCTGTGGCTTTAATGGAAATCACGACACAGCACTCCATGGAACAATGTCCTACAAATCCTGCCTGTTCCTCCCTTCACTAACGATAGATCAGAAAAGGAATACGTTTCTTATCTGCAATTTTTAAAACTCCTTCTAAAAATCCTTTCAGTGTGTCAAAACCCTGTTTGTGTTTGTATTTAGATATTAGCTTGTTTTATGTCCTCATGCAGTTGTTCCTACAGGTTGTGGGTTTATTTGTTGTGGTTGACCACTGGGCAGTGTGAAGCAATGAGTTCAGCAAATTGCAAGTTAACCTGGGAAGTCACCACTGAAGGCCATGGAACTAGTCCGTCACATACCCCCCACCCCCCTTAAAACCACCACTTGATGTTTTTACTTTTGGACAGAACCAGGCTAGCTGTTTCTCTGTCCTTGTGCTAAGCTAAGCTAACCATCTCACATTTGTCGTACAGACACAAGAGTGGTTTCAATCTTCTCATCTAACTCTCACCAAAATGCCATGAAGTATATTTCCCGAAAACTGTTACTTTAAGAACAGAGTTGGATCATGGCATTGGGTCCTAGTATGTTCACACCTTTAAAGCTTACTGGTTATGTATCTTTTTTTGTCCACACAAAAACAGCTACTTATCAGAAATGTTAGTTTATCTAATGGGATTGTTGTAAATATATATAATATAATAATATTTATATAATATTGGACAATATATTATCATATATTATATAATTTTAGTTTAAACTTGAATTTACTAAACAGAGATTCGTTTTTAATTGCTTGATTTTAAACCTGGATTTAATCATTTTCACTACTCAGAACTCAGAACATTACTCATAGGTGCAACCCAGCCCAAGTGTATAATAACGTCTCTACAATGTTTAAACTTAAACTTCCTCGCCATAAGCAGCCCAGGCAACATATTTTAATAAAGTTGTTGATGTTTTATACAAAATCCCCTTGCATTTTTTATGTAGCATTGTGTAGACATTTTTATCAAAGAACAAGATAAGATTTTCTAGTACTTATGATTCAACCAGAAGGGTTATTTGCCCATCTAAAACTTTGTTTATGCAGAAAACAAACTTTCTCCATCATTCTCTCACTGCAGCCACCAGTTCTGCCCACCTTGAAGATCTAGCCTATCTGGATGAGCAGCAGAGACACGTCCCTTCAAGGACGTCCCTCAGAATGCCCAGGCAGAATTCTGGGAGTCGTAGTCAACAGGACCACAGAGGTAAACACACACACAAACAAACACGTAAACACAACGAAGCCATACTATTTTACAACCAGTATTACAATGATCCTCCTCACCTCTTCTCCCGCAGTTTGTTTCACTCCCTCCCTCAACCTGAAGCCCCTCCACTTTGAGGTTCCGGGTCTCTCGTCTGATTGGCTGTTCACCGGCAGGGAGTGGCTCTTCCAAGAAGTGGACGCTTGTCTCCGCAGTGGCGACCCGGCAACCAGTCGGGGCGTGGTGATCGTCGGCAACATGGGCTTCGGCAAAACGGCTATCGTCGCCCGTCTGGTGGCGCTCAGTTGTCATGGAAACCGCATGTCGCCAACCGCCACCAGCAAACAGACCGCAGTTAAACGTAAGCAGATAGAGAGTTTTATATATATATATATATTAGTGCTGGGCAAGTTAACGCGTTAATTTCGCATTAACGCATTCATTAATTAACGCCGACAATTATTTTATCGCGTGTTAACGCATTTTTAAAATTTATTATTATTATTTTTAATTTTATTTTTATTGAAAGACAAGAGACAATACATAGACATAACAACAAGAGGATGACAAGAACAGTGGGATAAAAGCCAGCAAACAAAAGCAGTGTGTGTGTGTGTGTATGTCCTTGAGCCTTTTGAGATGGGGAAAAAATATATAATAATAATAATAATAAAACAACAACAACAACAAAAAAAACAGGTAAGTATTTTTAATTTATTATTATTGTAACAGACTGTCTCATGTTTATCGTTTTGTATTGGAGATATGATGTCCCTTCAGGGTTGCCGTAGAGAAAAGGTGACTTCCGCTTCTGGTCGAGGGGGGGGCAGAAATAAAGAGAGAAGCTGCACCAGCTGTTGCTCTCCCTGGAGACTACTGGACATCGCTGCGGTAAAGTCAGCAGACACTCAGATCTCCGTGGTCAACTCAGCAGACACTTACATTTTAGTGCACCTATATGCTGAAATTCACGGTAAACGCATTTAAACGGCACAGATCGGGAGCGAGCGAAGGACTTTGAAAGTTAGCGGAAACATTAACGTGAGACAACATCCGGTTTCTTCAGACGAACATCCAGTTTTCAGAATAAGATGCCAACAAAGTATGAATTATATTCACATGAAGTATAAAACATGCTACCTGCATCTCGTGAACCAAATGTTATTGCCCTTTTGTTCATATAGCAGTACTTTTAAAATAAAAGTGCGCAATACACTACTTTTGAATTCGTTATTGAACTTTGCCATAACAATGCGATGAATCGCAAAAAATCCATGCGATTAAATATTTTAATCGTTGCCCAGCACTAATATATATATATATATAGTGTTATACCAATCGAGCTATCTGTTATAAACAATCATATTATGTTAATTACATTGTCATATTGCTCATTACTAATGTAATATAAGTGTAGTAACGTGTATAATGACAAATGTCTGTTTGGTTTAAGCTCGTACACCAGACCGGATCGTCAATACCGGAAATCTATCCAACTCTATTACCATCATCTTTTTAAAATACGTTTTACAGCTGGTGGATACAGAAATATACAAGAGAATCATAAATTATCATGTATTTAAAACTCACAATATTAATATGTCGTACCAAATACAATCTTTCATCTTAATCAATCAATGGGTAAAAAGGTTTTATTTCCTTTTTTTCCAGTAGAAAACGGCAAATTATGTACGCTTTCAGCCGTACTTTTAAAAATAATTTGTAGTGTTTCTTTTTTTAAACACAGTATACTCAGACTGTTTCATCTCATGACATTTATGAAGAATATTACCTAATTGAAGTCATTCTGAGGTTGACCTCAACACATCACATTCATCCTTCAACTACAATAATATTTTGGCACTGCTGACAACTAACTCTGGCACTTTTACAATTGTTTGAAATTTGTTTTATGTACTAGTTAAATTATTGTTAAAAAAAGGGGGATTCAAACCAATAACCTTTGCTAAACTGCGGGCTGCCCACCTGGGCGACTGCGGCTCAGTGGTAGGGCAGGGTCGTCCTTTAATCAGAGGGTCGGCGGTTTGATTGCTCCATGGTCCATGTCGATGTGTCCTTGGGCAAGACACTTAATTCACACCCTGTGTTTGAATGGGTGTGAAACGTTAGTTAGACTAACTGATGGACAGGTGGCACCTTGCATGGTAGACCCTGCCATCAGTGTATGAATGTGTGTGAATTGGTGAATGATGACATGTAGTGTTAAAGCGCTTTGAGTGGTCGGAACACTAGAAAAGTGCTATACAAGTGCATTTATCATTTGCCATCTATTATTTCTACCAGCCCACCCTAATACAGCAGGCTAAAACCGGCCCTGATTTACAGTCAGATTAGACTCTACGTGTAGGCAAATCTGTAAGAACATGTACATTAGAAAATAGAATAGAAAAAAATAGAATCATTTTTACAACGAATGAAGGGGACATAGTGAATTGTTGGCAGGAGCCGACGTCGCATGCTTGCCAAAGGACCCCCGGTGAGTTATTCCAGCCATGAAGACGACCTCGATCAGTCTGTAGGAGAAGGCTGAGTCATCGTGCAGAACCCAATAAAATCATTCAAGACCAGCAACCACACTCACGGCCGAGCCAAGCAGCAGGAAAACCCATTAAATCATGCAGTGGATAAAAAAAATAGCGTAAAGATGCCAGCAGCCAGAGAGAAAGACAGAGCTGGTTTGTGTCTTTACATCTTTACTGAGATTTTAAAATGTACAAATATTCTATTATTCCCTCACTCCAGATGCAGAGGCCGTTTCTTTCTCCCACGACTCTCTGGGAAGAGGAGGAGGGGGAGACGAAGGAAGCTGTCCGGGGACTCCAGAGATGAGGAGGAGACAAGAGGAGGCGCTGAGGAGACTTGCAGCACAGGTACCATCCCCACTTCACTTAATGTAGATCTACTGTATCACGCAACAGATTACTAGAAAGCAGTAACCGACACATTAACTCAAGTACTGCACTTAAGTACACTTTTTAGGTATTTGTACTCAACTTGAGTATTTGCATTTTATGCTACTTTGAATGTGATGCACTACATTTCCTTCAGTAAAATTATTTGCTTTCTTGTCGAAAATTAGAAGAGAAGATTGATGCCCCTCTTTAGCCTGTGTGTTAAATGTGTACCTGGAGTTTGAGGGTGGCTAGCTTAGGTTAGCATAAAGACTGCAGAAACAGCTAGCCTGTTTTTTTCCAATGGTAACACGATCCACCCGCCAGCACCTCTAAAATTTCCAAATTAACACGTCATTACTCACATCTAGGTCTTGTCATCGTTTTCAGGTTGCCAGGCAACCAGCGAACACACTAGGAGGTCACTGCACCCGGCCAAGAAATAGTCTGGTGCACAACCCCCCCGTAAAAAAACTTCAGCTAGCTGTATCCCCCTGTTTCCTTTCTCTGTGCTAAGCTAAGCTAAGTAGCTGCTAGCTCCAGCTACATATTCATTCAAGGATCATTTATTGTCATTATGCAACACAGGGCTGCATAACAAAATGCAGTTGTAGCCCATTCGCTACACAAGTAAAAACGTGACAAACGACATCTTTACATTAATAATTCGGCTTGAGCACCAAGAGTCAGATGCCCGTTTCTGGGTTTGCCTGAGTTTTTCTGCGACCGGACATTATCCAGGAGCAGATTGGGGGGTGGAATAGCCTCAGGTCCTAGCTGTGTTATCTTAGCTTCAGACTCGGCTCTACTCCGTAGCTCAGTAGCGTTTGGTCCGGCAGGTCTGGCTGGGTGCTCGGCCGCGGGTGGTGATCGTCTCAAGGTCCGCTCCCCACGAATGAATCCAATGCCTACGCTCCCTTCTCCGATGTTGATGAGTTTTTCTGTCATATTCCACAAGCGCTCAAGTTATAAAGACAAAAAGACAAGAAATTATGACAAAAATGTAACAAAATTCATGGGAGCTACCGGCCACAGCATGTACATGCGCCGCCATTGCCGTTGATTTCCGTAAAGAAATGAAAGTGTATCAATCTCATTACTTAAGTAAGCATGTATATTTTGGAAAATGAGAAAGTTTTCCTTTTGACCCCATCTAAAATATTTTAGATCTTATGGAGTTTTGAGCCACTATACTGTAGTTAGCATAGTTAACCTGCTGCTGCGTGCAAACTGTTGTTGGTCCGGTGGAAACTTAAAAGGCTGGTAAAGAAATCAGCAACAACAAGCTCAAAGGTCTTGCTAAAATCCACAAACTATGCAAATATCTTCCTGTCTGACCTCGCAGGTAGTCGCGTATCATTTCTGTCAAGCTGATAACTGTCACACCTGCCTGGTCCCGGAGTTCGTCCACAACATGGCGGCGATGCTCAGTGACGCCCCCCAGCTGTCGGCCTATCGGGAGCTGCTGCACCGCACGCCACAGCTACAGAGCACGCTCAGTCTGCGCTCCTGCATCCAGGATCCGAGCTCCGCCCTCCAGAGAGGAATACTAGAACCACTGGACGCTCTCTACAGAGGTACACCAGGGATGCTCTGTATTATTGATGCTTGCTTCTCTTCTGTAAAAGTCAAGGATATAATACTCAATGTGTTCTGTTCTATATTGGGTTTTTTTTTTTTCCAGAGAGGAAGTTGCACGTGGATGGGGCGGGGCTTATTATACTGATTGATGGGCTGAATGAGGCAGAGTTCCACCGGCCGGACTACGGCGACGCACTGACTTCATTCCTTTCCCGAAACGTCCAGAAATTTCCTTCCTGGTTGAAGGTCATAACCACTGTCAGGACCGGTCAGCAGGTATACACACACACAAAAACAGAACTCAGACAACAGCTGTTGGATGTTCTGTTGAACTATGCATTTATTAAAGCTGCATGTAAGTTCACCATATGTGGTGATCATCAAATTCTCTTCAAAAATCAAACAAGAATTACAGCAAAAATACTGTAACAGTGTGCACAGGGCTGTAGTGAACAAAACTTGGTATCACAAGAGTTTGGAGCATGTTAGATTCATGTTTTTTTTATCCTTTCCAAAACTAAAACGTGACACAAAGAGCAAAAAACTAAACACGATTCAAAGACTTTCAGTGTAAGGAATGCTTTGAACTGTGTGTTTATCTGCGCTAACGTTAGCTGCCAACATTAGCATAACGAGCTTACAGTAGTAAAGTAAAGCCAACATTAGTATAACTAGCTTACAGTGGAAAAGTAAAGCCAACATTAGCATAACGAGCTTACAGTAGTAAAGTAAAGCCAACATTAGTACAACTAGCTTACAGTGGAAAAGTAAAGCGTTTGTCACATTACATTAGTTTATAGGGTTACGGGTTACATTAAAAAAGTACATGGTATTTTCCCCACTGTGTGGAAGCTCGTTGTAGATGCTATCAGAGATTAAGATAACGTGAGGGGCTGTGTCCTGCTCTTTATTGGATTCTGGAAAGCTGACACTCAAGCAGCCTTAGCCAACGTTACCGGAGATAGCGTTGCATTTGCCAAACATGTCGGTTACATGTCGGCCCTTTTTTCCCCGCAACATTTAAAGTAACATTTAAAGTATATTCAACAGCCAGCAGGGTTATGACAGATAGGAATAAATCTTTTTCTTATCATACTTAAAGTAGCAAATATTTAAGACTTAAACAGGGTTCTTGTTTTAACACGACACTTTCAACAAACTCATGGAGCTAAACAACCTAAACTAAATCTTTTTTTCTGTGTTTTTGTCAATCAGGACATCGCTCGTTCTCTACCTTTTCACTGCATCTCTCTGGACAGGATGGAGGAGAACAACGCCATAGACCAGGACCTGCAGGTAACATGCACACAGTGTGTCTCTCTATCTATCTGTACATCTATGCACGTCTTTATTTTTTATTTTCTTTCTCAGGGTTACCTGATGCAGCGTATCCACAGCAGTGCGGAGATCCAGAGCAACGTGTCGCTGAGCAATGGTCGCCTCGACAACACGGCGCTGGCCAAGCTGATCGGCCACCTGAAGAGCCTGAGCAAGGGCTCGTACCTCTACCTGAAACTGACCCTGGATCTGATAGAGGGGGGATACCTGGTCCTAAAGAGTTCCAGCTTCAAGGTGAGGAATGGGTGGGTTGGAGGTGAAATGAAACAAAGATTGTAGGAAAATAACATTACTCAGGTTAGTCAGTTATAATGGACAATTACTTACTTTGTATTTGTTTTGGTTATGTTACTTTGTTTCTTATTCAATCATAGTTGAAGTAGCAGTGGCTAAATCTTCTGGGAAAAAGTGTGCTAGCTTACTTAAAAAATTCTAAAAACTCTAAACATAACAAAAGATTAATACAATTTCATAAAACTTTGTTTGCATGTGAGCTCTTGTATGTGAGTTGCAGTTTAAGCATGAAAAGCAGTTGAAGAGGCTGTTAAAGTTGAGCCACTAAAAGGGTTTGAAGTGTCAGATGAAGTGCAAGAAAAATTGTTAGGCTTATGGCGGTTGAAATGTTATCTGACGAGTAAGTGCTGAAAGCTGTTTTTCCACCAAAAATAGCGCATATATGCAGGCTTTTTTAAACACAATACGCTAAAAATAATGGCAAGTGATCGAAATGTCATTTGACGAGGAAGCGCAAAAAGCAATTGAACTGTTACTCAATTAATTATTTATTTGTTTCAACACAAATAAAATAATACATTACTGTCTCATTTAGATGTGTGTATGTCATTTAGTTATGTACCAGTATAGTCTCTTAATTATTAGCTTTTTGCCTAGGCAGACATTCCCAGGATTAAGTTTGATATACACTCTACAGGAAGACTAAATCTCTCTGCGTGTATGTGTGTGTGTGTGTGTGTGTGTGTGTGTGTGTGTGTGTGTGTGTGTGTGTGTGTGTGTGTAGGTGGTCCCCGTGAGTCTAGCAGAAGTCTACCTGCTGCAGCTCAACATGCGGTTTCCCACCCAGTCGTCTTTTCAGAGAGTTCTGCCGCTGCTCAACGTTAATGTGGCGTCGCTGCACCCACTGACCGACCAGCAGGTACGCACCGTCACTGTGTGTGTGTGTGTGTGTGTGTGTGTATTACATTGCTATAACCTTAACTTTTCCTCCAGCGCCATCATCTGGTCAAACTTTTTATTTGTCCAATTTGTTTCAGACCCAATGCCTGCCAAACGAATGACATTCCCATCAGCACTTAACATTAAACCTGCTAAACATCAGCATGCAAGTATTGTCATCGGAAGCGTGCTAGCATGCTGATGTTAGCATTGAGCTGAAAGCATTGCTTTGCCAGAGTACAGCCTCACAGATCTGCTAGCATGGCTGTAGACTTTTGGTTAAAGTTGGTCTGACCCGTTCTGATTCAACAATGTCAGGACTTCAGGGACAACAGGATTCAATTCAATTTATTTTGTATATCACAAATTTGCCTCACAGGGCTTTATAATCTGTACACAAGTGACATCCTCTTCTTTTTTTTTTTATTGACTTTGTATGTAATCACGCCACGTGAAAAGTTCCTCTTCCCGTTAAGTGTGAACACACCATAAGCCTTGTTGACATATCTTCGAGATATTGAAAATGGAATATGAATACACTTGAAATGTGACTGCAAATTCCAAAAATGCACTCCTGTTTTCATTTTGTTTTCTTTGTCATGCTTTTCTTGTGTTGCAAATGGGCTACAACTTTGTTGTGTGACCCCTGTGTTGCATAATGACAACAAATGATCCTTGAATCCTCCTCCAGCTGTTTGAGGTGGTGAACGCGGGCGCTCTGACCGGAGGGACGCTGCACTGGGGGGAGTTTACGCACCGTCTGGAGCAGCTCTCATCCTTCCTGCTGCGGCGGTGCGACGGCAGCAGGATGCTGAACCACGCCTCCTTCAGGGAGTGGCTGATGTGGAGAGAGGAGGGTCAGGAAGACAGGTTCCTCTGCGACCCCAGGTACACCGACAGACAGCGTGAGAGAGAGAGAGTGGAAAAAGAAAAGAGGACGTCTTCACCTAAGCTGTCTGTTTTGTCTCTCCTCTCTCCAGGAGCGGTCACACTCTCCTGGCCTTCTGGCTCTGCCGGCAAGAAGGAAAGTTGAACCGACAGGAGACACTGGAGCTGGGACATCACATCCTGAAGGCTCACATCTACAAGGTGAGCACACACACACACACAGTCTTTAAGTGGCTCAGCATCAGGTGGCAACCTTCGATTCTGCCGAGTGAAGCCGATGCCGAAGTGTCTTCAAACATGCATTTTATCGACGGGGAAAAAAAAGTCAGATTGTATAGAAGTCTATGAGAAAATGACTCTACTTCTCTCTTGATTTATTACCTCAGTAAACATGAGTTTATGGTCTCTATCATTAGTTTCAAGTCTTCTTCAATACAGCATGATGTTCATTTAGTAAATTATGGTCCATTTAGAGTCAAATAGATCATAAAGCAGAGTATGCTTTAGGGCGGGGCTACTGTGATTGACAGGTCGCTGCTGCTACCAGAGCCGTATACGGTGTCTCTACGTCACTCCTCCGCATTCCAAATATGGTAACTTCTGTTCATTGGTTGTGAAAAAAACCAACATGGCGACAGCCTAATCGAAGATGGCAACGCACATTATCAGAGATCGCCAACTAGAAAAACATAAATGCCAATTTCCTGTTTGCATGAACGATCGTCGGTAAAACTTAGGTGTTTATATGCTGTTTATAAATGTACACACGGGGGTTGAAATACCATTAAATCTCGTAATGATATACAGTAGCATCCAGAATGAGTTGGCTTCTGTGCATCTAACTTCAGTCATGCTAACGTTACATTGTTTATTTCTTTATGCTAACGTGACTTATATGCTAGCGTTACTGATTTTTAAGATAACGTTAAAAATTTTGTTTTTATGCTAATATTACTTATTTTTATGACATTCCTCTCAGGAATTCCATGTGTCGTGTTAGCTAGCTAGAGCCGTGTGTATGTCATGTGTGGTAAAAACAATTGTGAAGCGAGTGCCACATACAAGTTAACCTCTGAACAGTTTGTCAGCAAGTTGCTTTATTTATTAACACAGAAAATATCCATATACAGTAAATCTACCAGTCAATTATCCATCTAATAATTTTGTTTCTGTGGCATCTATTCTCGTCTCCTCAGGGTCTGAGTAAGAAGCTTGGGGTTTCCTCCTCAGTTCTGCAGGGGCTGTGGCTGTCCTACAGCACGGAGAGCCTGAGCCCTGCTCTCTCGTCGCTGCGCAACCTTTACACCCCCAACATCAAGGTAACATTTTACACACACATCCACACACACTTGCTAGTACGTGTGGAATGTAACTTGAATCCCTACTCGTACAGGTGAGCAGGTTGCTGATTATGGGCGGGGCTGATGTGGATTTCCGTAGCGATGTCCTCAACAACGCCCCCCTGCTGTGTGTCCACGCTCACCTGGGCCACAGCGATGCTGTGGCGCTGCTGCTCGACCTCGGAGCTAAGGTACAAAAATATATATTTATATTTTTTTACGTTTTTGTATGGAAACATTGTGATCGGAAGTTTGTGCCAGTATCGCAACCAAACGTGTTGCTTCTGTGTTCTTTCCAGGTGGATGCTCAGTCACAGGACGGTTTGACCGCACTGGGATTCGCTGCAGCGGCTGGACATCTGGACATCGTCAGCATGCTGAGTCAGCACAAAGCTAAGGTGCCTGTCTACCTTTCTAGATGTTGTGACTTAGAAGATTTAAAGCCACCATGTGCAGAGTTTACACTTTGAAATGTAAAATGTGTACTTCAGTGTCATCCAGTGGTCGTATCAAGAATGACAGCGTCTCCGAAAATGTTTTTGTCTTTTCTTTTTTCTTCCTCTTTATTTGTATTTATATGAAGAGATCAGTTGCAGCAGAGGTATAAACATTACTTATGACAAATTTAGAACAGCCATTACCAACAACCCCCTACATCTCCATAAACAAATAAAAACACCAACAATAATATGACATAGTGTTATAATACAGGTTCGTCAGCACACAATCAATTTAAAAGTACATCAAGTACATGCCAAGAAATGGAAAGTGAACAGTTTGGATTTCTTTGCATTTTTTCATAATTTATTTACGGTCTGATATTCCTCAAAGTCACAATAATGGACCACCTATGTCTGCCTGAAATAGTAGCATAAAAAAATGCATGTTTTGGATTATTTGAACATTCATGCAAGTTTGGAAAAAGCACGCGTTGATGTGCCGAGCAGCCGTGAGCCTCGGGTTAGCAGGAGGCTAAACTGTTAGCAACGTTTTCTCTCCATCTCTGAAATGCTCTTCGCTACAATAAGCTGAAAGGTTAGTATAGAATTTTTCCCCAATGAGGCCAAAATAAAACTACCCCAGCTTTAGCTGTAACCCAAGGATTCTCATCCACCTTTTTGAACCTTTCTTTGCCCTCTCGCTTCATCTGAAGAAGCCCATGTGAATGTGTCAATAACCAATATTGTTCATGTGTTTTGTACAGAACAAAGCACAACTAACCATTTACTACTAAGTTCAAGTCTTTGATGAAAATACCTGACTTTTTTTAGTCACTGCAGTCATCTAATATGAGCTTTTTGCATCATAACAGCAGGATTTTCATACACGCTGACGCTGCTAATATAGCATCCAGAATGAGTGGGCTTCTGTGCTGCTATACTTGTATGGCAGGCAAACATCAAGAATTTCATTCATGCCAACATTATTTTAGTTATTCATAAGATAACGTTACTTAATTTCATGCTAACCTGACTTGTTTTTATGCTAGCATTATTTTTTTAATGCTAACATTTCTTATTTTACGACATTACTTATTTTTTGCTAACCTTACTCATTTTTATGCTAACCTTACTCATTTTACGACAACATTCTTTATTGTAATGCTAACATTACTTTGTGGTTACCTAGTAAACTTATTGTTTCCCATTTCAATTTCTAATATTGAGATTATTTGAGAAATATGCCAATATAGAAGACCATTATTTGAATCCCTATAGTAGAATTAACCACATTTAGAATAATGAAATAATAAAACAAATGGACTTCATGTCTTCAAAAACAGGTCTTGGTGCCCTAAGAGTCTTAATACGACTCGTAAATAACTTGCCGTGTTGGATGAGTTCAAACAGAACGGTGCGACAGATTTCCATTGTCTCTCAACAATTCTGCATCCCGTTAGCCCAGCCCGTCAGTACCGCAGTTTATTGTAGGTGTTTAGGTAGAATACCCAACTTGCAAACAAGCTTTCCATGTCTCAGGTGCACAGGGCGCCTCCTCTAAGCCTCTCTCTCTCTCTCTCTCCCCGCGCCCTGTAGGCGGGCCACGTGGACAGCTCGGGCCAGTGCGTGCTGGTGCACGCGGCTCAGCGAGGCCGCCTCGAGGTGCTGCGCTTCCTGCTGAGGCGCGTGGACTGGAGCTGCGCGAGCCGGTGCCAGGCGGTGCAGCAGGCTCTGATCGCGGCGGCTAGCACGGGCCACGCCGAGGTCACCTACACACGCACCACACACTTTAATAACATGGTGTTAACATGGTGTGAATCATGATCTTCTATTCGTGATGTGTTTGTAACAGTCGTTACTGTGCCGTGTGTGTGTAGATCGTGTCGTACCTCCTGGATCTTCCGGAGGAAGACGAGGAAGAGGAGGAGAGACCTGAGATCAACACACCCGACAGTCTGTGGGGAGAGACAGGTACTGCAAGAACTGTCTACAGCAAATGTTCACGCTGCACGAATACTACGCCACTAGTCTGTACTACTAATATTTTGATACCATGGGTATTTTCATACTTCAGGACTGTTGCTAATACTGCAATAATACTACTGATTTGATCAGATTTTTACTAATTTACTGATCTGTATATTTATTACAAATGTATTAAACATAATAGCTATAAAGATCCGATATATATACATAATAAAGTGCTGCAGTTTATCTTACTTAAGGGGAGTGGTGGATTACAGTGTTCACAAAGCCCTAGGCCACAACAGGCAGCAACTTCAGGTTCGGAAAAGTCAAGCCAATGCTGAAGTGTCGTAAACCTGCATTCTCTCTAATGTCCATCAGGGGGCGACTCCTCCGGTTGTATAGAAGTCTATGAGAAAATGACTCTACTTCTCTCTTGATTTATTACCTCAGTAAACATTGTAAACATGAGTTTATGGTCTCAATCTCTAGTTTCAAGTATTCTTCAATACAGCATGATGTTCATTTAGTAAATTATGGTCCATTTAGAGACAGACCATGAAGCGGGTTAGGGTTAGGCCAAAAACCAAGATGGTGACGACCAAAAACCAAAATGGCGACGGCCAAAATGCTTGAGGCATCAAAACTGTAGTCCTCTGCCTTTCTTCCCCCTTGTCGTTCTGTCCCTGGTGCTTCCGGGTGGGGTTCATGTCAAGCATTTGTTCAAGTGCTCTAACCTGATGTCCTGACATTTCTTTTGTAGAAGTAAGATTACATTAATTCGAGGGTGATTTTTTTATCACTTTATCGTCATGCTAAAATCAACTGTAAATCCACATTTCAAAACTGATACTTCAAAAATAAAAAAACATCAGGACTCCCCGAGTGGGTTCAAATCTTTGTCGCCTTTTTCTCTCCTGATGAGTTTGCACCACTGCACATATACAACTATAGCCTGTAATAACCTATGTATCCTGCACTACAACAGTGTAAAGATGAGACAAAACTAAACCCACTTGTACATCACTAGTACAAGTACAAGTACATCACTGCAGGACTCCGAACGATTCGCTGGAAGTCAACTGAATCAAAGCCGAAGTCACATGTAATGTTACATATTTGTATATATCTTGCAACACAATACAGTCAGTGAAAGGTTGACTTGCATTGTCAGGGTTGACTGGATCACCTTTGGCATTTTTGGCATTCACAGTACTACCACAAAGTAAGTATACTTTTAGTCAGTTGCTGCTGTGCTACCCTTCAATGTCCTCTAGTGGTGTCATGCGCGCACCCTGCAGCGGCAGCGTCAAAGAAAGTTCTGTCTGCAGTCGACTCCGGTATTAGTAGAAGAGTAGAGAGACAGACAACAGAACAGACGGTCACGGGTGTCGTGTGAAAGGTAAATCAAATGTCAGGATCATCATCCGTTGTCTGGAAGTTTTTTAGATTTAGGCCAAGTGATGTTAACCAAGAACAAATCATATGACAGAGTGCGTTAGAGTTGTGTCTGCGCCGCATAGCAATACAACTAACTTGTTCAACCACCTGAAAAACCACCACAACGACGAATGCATTAAGGCCAAAGCTAAAGTTACTTCACTGAATCTCCGTCCATGTCCAACGTCAACCCAGAAAACCATAACAGCGACCCTGCACAGCGCGACAGCGTATCCATCCACCTCCCAAAGACACGCTGAAATAACGGATGCAATCGCATTTCATTTGGCCAAAGACATGTGTCCAATAAATACTGTGAGCAACACACATATTTATTTTTAGTTAGCCCTTTATTTTTGGTAAAAATGTTATTTATATTTTGCTTTAGGTGATCAGGTGATATGTTTTATTTTGATGCAGAGACGTGTACATTAGCTGGAATGTAGCACAACATGGAAGTGAAAGCAGTGCTCTGTTGATTTAATTTTGGGTAAAAAGTGTTGATACTATTTTATTTATATTTTCCTTCTACGAGATGCACTGTGATCAGGACCAGTCTGATGCAAAGATTTGTACATTAGCCAGAATGTAGCACAACAATGGAAGTGGAAGCAGTGTTGTTGTTCATTTAAACGTGAAAGTGCAATAAAAAGATGTTGTCCCTAAAATTAATGAATAATCGTGATAAATAATCGTGATCTCAATATTGATCAAAATAATCGCGATTATGATTTTGGCCATAATCGTGCAGCCCTACCAGGTTCAGAACAAAAATAATCAATCTTTGTATTGGTCTTACAGAAGCTGTAAAAACTTACTTGAGAATAATGAAATATATCAAGTCCAACTTAAATTAACGGGCAACTAAATCTAGTGTTATACTTAGGAAAGTAAGTCATTTGGTTGTCTTCAAGCCCTTCTATACATCTGTCCTTCTCATAGTGCAACATATTATGGAGTCCTCTATGTCTCCCCATCGTCTCACAACATTTTTCTCTTCTTCAGAATTGCGACTCACTCAAGTTACACACACCATTGTCTCCTTTATTTCTGGAACATCAATTTCTTATATTATATTATATTTGTGTTTTTTGTCTTATTTGGTTGAAATAAAATCTACCTTAAAGAATATATTTGTAATAGTTCTTCTCATGCTGTAACACAGTGGTGCCCAAGTGCTTTTCACCTCAAAGGACCCCTAAACTGAAATAAATTAGAGCACGGACCCCCATTTGATAGGGTTTTGATAAGATCGTGCATGTGTGCATATAGGAAACCTGTCTCCAACTGTGTGTGTCTGTCTGTGTCTCTGTGTCAGCTCTGACGGCAGCGGCAGGAAGCGGCAGGCTGGCTGTCTGCCGGTTGTTGTTGGATCAGGGGGCTGCCGTTGAGCAATGCAACAGGCGGGGTATGGCTCCCCTCTTCAGCGCTGTGAGACGTGGCCACTTGCAGGTACAGTGGAGCACACAGAACACATACAGTACACACACACATAGAATAAACACGTTTTAATGTTCCAGAAATGCTGAGTGTCCGTCTCCGTTTGTGTCTCTTGCTCAGGTGGTGGAGCTCTTATTGAGTCACGGGGTGGAGGTGAACATGGTGGACCAGCAGGGTAGAACAGCCCTGATGACGGCAGCCTCGGAGGGACATATGAACACAGCCCAGCTGCTACTGGATCATGGTAACCCCCTAGCATTGACAGTATTAACAATCGCATCAACAATAGGTGCAACCAGAGTCGGCCCTAGGTGTTGGTGCTGTAGTGAAATGCTAGGGGTGCCATCCTTCCATAGGGGATGCCATCCATCCATAGGGGGTGCCATCCATCCATAGGGGGTGCCATCCATCCATAGGGGGTGCCATCCTTCCATAGGGGATGCCATCCATCCATAGGGGGTGCCATCCTTCCATATGGGGTGCCATCCTTCCATAGGGGGTGCCATCCCTCCATAGGGGATGCCATCCATCCATAGGGGGTGCCATCCATCCATAGAGGCTCCATCAATCCATAAGGGCCCCATCCATCCATAGGGGATGCCATCCCTCCATAGGGGGTGCCATCCTTCCATAGGGGGTGCCATCCAGCCATAGGGGCCCCATCGATCTATAAGGGCCCCATCCATCCATAGGGGGTGCCATCCATCCATAGGGGCCCCATCAATCCATAGGGGCCCCATCGATCTATAAGGGCCCCATCCATCCATAGGGGGTGCCATCCATCCATAGAGGCTCCATCCATGCATAGGGGCGCCATCCGGTCATAAGGGTGCCATCCATGAATAGGGCCGCCAACCATGCATAAGGGCGCAATCCATCCATCATTAGCGGCTTCATCCATCCATAGGGGCGCCATCCATGCATACGACTCTAATGTACACTGAGATTAATCTCTCTCGCTCTCTCTGTCTCCAGGAGCCTCTCTCGACCAGACTGACAGGGAAGGCTTAACTCCGCTGAGCTGGGCGTGTCTGAAAGGCCAGCTCCCATTGGTCAGAGAGCTGGTGGAGCGAGGTGCAGCCACAACCCACGTCGACCGCAGTGGACGGACACCTCTGGATCTGGCTGCGTTCCGCGGTGACCCAGAAGTGGTGTGTAAAACTGCAGTTTTCATATTTACCAGATTATAAAATGAATGTGTCGGCCCCTGCCTTACCTGTCCTGCAGAGTCTGTGATGTGTCCATATTCTAAGCCAAATGGGTGCTTTCCTCTTATTATTATTATTACTAATATTTATTGATAACATAAGCAAAAAAATATTTTAGCTAAGAAATCTGAACATCACAAGCCTTTTTACATCACTAAAACATGTTGCCTTTCTTTGTGTCCTGTTCTGCATCAGGTGCAGCACCTGGTGGATCACGGTGCGTCGGTGGAGCATGTGGACTGCAGCGGGATGCGTCCTCTCGACCGGGCGGTCGGCTGCAGAAACACTTCGGCAGTCATCGCTCTGCTCAAAAAGGGAGCCAAGATAGGTAGATACATGACTCAGCTAACTGGCGGTAGCTTCATATTTACCATACAGTGTAGAGTGTAGAGAATGGTATCCATCTTCTCACCTCACTTTTAGAGAGAAAGCAAATGAAAAAAGTCAAGATGGTGGTAAATGTGTTAAGAGGAATAAGGGCATGGATCTTGCTGATTTGTGTGGAACCAAGGAATCCACTTTTGCTTTTGACCGTCAGTGGTTAAAAGCCAAAACATAAAATGTTATATATGAATGAATAACATGTTTTCAATTAAAGTGTTTTACCGCCAACTCATAGAAATAGGAGTGAACACCTACAGTAATCTTCTTTGCAGAGGTAATAATGTGTGTGTGTGTGTGTGTGTGTGTGTGTGTGTGTGTGTGTGTGTGTGTGTGTGTGTGTGTGTGTGTGTGTGTGTGTGTGTGTGTGTGTGTGTGTGTGTGTGTGTGTGTGTGTGTGTGTGTGTGTGTGTGTGTGTGTGTGTGTGTGTGTGTGTGTGTGTGTGTGTGTGTGTGTGTGCGTGTGTAGGACCAGCCACCTGGGCCATGGCAACCTCTAAACCAGACATCTTAATGGTTCTGCTCAGTAAACTGATCCAAGAGGGAGACCGACTGTACAAGGTAACACACACAGCAAACTCACATTTAATCAGATGTACACACACATTTATCTGATATTGTAAGTATTCTGTGTGTGTATTTGTAGCAAGGTAAAGTGAGGGAAGCTGCTCACTCCTATCAGTCGGCTCTCCAGAAGTTTCCCGGGGACGAGCTGAAGTCGTCCAGACAGCTGAGGGTGTGCGTGCTGCTCAACCTGTCTCGCTGCCACCGCAAGATGAACGTGAGTCTCTTTCCATCTCTCTCCTACACACAGAGGCACACACTGGAGATGAATCATCACATCATTTGTAGTTCGTGGTCTAAAAATGACCCGACCTTCTGACATATTGTCGTGAATTCTCTTCTATCTACTTGCAGGATTTTGGCCTGGCGGAGGATTTTGCCACCAGAGCTCTCGAGCTGAAAGCTAAATCCTACGAAGCCTTTTATGCCCGAGCCCGCGCCAAACGTGGACGCAGGTAACCATAGCGACATAAGGACAAACCAACCCTAACAAAATCATGAACTGCTCCCTTTAGATGAACTGTGCATTCATGTAATAGGCGGGTTTTTTTAATCAACATCCAGCTGAAGGATATGAATGTTTTGGGCAGTTGTCCTGAGGAAACTGACTACCTCAGTCATGCTAAACTACAAAACTACTAAACATTAGTGTGTAATTGCCTTTTGACTAGGCAGCAAACCTCCTCTTCTGAAGATAAAACCCCTGTGGAAGGCATTCCTTCAAATAGCTTCAATGACCAGAACAAGAGTGATTGTATAGAAGTCTACGAGAAAATGACTCTACTTCTCTCTTGATTTATTACCTCAGTAAACATTGTAAACATGAGTTTATGGTCTCAATCTCTAGTTTCAAGTCTTCTTCAATACAGCATGATGTTCATTTAGTAAATTATGATCAATTTACAGTCAAATAGACCATAAAGCAGGGTATGCTTTTAGGGCGGGGCTACCTTGCGATTGACAGGTCGCCACTGCTGCCAGAGCCCTGTCTACACAGTGTCTCTACGTCACTCCTCAATAGTCCAAATCTGATAACTTCCGATCACTGGTTGCAAAAAGTTAAGATGGCGATGACCGTAATCCAAGATGGCGACCACCGCAATGCCGAACTCGAGGCTTCAAAACGGCACTCAAACCAATGGGTGATGTCATGACAACTACGTCCACTTCTTATATACTGTCTATGGTTATGGCCAAAAACATGTTTTGTGAGGTCACAGTCACCTTTGACCACCAAATCCCAATCAGTTCATCCTTGAGTACAAAGTTTGTGCCACATTTGAAGAAATTCGCTCAATGCTTTTTTGAGGTATCACAAGAATGAAACGGACGTGAGATCACTGTGACCTTTGGTCTTGACAGCAACAACTTGTAGCAAAGAAATGAAAGAAAACACGGACAAATGGACCGACAGTGAAGTCCGGAAGTTAACTCGCCCATCTCCCAGCTGTGTGCGAGCGGCGCCGGCCGGCTTACGTCACTTTAGCGTTGCTATTGGTGTGGTGAGCAGAGAAAGAGCACTTAAAAGTATGTAGGGGGAGCTCCCCAGTTGGCAGTTCCTCTCAGGGAGTCCCCAGAACTGTTTGGTCATCTTCTGAAATCTTATTCCTCTCAATGCTTGTGCTCTCTCTCACCATTCAGACATTTCCACGCTGCCCTGGAGGACTTGATTGAGGCCAGCCGCCTGAGCCCATCCAACCGGGAGATCCAGCGCCTGCTGTCCCGGGTCAAGGATGAGTGTCGGCAGGTCGCACAGCAACAGGACTCTCCACCTTCTTCGTCACATCCCGTTTATCAACAAAATGCGGCCATGTCCATCAACGAGGCCAGGTGCAGAGACTCAGGTTGTCTGCAGGTGCAGGACAGGGAGGGGCTTACTGAGGAAGAGGAGGAAGAAGAAGAGGAGAGTCAAAGTGAAGGAGATGCTCATCGTCACCCCTCCTCCTTCCACCCTCCACCTGTGGTTCTCGACACCCACTGCCGCCCTGGCGTGCCATCCCCCTCCTCCCTCTCCCCCACTCACCTGTATCGTCACCTCCCGAGCCCCGCGCACTCCCCCTCCTCCTCTTCCCTCTGTCACCCTGCGCCTCCTCCTCAGTCCACCTCCTACCACCATTTCATCCCGCCACAGCGACCCAGCCAAATGTCAGAAAGTATGCCTGCATTGTCAGGAAATGGAGGCCTGCACTACCATCCGCAGTCCGTCTCAGCACACCACCACTCAGACCAGATCCAGGGGGTGCAGCAGCAACACCACCACCTGTCCAATCAAAGATCCTTCCAAAAGCAGATCCCCGTTCAAGGCCAGTGGCTCCAAGCAGCCCAAGTCCAGGTTGTCCGAACCAGTCAGCCCAGTTCCGCTTCCCATTCCAGCATGCTTTTGGGAAGTTCTCCTTACTCCCAGTTTGGCCAACTGCCACAAGAACTGGCCGAGCTGGGGGAAGGCATTTGCCCGAGCCCCTTGGATGTCAGGCCTAGCCTGCAGGTCCAGGCTGGTCTGAGCTCTGGATCGTATCCCCGGGATGATGTAGACGTTGACTTTGTTTGCCAGGCAAGACTTGCATCTGCCTATGGGAGAGAAGGAGGAGGGGAGAGGGCGGGGATGAATCGGTTTGGTCAGGCCCGTCACTTCAGTCGCAACCAATCCAAAGCAGCATACTACCCAATAGAAGTTACCGAGGCGTCAATGGGGACTCCTGATAGCCTTCCACTATCGCACGATTACCAATACCACCATCAGGGGGGACTACAACGCCCACTCAGTGCCCACCCAACCTCCTCCCCCGCTCTTCCCCCAAGGCCTCTTGTCCACTCCCAGAGTATCAGCGTCCGTTTCTCCACCAGCAGTGGCAGCCTTGCTGGCGGGCAGCCCGCCAATCACGGCCCAAGCTTCAGGACGTCAGCCTCAGTCCAGCACATGGAAGCACCAGCAAATCTGGCCTCCGCGGGAGGGGTTACTGGCTACCACGACGACCTCTTTCTGATCTCCTCTCCCCAGTCAGAAACATACATGGCCGGAGGCGGGACTTATCCCGGAGAGGCAGGCCGGTCATCGAGGAACACTCCTTTTATGGGCGTCAGCGACAGGACCGCGAGGGGCCACCAGCAGTATCAACAACAAGCTCCCTCCAGCTCTGCGTCCTGCCTCAGCCCTTCTCGCTCCTGGGCCGTGTCTTCAGTGGACACGGTCGTCACCTCGCCCAGCAAAACCCCCACCAGTCAAGGAGGCTTCGGTCCACCCCAGCCATCCTCCATCGCCTACCACAACCGCAGCAACAACAACGCCCACAACGACAACCAGCCGGACTACTATCCTCAGGGTGAACGTTCAGTGCAAGTTGCCAGTCAGAACCCCTCCTACCTGGATGTGAAGCTGGCCAGAACGCTGCCGGTGATCCACAGCTGCTCGGACAGACCAAGTGACAGAAAGCCGGGACCCACCTCTCCTGTCAAACCAAAAAGACCCTTCGTAGAGTCCAATGTGTAGAGAAAGGTTTAAACGTTAAGTAAAGACAACGGAGGAGGGTTAATAAAGTGGTTAAAAAGAAATGAGTGCACTCATATATTCCAGTAGTCACCGGGGCTATTGAATTAAGATCGGGCTACGCTTGAATGAAGCAGTTTGTACCACATGCAGTTCATATGAAGGTCAGAGGGGAAAAGCGCAATAAACAGCACACACTCTCCTTGAAGGAAGTCCCGGTGTTTTGGTTGCATGCCCTCATACACACAAAATGTGACTGAAGGAAAAGGTAGCTTGAGATAGAATTTCAAATCCTGCGTACGTTTTCACTTCCGCACACCTGACCAATGGCCGCGCTAAGATTGTCAGCAGACGTACTGACTCCTTTATTGTTCAGGAGAGTTAAGAGGAAAGCAGAAGTTAAACATACATGTTTGATAAGGAACATATCGCAAGGACAAAGGGAGTAAGGGAAGGACGAGAGTGCTCCTGCCATTACAAAGCACAATAAGGGAAGAGGAAGATTTGGGAGAATTTAGAAGTAAACTCAAAAAAAGACAGTAAGCACAAAAATATAAACTTTCCCTCCCTCAGTGTACATCTCTGGCTTACAGTATATTTCAAAACTGAAGTCTCTGAATTGCCCTCACTGCACTAGAGGTGCGGATACTCTACTCTAGACACAAATCCACCGTTACCACCTTTTGTCTGCTGCGTAAATGAAGCGCTAACATGGAAATGACTCAACACTTTAAAACTCGTGCCACTGAGGTTCCGGCCCCAAGCCATAGTTTGAGAAACTAGAATGATGCTGTCGTTGCATAAGCACTGGCTTGCTGTATATAAAACAAAAACTAAGTGATATTTATCTTTTTTAAGTTATATCTGTATTAAGCTGTACAAATATTGTTTCTCTAACTGTATATTCCTTTTGGATTTTATATGTTCATTTTGAGGGTCTTTCACAGAGAACATTTCAAAGAGATAAAAAATAAAAAGCAAAGTCAGTTCAACTTTGCTCAGTTTTGGGTTTACATGTTTTCCAATAAAAGTCCTGTAAAAAAAAAAATCCTTTTTAAGGTTATTGAATTTTTTTCAGTTCTTTTAGTTTTTTTGTATTATGTAGTCATAAAGGTCCTTTATGCAAACTACAAGGATGCCAACTGATACAACACGTTGGCTCGGTTGGCTCCTTCTACTGTCTGTAACTCAATAAACTCACCTTTGGTTTTAACCCCTCCCCCCAAAACAGTGATTGTCCAATCAGAGTTCAGCAACTGTTGCTAGGCACAGCAAAGCTCTGGATGTGTCTGTTCTGTTGAAGTGCTGCTGGAGAATCCATACTTGAACAGTGCGTCTGTCAGTTGTGACATCATGCCCGGCTAACTACCACTGCAGTAGCGTTACGTCCTCAACCAAGCAGCATTTCATAACTACATCAGTTTGTAGAGTTAAAACTAAACCAAATGCCTAGTTTTTTTAGCACCATATCACGTATGCAGCAGTTTAGTGCAGATTTACCATCGCTTTTGCAGGAGTCTCGTTTTAGAAAGATTTCGCTGGTAAAAGGTGTGATGGAGTTAATGTTTGCTTGATTGAGGCACTTTGAGGCACAATGCGGCGCCACTGCGCTCTGCATCACATTCTTTCTAATGGCTTGCGTCGCGCCACGGCGGCTTCTAGCTGCATTGAGCAAAATAAGGGTTTTACTTTGAAGTCTGAGCTTGTATCGAGACGCATTTATCTACCTCTGCAATTAAAGACCCATCGTTACAAATATTACAAACATATTCAAGTGGTTAATATGTGTGAGAATGGAAAGATGACGTCTGTCTGTACCAAGGGGAGGAGGTTAGCTAACAATTTACAGGGGCCAGTTTTTGAGTCTGGGTTCGACAAAGATGGAAATTCAGAAAGTGGGACGAAGCTTTCTTTTTTATTTTAATGTATTTGATGCACATGAATGCCTGTTTTTGTACATTTTCTTTTTATGTTTCTAATGACTCAGCAGCTTGGTTTCAGAGTTGCTGATGAAGACCTTGACATCTGGCTGTGAGCTGCCTTTATTCTGCTCAGGGGCCTCCAGCTGTGAGAGGATGTGGAAACTGCTGGCTGTGGCATCTAACCCTGGCTATAGTTAGAGAGAAATTAGATGTTAAAAAATAGTTTAAAATTTTAAATGAATACAGTGTGGTAAACGGCTCGTCATAGTGCTTGATTTGCCCGATGACAGCTGTGTTTTCTCACAATAAAACAATGTGTTGTGCTTTACATGTAGAATGTAACCCCTCGACCTGCTGATGGGCCCCGGGGCCCCGGGTTTTTAAACACACAGGTAACTGATCACTGGGAGCAGTGTGTGTGGTCCCTGCTAGCTGGTTCACTGGGGGCTTTTTTTCACTGTGTGTAAAATAAGTTCATATTTAAAACCCAGGACGGTTACAGCAACAAGAACATGATTTTTAAACATTTAAAACGACGGGAATGTGTCAGCTCATGTGAACATTACAAAGAGGAATAAAACAGATGTGTAAACAGATGTGTAAATCTGTCTCCCCCCCCCCCCCCCCCCCCCCCTCTGGTGGTTTCTACCGTGGATGCATCATCTTTTGCGGTCATGCACTAATTGGAAATACAGCTTATTTATGTATCTGCCATTTGGGGACAGTGAAATAAGCTGTTGACATGTTTATGATCCAATTCAGGAATATGCAGCATGTAATCCTAAAAACTGGAGGAGTTGAAACCTCACGGTCTGATAACAAAGCAGCACCCTCCGTATATGTAACATATAAAATATGTTATATATAATATAACATATTATTTACATAAAAAAATATAAAGGTGCAAGTACTTTATAGTTGAGAGCCTATTGTTAATTGGCTATATTTAAACATCCAATATCAAAGCTTGGAGCTGATTGCTATGAATTTCTGATAAGAATTATTTGATAAAAGACATATAATAATATAATATGATAAAACATTATAGTAAGTCGGGCAGTGATTTGAATGTATTTGACTAGATGAACTGAGTCGGTAGTAGTCTACTTGATCCATTAGCCAAACAGTGTGCATCATTACCAGCGTCTCCTACAATGTTTAATAACGATAATATGAATCATATTAATAATATGAATTAGTTTTGTCCTTTTGTCTCAGTTATCCCAACATTTATATCGAGAACCTCTTCATGCAAAGAGCCAAACTGATTTCCACACGCGTCTTCTTCAGAGGCCGAGCAGCAACTTTAAGTTACAAACCACTTTATATACATTTCCAAACATAACAAGGCATCTTATAATAATAGAATCACATCACTGGTGATCACAAGATCACATGTATCACCTGCATTAATGGTGCATTAATGTGTGTGCTTCACATATCATGGCGCCATCTTGTGGTTGAAATAAGAAATACAACAAGTTGTATCCAAACTAAACAGTAACAGTTAAACTTAACATGTTGTTTGATGATTTTCAGAGATTTTCTTTAGTTTTGATGAGTCCTTTTTAAAATGGATTGTCTTTAACACAATAACCTCTGTGGTCATTACATCACAGTTTGGGACTGATATGTTGACATTTGTCTTGACTTCAGTTAGAAAAGCTGGAAGAATTCAAAATGTATTTGAACAGTTTGACACAAAGTTCTGGATCATTCAACTTCACCACTAAACCCACCGACAGGAACACTCTGATGACTGCAGGCAGTGTTAATCCGAGACCACTGAAAGAAGGTCTTCCTGATAACTACACATTGTGAAGAATTGAAAGAGACTTTGATATCAAATCAGTGGATCGTAAAAAAAAAAGTTCCAATCAAACGAGTTTCCTTCTCAATAGACTGATTGTTCTTACAACACGACCAGCGAAAGATCCAGAATATCTACTGAAAGCAGCCAGAAAGAAAAAGATCTTGAAGACGTTTCTTCAGATTTGGTCTCACAACTTAATGCAGGAGACACATGATGACTTGATACCAGTGATGAGATTATCCTATAGATGCCTTGTTATGAAGATTTATAGATACATTATGTTACAATTGTGCTTATAGAGCATTATAGACACCACCTTCATAGAATGTGTAACAGAATTCTTTATTAATGATTTATTAAATATTATTCTGGTTGGCTGATGGCTCATTAGGAATTGAGAAACTCCAGACCATTTATTAATGACTACTGATGTTTCTAACTGCAGACATGATTTGTGAAGCATTTTTAACCAATAAATGATTCATATCAACTCATTTATCAGAAAGTAAAAAGTAAGTAAATATATCTGCTGGCAAACTGAAGTTAAAAACAAAGAAACCGACTATGATCTCTAATATGAACGTGTCTGTTTTATGTGGACTCAATCGACTGATCCGATGACTAAACAGAATGATGGACTTTAATTAGAAACATGTACACAGTAACAGAGCCAGCTAACTGGCCGTCTTTATTTAGCGAGCACGGCTGGAAGCGTGAGGCTCTAAAGTCTCCGGTGGAGCGTCTCTGCATCCTTCAGACTTCCACTAATCTGGCGGTGGTGGAAATGAGACAGGGAGGGGCTGGGCTTCCTCAGTCTGGGAGAGGAGCAGCAGGAGTCGGTGGTGAATGTGCAGGATGTGGAGGAGGAAGGAGCATCTCTGGTACACAGCTCTGGTAGAAGGGATCCTCCTCGTCGGCTCTGGATCAGCTCCTGGTAGATCTGGAAGTCTGTGAAGTCCAACAGGGTCTGGAGGAAACCACAAAGAACACGTGTTGTATTGAAGTAACACGCATCAACAAGCCTCCATTAAAACAATCAGATGAACTGAAGAAGCACGACTACACACTGAGACACTACCAAATATCTCACACTGCTGAAGATCCGGATGATCAACTCTACCTTGAGTTGAGTGGGAGGAAGAAGAGCTCTCTCTGGTCCATGAAGTTCAGCATCACAATCAGTCAACATGTGGAAATAGCTATGAGGAGAAAGAGAATGTCAAGAGAATGTCAAGGGAACCTAAAGGGAACGTAAAGGGAACGTAAACAGAACGTGAACAGAACGTCAACGTAAACAGAACGTAAAGAGAACGTAAACAGAATGCAGCTTTACTTCATCAGCCCAGACATGTTATGACACAGCTATGTTTCTGGTTGTTATCTGAGAGGTGATATTTACGAGTGTGTCTCTGGTCCCTGCTGTTCCTCTCAGGTCTTCACATGGCGATAGGAGAGGAGGCAGCGGTGCAGGTTGATGGAGGAGGCTCCAGGTGGAGCTAGAGTCATCTGGCAGCGTCTTTGGGTGGAGGCCGAGGTTGATGGCTGCAGGTGAAGGTGCAGGTGTCTGCGAGGATCTGCAGGTGGAGGCAGCGGTGATGGTTGTTGGGAGAGTCTGGAGGTGGAGATTAAGATGGCAGCTGTCTGCCAGCACCTGCAGGTGGAGGCGGCAGCAGCTCAAGGTGGATTATTTAGTTTGTAGGCGGATGTTGGAGGTTGTAGGTGGAGGAAGGTGCTTCAGCTGGTTTTCAGAGGCTGTTTGTGTTTTACTTAACTTAAATCATTATACTTAAACTTAACTTATACTCCAATTCTTTAACTTAACTTCCAATTCTTTAACTTAAACTACAATTCTTTAACTTAAACTACAATTCTTTAACTTAAACTACAATTCTTTAACTTAAACTACAATTCTTTAACTTAAACTACAATTCTTTAACTTAAACTACAATTCTTTAACTTAAACTACAATTCTTTAACTTAAACTACAATTCTTTAACTTAAACTACAATTCTTTAACTTAACATTTTTTTATTTAACTTAAACTACAATTCTTTAACTTAACATTTTTTAACTTAACTTAAACTACAATTCTTTAACTTAACTTAAACTACAATTCTTTAACATTTCCAACAATAATATTTACAGTTATGATCTTATTTGATCATTATTTTGTCTTAGCTCTTGGTTCTTACGAAGTGTCCACAAAATATTGCGGAGGATGAACTCCGACCCAGTATGAGACGTCCACGTGCACCCGTTCGTCTTCGTCTACTGTCTCTGTAAACGTGGGACGGTCCAGTCTCTCCCAGAGCTTCTGCTTGATGAGACGTCCCAGGTTTAAGCTGTGCAGACACAGATGGTGTAGCTGGTACTCTTCCTCAGAGCAGTTGTGGATCAGAGGGCCATCGTGGTGCAGTAGAGTCGAGGAGGGCCGGGGGCCACGCTGAAGGCAACCGGCAGGTCCGGTTCAACACCTCTGGAGTCTCAGCAGGTTTAGAAGGACGGGCCACGGAGCTCCGCCTCCTCTTCTGGGGACGGTCTCCAGTAGCAGCGGAGCGCCGGCGCTTGTGGGTCAAAGTCTGCACCTGGTGAGCAGCACATGAGAGGATGTCAAACTAAAAGCTGTCTAATACTCTCTGGAGGATTCACACTGTGAACTATTTGAATATGAGGATCTAAATGTGTCACCTGCAGCATGGACACTGTCTGCGAGCGGAGACTCCTTCCTCTCTGGTTGTCCTGCAGGTGGACGGGAACATCACACTGCAACGACACACTCATGTTAGAATGAGGCTTCGCTAGCACAGCATTAGATGCGTTATGATTTGTAATAGAGTAGCTTTGGTTATATTGCAATATTGGCATATATTACAATAATGGATTAATACAGCGGTGAGGACAAGATTACAGGTAGATACTGCTACCAGTCAAGAAATGGTCCTGCACATAATTCCCCATAAAACCGCAACTTGATGTTTTTCGCATTGTTTTTTTAACTGTCCATGTGATCTACATCACAGTTGGCCGGTGTGTGGCTGGGGTATAGTTGTTGCAATTTGGACACGTGACACGTTATTCTGATACAATATTAACAAACGGCCACATGCCCCGACAAGCTACGTGGCGCCAAGAACGGGGTGCCATGACACAAACAGTCACTGCGTTAGTAACATGCTAATGATTGAGCTTTAAAAGTAGCTGTTGTTACAGGTCCCAGCTTGACGGAGCCTGATAACAGATTTATGCCTGAGAAATGATTGAGACAGGCAAATGTGTGGCTTCTTCATTCAACGTCTTCTCAAGCTATATTTATTTCAGACTTTTCCAAGTGAAAATCTCCTGTATATGTTCCTTCAGTATTGCATATACAGGAAAAATACATTAAATTGTCTCAAACAAGATAATCAAAGTTTACACCACTATCATTACATTAACAAGTTACATTACTGTTTAATCAACACATTTGTTGTCGCTTGGGACAAAACCCTTCCTAACTGCACTTTTGCAACGTGCTCACAGCTACTGTGGCGTACGTGAGGAAGACACTGTTTAAAATGGCGGCGCTGCTCCAACAGCATAGCGAACCGCTAACGAATGCTAACTAACATGCACAACACCCATATACATCCTTCAGTCACATAAACGACCTACCAGAACATAAAGTCGATTCGCTTTACTATAAACAAAAAGTACAACGTGTAGGAGCCAGAAAGAAACAAGGGAACGTAATGCAAGGCTACTATCAGTTTAGCTAGCGTTAGCACTCGACAGTCAAGTCTTAAAACAACGTAGCAACTAAACAACCACATGAAACACAAAGTAATATATAAACATGTGCACTGAACATTGGTCCCCAATTCATTTGTCACATTTGGTGCACTTTACAAGGTACTAACCTGAGAAAACAGTAAATGATTGAGACGGGCAAACAGGTGGCTTCTTCATTCAACGTCTTCTCAAGCTATGAGGAGACGCTGCACGCGCACCGTACAAGTCTAGGGCCGCGAGGCAAAACCACAGCGCTGCACTGCCACCTACTGGGCATAGATAGTAATACACTTCAAAATAAGTTGTATTATGATTAGCAAATCACAGAAATTAGTTCTATCAAATATTCAACGAATAAACAAAAATGTGACCATACATTTCGTGTGCGTCACACTGTCCTCTCTTTCCAGACTTTAACCTAAGCTAAGCTAAACTACTGCGAGCTGTAGCTTCATATTTAACAGACAGACGTTGAGGAGTGGCATCGATCTTCTCTAAATCTCAGGAGGAAAGTGAATTTTTCAACATTGTCAAACTTGTAATGTTACAGCTGGTTGAGGTGGGTCTATTTTTTGCACTGTGTTGATAGTTTAATGTTATGCACCATCCACCATGTAAAATTATTTGTATGTGCAACATACTCTGGTGAAATAAACGGAACTGATTCTGATTCAGATTCTAATTTTATTTAATTTATTTAATTTGCTTATATCTGAAGTTTGAGTCAGGTGAAAAACACAACTGGACCAAAACACTTCAAGCCGCTACACACATATTTATTTACTTCAGGTTACATTACCTTTCATTAAGACTTCCCTTTCAAAGATGACACTATCAAGAAGTACATTAGACAGAAAACATTCAGCAAAGTTCAGTCAGAGCTTTGTATTAGGCACTAGTGCGGAGTCCTGAACTCAAGCCAAAAAAAACCCCCCAAAAACTGTAGATACTTGTAATATTTAATTTTGATAAACACAGTAAAGATATGAATTTAACATCCTTAGGTCAAAGTGCATCAAGTAACCAAACTCTTATCACATACAACTGAATACACACTGTACAGATGTTAACTTGGCAGTCCATTTAAATAGAAACAGCTTACTAATGGACAAATGGAATATATTTTGCTTATGCATCTTGCGTTGTGGACAAACAGTGCTACTGACTTCACTTAGATCTGGGACAGATATAGATACCGTGGGAAAAATCAAATGAGGACAGACTTTGTTTTTCGAGATCAAGAAATAAAGTACAAAAGTAGTGTGATGTAAATGATTTTCCAAAAAAGCTTGTTTTACTAATAAATATTATTATGCTCCGTGACTTATCAAAATTGGGAAAATCAAGATGGCAGATGTGAGTGGTTCCAAATTGGAATGTGTAGTTCAAAGAGAAGGTCAAATTCGAGCGCGATGTTTGGCATCAGTTTGACTTCTGGTGTGTAATAGAGTCAAACTGTACAAAAGCGGGGATATCCGCATCAAGGCTTCTTCGCCCTCCAATCAAATACTTATATTTACCTAGATGACACAGCCTACCAGTGCACACTCAAGCAACAACTTAATGCAGTCGAAAAGACATTGTTGTGCCAAGGATGCTCGATATACAACATTTGGCACACCTGATTCTTCAGGAGCTACTTGATCCAAATACTACAGAAGCACTGAGCGGCAAGTAAGTGATTTTCTGGTGATCCATTTTCTAAGACGTATTTCTAAGTGTTTATGGCTTAAGAACAAGTAAAAAAAAGGTTTTGCCAGGATCATTTTCCAAAGTTGAATTAACTCTTTTTTTTTCATTTGTGAAACAGGTGAAAAAAAAGTTTTGGCCGGTGAGTTGAAGGGACTTTTGTCTAGATTAGTGTGTGATTATTGTAATACTCGTTTTGACCACAAGAGGCTGACATGCACCACTACCCCATTCTTTTTTTAACTCTAAAACACGAGGTTCATATATTGTAATATAGTGTTATCAAGTTATGAACACTAAAACTCACCTGCAAGAAAACATACATGCTTTTAGTCTCTGCTAAAACCTGTTTTCACAGATGCAAAGAAAGTAACTATTGTTCTTGGCAAAACTTGTTTCCCCCCCACCTGTTTCAAAGATGGAAAAGAAAATGAAAGGAACAATTGGAAAGATTATTCTGGCAAAACCTCTTTTTCTCATTTGCCTCGCAGGGCTTCTATAAAATACTGAAGGTCCTGGATTGGAAGTATTACATTGATAAACTTAAATAATCAATATGATGTGCATGAATGTTAAACTCCTAACATCGATCAGCTGGATTTATTTTTACCGGAGAAGACGTATCACTCTGTTGATGTTGTTGGGACTACGAAAACATTCATCCCACAGTAGCGATACTACCGAAGATACTGTAGGACCAAAAGCAGCAACTCCAGGACAAACAGTTTCTGAGCTGCAGGCACTCTTTTTATATATTTATACTTCTGCGTGGCAGCTGTAGGCACGGCGCCGCCTCAAAAATGTAGCTTCCCATTGGGGCTCAATGTGGAGACAACTAGGAACTGTGATTGGTAAGTCTGGGCTTCTTGGGTTCTCGATTGAGGGCAGACGAAGTGAGGAGGCGCCAGACCCCTTGCTATTTCTCTATCAAATATCGTATATTAAATCTGATTTGTTGCGATGCTATTTTCCTTTTACTGCATTGCACCTTTACATTTACAATTGTCTTATTCTATTCATTCTGAAATAGAATAAATCAAGTGTAAATAAATCCTTTTGGGTGAAAGTTGACTGGTCTGTTCAGCAATCTGAGATCAGATGGATCGGATTTGTCATTAATGCTTGTCCGTGATTTTATTGATTTTACTGAACCAAACCTAAACTTTTATTTTCTGTAACTAGGTAATAACAGAGACTTGTAACACCAGCTAGTCTGCTGGCAGCACACTGTATCAAGATGAGGGGGGCGGTGTTAAGACGTCAGCCTCAGGTTTAAGGCGTGGTGGGCGACCCCCCCTCGGTCAGGGTCTTGAAGTGGACGGACAGAGACTCCTCCTCTGGGTTCGGCGGACGCCGGTACTCCTCCCTGGTGATGATGTAGCCCAGCAGCACTCCGAAGCACAGCAGCAGGATCCCCAAGACGTTGGCCAGCACCCCCTCAGGGGTGAACAGAGAGTAGGTTGACCTGGGTACACGGAGAGAGATGTACACAATGAGGAAACCCCATTCACCTCCGTTGTATCGCTGTGCTGGTAGAATGCTCAGAGACAATTATCACAAAACAATTATTATAAATTATAAAATTATCTTTTTTTTGTTTTGTTTGAATGACATGATTGAAGACACATACATGATGCTGAAGAGGAGTTTCTCCGTGATGCCGATCAGGCTGCTCCCTATGGCCATAACCAGCAGCACCACACCGCAGAACCCATGGATGGGGAGGTACGAGGCTCGTAACCATGACGACGCAACAGGAAACAGGAAGAACAGCAAACCCATCACCCACTGGGGGGGAAATGGAGGGATGAAAAGTTAGTGTTTACTGTTTTAATCTATATTACACTTTGTGTGTGTTTGTGGGTTCGTATTACTCATGTTATGGGGACCTATTGACACAACAACATTGTGGGGACTCGCCTTCTTTTTGGGGACAAAGTGCAAGTCCCAATAATGTAAATCCTTATATTTTAGGGTCAAGACTTGGTTTAAGGTTAGGCTAAGGTTAGGATAAGGCAAGTAGCCGTTATGGTTAGGGTTAGAGAAAGTCTCCAGGAAATGAATGCAAGTCAATGTAATGTCCTCTAAAGTGATGGAAACATGACTGTGTGTGAGTGTGTGTGTACCTGTACGCAGAATAAGACCATGGTAGCCATGCCGCACCAGCTGTGTAGAGAGTACATGTCTGGGATCTTTGCTGATCTGTGGGAATCAAACACAGCTACAAAACCTACACACAGACAGAGAGAAACAATGATTAGGGTATCTTTTTCTCTCCATCTCTCTCTCTCAAGATCTCTCACACAGAAATACACACTGGAATTAGCTTCTTCACATTCACAGACGCACATTCCTACGATGCCACATTAAAACCATTGTAGGCTTTTTTGAAATTACAGAGCTTGGGGAGGGGAAAGATATTCCGAGAGATAAAATCTGAAATCTGAGATTATAAAGTCATACATTTACAAGACAAAAATCTTAAATTGTCTGTGATTAAAGTCACAAATTTTCAAGAAAAAAAAAACATGCTTTTCTGTCAAAGAACCATATTGCTTTACTTTACAAGGTTGGATCAACACAACGGAATGTATGCATTTATAATCTCAGAGAATATTAGAGATTTTTTTCTCATAAATCTGTGGGTATTTTCTCGTAAATTAACCACTTAAATCTCAGAGAATATCAAATTTCTTTTTCTTGTATATTTTTTCTCAGAATAATATCCCTCTCTCCAGACTCTGTAATTCGTTTTTTGTTATTGTTTTATCTACAATGACCCTCATACACCGTCGTACAGCTCTCTCTTACCTATGATGCTGATGATGAGGGCCAGCAGGTGAATGATGCCATGAAGCATCTTAACGTTCCTCTTGGTCTCATTTCGAAATACTCTGTAGACCAGGATGGCTGCAGAGAGGGGGAGAAAGAGAGAGGTGAATTTACCAATAATTCAATGAACTTTGTCTTCAGAAAACACCGTCAGCACTGTTTTTATGTGAGACGCAGTGTTTCAGTACCGGCCCTTCGCCATTGAATTCACAATGTGAAACAACACATCTTTATACAAAAGCCACAGGCTGTAACAACCAATCAAAGAGGGGAACCAAAACACAGAAGACAACTCACATATCATGATTGATTTTTAAAAAAGACAAAGACAAACAGTACATCAGAAATAGAGTAATACAGATAATAACAGACCAAAAGAAAGTTCCTTAATACAAGATTATATGGGGAATGCAAAAGAGTGATTTTGAGTGACACCAACAAATAAGTTTGATCACACTGGGAAAATTGAAAAATTAAGTGAATATTATTACTAATATTACACAAAATATCAAGTCAATATTTCAAGTGAAAACTATCAAGTAAAGAGTATAACATCCACAATATCCTCAACATATGGCCAGTATCTTTAATTATATTAATTAAAATATATAAAGAGCAGCAGAAGGAAAACACCGTATAAAAAACCTCTTTAAATTAGTAAAAAACAACGTAACTGAAAACGGGGAACATGAAAGTTTGCAGAGGCACTGTCTATATATTTATATATTTCTAGTAAATATGCAAGATATGAATGATATAATAATGAATGAGACATGAACATAGACGAACATTATGTGATTACAGCATATATAAAAGGTGTAAAGATGTGCCAATAGGCCTACAGAACACAATTGTTAATTGTGTCCTTTTTAAAATCCTTTCTTTAAGCTACTAAGCCGCTTTAAGCAGTTTTCAATGTGATTCAGTGCTTTCAGAGCGAGCAGACTGCAGTATATCTGATTCCAAAAATAAATGATCACATGACAATTACAGTATATGTGAGGTCTTTCAGAAAATAATCTTTTAGCCATGTCCACTCTTCATGATTCAGGTGTTAAAATATAGAGAGCTGTAGACGTGACGCAATTCTGAGGGCTAACTCAGGAAGTTAGTTCCCTCGACAAAAAGCCAATGGGATTTTTCCATCGGATCATTGCAGAAAATAACCTCGGTGGCCAACAAATGTTTATGATACTCACATTTTCTCCAGCAACATAATCTTCACAAATGAACACCACTTTTATGATTTTTTTGGAGCGTGAATGCAATCTGCAGAAGTAGAAAGCTAACGTTAGGCTGTAAAACAACTACACCATGGTCGCATGAGCGAGTGTTAACGCAACGAGGCTGTGAAGGCAGACTAGTCAGGGTGATGACGTTTAGCCACTTGTTAGAAACTGTCTTTTCTAAGACACCTAAAAGCTTAAAAATTCACAAGACAGGTATCTACTGTTGTAGTTTATGTCTGAGAACAAAACATGAAAATCTCTTAAGCTTGCTTGCTACATTTATCTGGCAAGCTAACCGCTAACCATGCTAACAATCGAGCCTCTTTCTATTTTCTCTGTCCGCTTTGTTTTCAGGACTGTACATAACTTCATTCAATTGAGAACTACCGAAGAGAGAAAAAAAACTCTCAAAGCTAACACGCTTGTTAACTGTTGCTAACTGTCGGCAAGAAAGCTCGTTAGCTCGGTTGCTGCGGGAAAATTTTTTTTTGACTCTCGGGCTCTGTCCTCTGCTTTTCAGAGTTCTTGTTAACATATTATGAACCTTTTCTGTCACATTGACCACAAACCACGCCTTTTTTAATTCCCAAAAGAGGTATTTACTGTTGAAATTAATGTTTTTAGAACAAAACGTTAAAATCTCTTTGGCTTGTGTAAACCACAGACATTATTTCAGGCATCTAACCAAAAACCCATTGACTTTGAGATGACGGAACCTGAAGTGCTAAATATCATATTTTAAGAAGCCAGAGATGCTGATTAAGTGTGTATACTGTCAAATGTATCCACATTAGCGTGGAAGTAGCTTGAGGCAACAAACACAGACTTAATCACAGGGAATCAGCTTTGAGGTGTATTTTTGTGAGTGTGTGTTAGGACCCCCCCCTGGGTATTTCCATAACCCGCCTTGTCCCCGTCTAATGTCCAGCTGACCTTTTCGCTTTTATCGCACTAATGCAATCCAGCTCTGCAACAGACAGCTGTGAACCAGTTGAACTAATCTGGTTACTGTCATTAGCAAAAGTACCCAAGGGCTGCAGGCACGAAGCGGAGAGCAGGAAAGACGGCGATATCTCGCTTTGTCTTTATTTCCGGGACCGCAGAGGTCACTGGGGATTTGCTGCGGTGTGTATCATAAGACAGATCATAACTTAGCTGAGTTACAGTTTCCTCCCACATGTTCCAAGTTATCAAAGAGAAAGAAATAGAGAGGGGCAAAACACAAAAGGCTAATTGTGAAAGCACACTTTTGGACAGTCTTCATGGTGTTATAGCTGATAAATGGTGCTTAAATTGCCTGGTCACACCAGGAAGTAGCACAGTAAATTTCCTCCGCTCATGCTGGTGAATTATTTGGTTCTAGAGGCTTGGTGACGCGGGGGCTACTCACGAGGCTAGTTGGAGAACTACTGTAGCTGGCAAGTGCTAGCCGGTCGCAACAGCTCTTCACGTTACTTCCTATTTTCTCTGTCTGTCTCTTGTTTTCACGACTGTACGTCACTTCATTCAGTTGAGAACTACTGAAAAAAGATTTTAAAGCTCACAAGCTTGCTAACAGTTGCTAATTGTCAGTTAGCAAGCTTGTTATCTCGGTCCTTAAGGGAACAATGAGTTCACTAATTTTGTTTTTGAAATATGTTGTTTTTTTTATCATCGACCGCTGTCTCAGAACTGTAGCAGTTTATACTGCGACAAGAGAAGGTTAAACAAAGTTGCCACACTGCTAATGAGATATACGTTAGCGTCCTCCATTTTGGACTCCTTTGGTTTTCAGAGTTCCTGTTGATTTTTTACATATTATAAATCGTTTGTCAGATTGACCACAAACCTAAAAGGTCCAAATGGTCTCTAAAGCTTTCATCATCCTCAGGGTGGCAGCATGTATGCTAAATAAATAATAAAAAAACACGCAAATAACCATCAAAACTAGGACCTCTAGTTTGTGATGTGGTTATATTCTTAACGTTAGCATATGTTAGCATACATGCTCCTCTGGACCCCTTCAGCTCTTAAGCTGAAGAAGAGGCTGCTCAGTTTGCTGACTGTCTCTTCCTGGGCCTGCGGGTTCCATTCCCGGATGGGCCAATCTTGTCAAAGCTTCACTGGATACGTCCCATAAACACACACACACACACACACAGACACAGACAGACAGACACAAAACCGGCATGTTCAATGATTCAAACCATTTCTGCTTATCTCTGTTTAAATCAAACTTGCTGGGTGGGGGTGGGGGACTGATGGATGTCTGGGTAGCGTTAGCTTAATGCAACAGGTCAGCAACACGGCGCCCGAGGCTAAGACACACATGCGGACACTCATAAGCAGAGACACACCAACAGAGTGACTACAGCGTCCATGTAAAGCTGACCTCTGCTTCCAGTTTCACTCAATTTCACAAAAATTACGTGGTGTAACCATGATTACAAACTGATGTAAAACCAGCCGGGCTAATCTGACTTTACGGGTGTCATTCCTGCATTACCTGCTATCCCGCAATGCTTTAAAAACAAGAGTGTAACGACTGGCCTTGTGTGGCCACCATAGACTATATGAAATATGGACGTAGTCTCCGTGACGTCATTTGGGATTGACTCGCTTTTGGAGCCAGCCATATCTGACATGGTTCTCGGAGGCCCCCTAATATATTTTAAAGTTGAAGCCATCTCCTTTGGATTATTAAACTCCAACTCCAGTGTCACATCTTAAATTGCTAATTGGACTGTAAACATCGAGCAGCGCACAGAAAAAGGAAGTCTTGTCCCCGGGTATGCGCTGGCTACACTGAAAACCCTTGTCCCAATAGAGGCTTATCTGTCGTCACACATAGCCGATGGGTTCCGAGATTAGATAATTGGTAATTGGCCCGTTGCTGTATGTTGAAGAAAGAGTTTTATTTTCAGCCGTCTTTCATCACTGTGAAAGGGTTTTGTGAGAAGAATCCACGGAAAACACTCAAACTGGATAACGCCATGGTAGCGAACAAGGTAGCCACGCCCTAAAACATACCCTGCTTTATTGTGTATTTATATTTAAATGGGACCATAACTTACTCAATAAACATCATGCTGTCTTGAAGAAGACTTGAAACTAGCGATTGAGACCATAAACTCATGTTTACTGAGGTAATACTATGAGAAGTAGAGTCATTTTCTCATAGACTTCTATACAATCTAACTTTTTTTTGCGACTCAAGGAGTCGCTCCCTGCTGGCCATTAGAAAGAATGCAAGTTCATGGCACTTCTGCATTGGCTTCTTGCTTGCTCCAAACTACATTGAAAAGTTAGAAGTCCTGTAATGAAAGATATCCTTAAAGATGTTAAGAAAATAAATGAGATGATGAAACAGGAATGAAAATCATACCCCATATGGCACTCTCGACACAATCTAGCAGACCTAGGTAATGTGGCCTAACCTAGGTAACTCTACATTTTCCTCATGGAGCGACAGCGGTCGCGCCGATCGGTGGCCAACTCACCGTCGCCCTGCAGGAAGACCAGCCCCAACACCATGCACAGAGGGTGCAGGTTAAACTCCAGCTGCGAGCCATCCCAGGCGAAGCCGCCGCGGAAGTGGCCCATCCACACGCCGGTCAGCACCACCGCCGCCAGACCCACCACCTGCGACGCTCCCACCAGCCATGGGAACACAGAGTGAGCATGACGCGGGGCCGCTTCATCCATGATCTGAGAAAGATTAACAGGAAGGTTACTGAGTATCTATTTAAAAAAGAAAAATAATAATAATTTACAATACATTGAATTCTGAAGCTAAGGCTGAAGTAATCCAGTTTATTTAGCAGAAATTTAGATATGACTTTATTTTTTTTACCGCCCTCTTTTAATGAGAGTTGTACAAGTAGCCAAGCCTACTGAGAATAACTTGAGTACTTAGCCTACTTTCAACTCAAAATCAAGTTGACTGGATGTCACAAGTTACAGAACAAACAAATTGCAAAAAGTACAATTAGGCCCACGACTACTTAACCGCAGAAAACAATTTCACAATAATAAGTCCATTTTCAGTGAAATACAATGCGCAGAGCCACTTCAAAATAAAACTATTGAGTGGGGAAAACACACACACACACACGCACACACACTGCATTATGCTGCTTTTATCTCGTTTTCCAGCAGCCGAAAAGTCCGACAATACAAACGCGACGTCGAGAGAACGCGGCAGGAAGTGTCGAACATCACTGACGGGAGTTACACGGGGACACGGGCAGAAATTACCCAAAACCGAACGGACATCCGTCCGGCTCGCCATAAGCTTCTGGTGGCAAACACCACACGGCACAGCCCGATGTAAAAGTCGTTATTTGCATTAATTATCATGAATGCAACCATACGTTAAGGGGTATTAAAGGAAAAATGACAGTGACATGACAAGCCACCGTGACGTTTACGCCGTCACCTGTTACCTGTCACTTTAATTTGACTCTGTTGTTTAACTTGTGACGGTAGTTCCATTAAAAAAAGAAGAGGGGTAAATGAGTAGGAATAATAAGGAGTGAGGTACTTACTGCGCTGTGTCTCTGCTCTGCTGAGGAAGTCCTGACTGTTTCTATCTGCAGATCCGCCTTCCTTCTCCCTCTGACCGTGCAAGACTGTATGCGTGCGTGCAGGCGTGCGTGCAGGCGCGCGTTTGTTTGTGTGTTTTGGATGCCGTCCCGAACAAGCCCAACCCATGTGACAGCGGGACTAAGTAGGAAATGACAAAGTGCAGTGTTGTACAGCCTATTACTATTATTATTTATTTATTTTATCATTATCATCAATATTTTCATTATAATTTTGTATTATTATAGCCCTCTTTTAGGTTGCTACGTTCTTATAAACAATTACTTTGTTGCAGTGAAATTCATATATATATAGAAACACTTGAAACCATAAATAAATGTAATAATGACCAAGGGCCCTTGAGTCCGACTCGTGATGAAACGTCACAATAACATCGAGAGAGAGCGACAGATAGAGGAGAGATAGAGAAGGGGGGGGTTGGCTACGTGGATTGATGACTAACGGCTCCAGTGTAAAGGGTTGTTGCCTTGACAACGCTGGATGGGAGGGGAGAGGATGGGGGGGGGGGACTGTGGAGGAGAGCGAAAGGAGGATGGGAGTGTCTGTGAGTCGGCTGCTCAGAGGAGGACAATCAGCGGCTGAGTGAATATGTTGCCAAGACACTGCTTATACAACACCTCCTCATACCATTAGTATTACCGCAACAACCACCACTGCTCACGAGACCACCGACCACAGGCATTTGAAAATTTTAAATTACATGATTTTTAAACAAAATATTGAAAAATAGTTGAGGGGAAAAAAATCTATATATTTATATGTATTTATTTTCTAAAATCTTTTGTTAAATATATTTTATAGATATTGTGCAGATTATATATCTATATATAATATATATAGATATATAATATATTAAAAATAAAATATATATATATAAATTTGTAAAAAATATTAAAAAAACAACAACATTTGAATAAATACCCCAAAAATCTTATGGTTCCCAATCCTCCCAAATTAATTAAGATATATCCTTATACAAAACGTGTCCATAAAAGAGGCATTAAGTACATCCTCTGCTGTTTGAATACCACGACTACTGCTATACTCTCACTGTTACTATACCTCCACAGATAATGCTCATTATGAAATCCGCCTGTTTCCATTTATTCTCCATTGAATTGTAAAGCCTATATGGAGCTGGATAATCAAAGCAGACTGATATGGGGACCCACGAGATGGAAAAGTTTTAAGATGCCGCTTAAATTGTTTTCCCTTCAAATAACTTTTGTGCACATCATGCACACTGATGAGAGTTTCAGTCCCTCCGGATTTTCCTGAAATTCTACACCACGTGTCCATAACAGCATATTGTTTGGTGCTGTATATTTGGGAAGCTATGCTGATATGTTGCTTGTAAAGTTGATATCAACTGTATATTTTTGCCTCCAGAACATTTTTCAGCTCATTAAACTGTCATGCGTCATATTTTATTTGGTATATGCTGTCTTGCGTCTGTTAAATCTGAATCTGCACAATAACCACTGACCCTATCAGTAAACAAGTCCAAATTGTGTTCATTTATCTATTTACAAGTTATTTGACAGGGACTACATATAATAAACACACATTTGAATACATAAAATCTGATGCATTATACAGAGATATATAGCAAAAAGAACATCATATACATAACTACTGCTCACAATGGACATAGTCATTGTTAAAATATTAAAAATGAAATCAAAATGTATGCTTGCATTCCAGATCCTCCCACACCGTAAAGAAAAACAGTAAACATTTGAGGGAAGTTTTGATTTTGGAATATGTTTTTGTGGCTTTGATGTGCTCTATGTGAGGGCAGTTGGGGTAACAGCATCCCAGCATCCCATGACAGCATCCCAGCATCCTCCCTTCCTCTCCTCTTGGGGGCACTGTGGTCTTGGACAACTCGCTCCGAGAGCAGCGTGAAGTGCAGCCATTCAGTGCAGCAGCAGCAGCAGCAGAAGCAGCAGCAGCAGAAGCAGCAGCGTGGGATCAGCGGTATTCACCCTACGGTCCGGGGACCCGTTGGGGGACTCGAGGTTCAACGCAGGATGATGGAGAAATGAGTCAGATGCTCATCTAAAGCCTGCGGAGGTAACGCGTGCTGATGCTGTTCCTGAGAATGTGTCGGAAGAAGCGCGTTTGGTGAAAAATTGATTTGTGTGTTACAGATTTGAGAATGTGGTGGGACGGCGAGCTCAGTGTGTGTGTGTGTGTGTGTGTGTGTGTGTGTGTGTGTGTGTGTGTGTGTGTGTGTCAAGCCTTACACTCGTACTGTAACTCCGTAGGTGGGAGGAGAACAGTTGTCAAGGTTATCTTCATTAATGTCAGAAAACTTGTGACCATGTGTGTGTGTGCGTGTGTGTGTGTCTGTGTGTGTGTGTGTATGCTTGTGTGTCTGTGTGCATGCATGTGTGTGTGCACTCTTTTTCTGTCTGACATCTCTGAATTCTCCTGTGACTCACAGCAGGAGGTTGACTCACCGCTACTCCTTTTGCTGCGTGTGTGTTCTACATATTGACATGTTATTGGTTCACCCCATTCTCTCTCTCTCTCTTTCTCTCTCTGTCTGTCTCTTTATTGTCTCAATGACACCAATGAGCTTGTTTTCGCCACAGTCTTTCCAGTATATTTATCAAGTCTCTAAATATGACTTGACACATTTCTACCTGTGTGGGTTTTGGACCCTGGTGGTCTGAGATTCATTTCCCTCCCACTGGTGCAGCATGAGGTCACAATGACAAAAACACTGCCTTCAGGATGGAACCACAGACTGTATATAAGAAGTGGTTTGTGGAATGACATTTTTTAAGCATCTAGTTTGCCGATTTCGCCGTCGCCATCTTGGATTACGGCCGTCACCATGTTGTTTTTTTTTGCAACCAACATACGGAGGTTACCATTTTTATACTATCTTGTGAATCGCAGTCAATCACAGTGAGAACGCCCTAAAGCATACCCTGCTTTATGGTCTGTTTGACTCTAAATGGACCATAATTTACTAAATGAACATCATGCTGTATTGAAGAAGACTTGAAACTAAAGATTGAGACCATAAACTCATATTTACAATGTTTACTGAGGTAATAAAACAAGTGAGAAGTAGAGTCATTTTCTCATAGACTTCTATACAATCACACTTCTTTTTGCCACCGGAAGAGTCGCCCCCTGATGGCCAGTAGAGAGAATGCAAGTTTTAAGACACTTCCGCATCGGCTTCACTCGGCAGAACCTGAGGTTACTGTCTTGAAGGACCCAAACGGTGTACAATTTTGTGAATTTCCATTTGAATTTCCATTTTGTTCCACAGCTACCCACTAATGTTAGCTGTTTGGTTGTTTGGTGTTGAGGTCGATAGAGTGCGGTGGGTTTTTAAAGCCAATTTACAAAAGTATAGACATTATTTGTCAACTCATTATTCAGAATAAATCTAAAAGGCATAATAAATCTCTGGAGTATGGGTTGTCACACCTACCGTGAGTAAAGGGCAACAGCATTCATTGTTAAACATTCGTTAGTGCATACGCCTGAGGTTTTAGTAGCACATCACAACTGTGAAATATTTTATAGCATAATTACTTAAGAGATACCTCAGGATGTCAAATGTAAAGCTTTGTTGACAAGTACTGTATCCCCATATGTACCCAATGGTTACAAATACACTAAAAGTATCTATAAAACACCCCATACCCAGTTGTGGTGACATTAAGTCCTGTACTTTAGCCGCTACTGGCTGCTAATTGATCTGAATTGTTTAGACGTGTGTTCTGACCAAAATGATACACAACGCATGCCAATACTTTATATATCATTGCATACATTTTCCCCTTTCGTGTCCACAAGAGACCGTCACTTCCAAGAAGCTCAATCACAAAGTTTAAACAGATAACGCCGCAGCAAACGGCTAAACAATTCAGATCAGTTAGCAGCCGTTAGCGGCTAAAGTGGAGGACTTTTAGTCACTGCAATTAGGTCAAAAAAACGTTTGCTTCTTTTCCCATTCAATCACACCTTTAATTACTGACATATTACACAATTCATATTAAACACAAATCAAATACATGGCTCCTACACCAATAATTATTAAAATACTTAAATACAACTTATTTCTCCTTTCCCCGAAAATTCCGAAATCTTACTCCCTTGATACGCAATACCTTTTGACACGGTGAACCACCAGATCCTCTCTCTCCAACCTCGAGGGGATGGGCGTCTCAGGCTCTACACTCTCCCTGTTTGCATCCTACCTGACAGGTCGATCCTACCAGGTGACATGGAGGGGGGCCGTGTCGGAACCACGCATGCTGACTACGGGGGTTCCACAAGGTTCAGTCCTGGGCCAGTTCAGTCTCGCTCTACACAACATCTCTGGGTTCTGTTATTCGCTCGCATGACTTCTCCTACCATTGTTATGCCGATGACACCCAACTGGTCTTGTCATTTCGCCCCGGTGACACTCAGACCTCTGGAGCTTGTCCAGAAAGCTGCAGCTCGCCTGGTGTTCAATCGCCCCAAGTTCTCCCACACAACTACCCTTCTCCGTTCTCTACACTGGCTACCTGTAAGAGCTCGCATCCAGTTTAAGACTCTGGTGCTAGCCTACAGGGCAGTGAAAGGAACAGCTCCTTCCTATCTCCAGGCCATGGTCAAGCCCTACACCCCGGCCCGACCACTTCGCTCTGCTGCCTCGCGGCGATTGGTTGCCCCGTCGCTCAGAGGTCCCTGCGGCCGATCGACCCGGTCACGGTTTTTTTCTGTCCTGGCCTCACAGTGGTGGAATGAACTCCCCACTGACGTCAGGACAGCAGAGTCGCTGCCCATCTTTCGGCGCAGGCTGAAAACTCATCTCTTCAAGAAGTACTGCCCTGAGCCTTCCACTTAGCACTTATTGTATTCATATTCGTTTTTTCCACATATTATATTTGTATTAGTTTGTTTCTGCACTGTACTTCTGCTCTGGTTTATGCTCTTAGATGCTTGTTTACAAAAGGAGATTCACTTATGACTTCTGGTAACTAGCAGTTCTCTTGAATACCTATGTTGAATACACTTATTGTAAGTCGCTTTGGATAAAAGCGTCTGCTAAATGACTGTAATGTAATATAATGTAATGTACCGTCATTTAGGGACCAGCAAGAACCGAAAGTATTTTTTCATGTACTGATTCACACGACGATGTAACACCACAAGTTAAGTAACAATTAACGCTGTAAATGTGTACGCTGTGAATCACCAGCAGCGTTATAAAGTGTGACCAAAATTCTGAGCATGGCCCCTTTAAAGTTACAATCGAGAAGATCTCCGTTTCGCTCTCTTCGGTGCCCCTATGGCGAAAAGCAGCAACTGCAGGCGTGTTTTTGGGATCTCACTTCCCAGAGATTCCAAACGGTGTCGCCTTTTCTCTGGGAATGTCGCTACAGATGCCAACTTTGTTATACTGCGAATGCATCGGTGGGCCACAGACTCAATCACCATTGTGTTTTGGGAGCTAGATATGACTTAACAGATATTTATCTAAATGAAAACAAAGGTCTCTTGCTCTTGAAGGTTGCAAAGGGCTTTCCTTTAAACAGAAAACAGTGCGTAGGTGTAACGTTCAAGACGTGTGTTTGGCATTGGTCACCATTTTATTTTTAGCTTTATGTGAATTGAGACAGAGATTCACAAGCAATGGAATGAGGAAGTAGAGAAGAAGGGGGGAGATGAGGATAATGCAATGTGATGACCTTTGACCTTCACCTATGTCAACAAATCAATAGTGCTCCGTTTCAAAAGGCCTCCGCCAATCAGTGACGCGCTTTTAAAAATACCCACGGGGCACCTGTGGAGTAGTCTGACTGAGCGCAGCATCTCCATGGCAACAACATCATTACCAGAATAGCTCTTTCTTTCTCTCTTTCTCTCTATTTCTGTCTCTCACTCTCCCTTTCATTCCACCTCCAGCCCTCTCTCCATCGTTTCTACCTTGTTCTCTTCCTTCGTGCAGAATATTTCCCAGCTCTTTTTTTTCTACCCTCGTGTTTCCTTAATTTTTTCCCTTCTTTCCCCATCCTTCCTTCTCTTCCCTCCCTCCATCTCTCTCCATCTTTCCTCCAATCCCCCTGCTCTGTCACATTCTCTTACCTTCTCTCCTCCCTCATTTTCCCAATCTCCATCTTTTCTATTCCCTCCACCTCCTCCGCAGTCACTTTGTGCTAAGAGTGGAGATATTTATAGCCCTCTCCTCTCCTTAAATTGTAAACAACGATGAATAAAAGGAAGATTTTTGCCTTTTTCCCATCTCAAACCTTGTCGCTGTTAATTCTGACAGTTAATTTGTATGCATCATGATTCCAGATATATCAGTTTTGACAAACATCACAGACTTATTCCAAAATTAAGCTGAAGTCCCACCACAGTTCTGTTATGCTATGGACTCCACAATGTTGCTGTTTCACAATGTAATTTGTATTTTTCTTCCGTAGCAAAGACTGTTTGGTACACAGTTGCTAAAGATAATACAGCGTTGCTAAGATTCAGGGGCATCTGAGTGTCCGAAATGCTAAAATTGTACAGTAAAACAAGACTAAGAGTCAGCTACAGCCATGCTTGTAGCTCTGTGATGCTGTACTTGACCTAAAGGCTAATGTCAGTGAGCTAACATGCTAGGAAACTGAGATTCTGACCTGATGATGGCGCTGCAGGTGAAAAGTCATTGATTGCCAAAGTAATTACGATTCATCCTGAGGGGAACATGAATGCCAAAAATCCTACACACATACCGGCAGTATATCCCATAGCCATTTACATAACTTGTAAAATGTTGCGTTATTATATAAATGTTACGGTATATTGCTATTACTGTTCATTCAAACATCTAACACCCTAGTAGGTGCAACAACAGCAATCAAAGAAAATCAATAGCTGGATAAACCTGATAGGGGGCCTTGGGGCAAAAATGACCCACTGGGCCCCTTTTAACACCTCAGTTATTTTCATAAAGGTTTTATTGGGATGTAAATCGGCCTTACATTTTCTGTGTAGTGAATGTGTTAAACACATTAATTTTGCATTGTAAAAGATTTGAGAACAAAACTAGAACAATGAAGCTCACAAAATTTGATAGAGGGATCCTCATGCAGTTACAGCTGATAACGCCGCCCGACAGCATTGTTGTGGCAGGGTAGCGCCAACCCTCCGGCTCCCCCTCAGATAAACACTGTAACCTCTGTCGGCACGTTCGCCCTAGTTTGCACTGTTAGCGCTGTTAGTAGCGTAAGCTACGTGCCGCTGGCTTGCGGGTCGCCATGTTGAGAGCCGTTGAGAGGCAATCGAAGTGCTCCAAATCTCGTGTCTTGTACCTTAAAGATCGGGTAGCAAAACAGGCTCCTTCATAAGGCCCTTCATGTCAGATGATATATTGCTTTAGTGGTACATATGCCCATATTTCCAAAAAATGTATCAAATCACCAAAAAAACTATTTGCACACAGTAAAACTGTGGCTTTTGGAGGCCCCCGGGGGCCTGGAGCCCTGAGGCAGGTTGTGATCTTTTACGTCACTCAATATTACCTTTACATTCTAGCATCCAAGGGAATATTTATTCATCCAGATGGTTTAAAGAGACTTCGAGGATTCTGAAAATACCCTCAAATTAGCATAGTGTTGTTAAATGACCATCTGGGTATTTGCAAAGATTGCGCGGGTATTTATATTTTTTCTGTAAAATCTGATGCTTGGCTCTGTGACTCAAATGTAAATACATTAAAAGGAGCAAACATGTAAAACCAACCTAGAGAAAAGCAGAAGACTGTCACAACTGAGGGGCTGAAGTGTGATGTTGGCCATTTTGCATAATAAATTATTTTAAAAATATATATATATATGAATTGTTTTTAATAGTTTTACAATATTTTCTTTTGACTGACCAGTTGATTAATAAACGACTTGCTTCAACAATACTTGTACTGCTCAACTCACATGAACACATTATTTGATGGTCTTTCAGTGTCTTTCAGTGTGCGCTCATGTTACCTTCAGGTCCCACAGCAGCTAGGCCCAGGCATGGGCAAACTACGGCCCGCGGGCCAAACTATAACAAAGACTAGGGCTGGGCAGTATACCGTTTTTTTCCCCCCCGTATGATATGAATTCTTCACACACCATTATACCGGTGCATAGCCGAAACAACTGCAGTCTGCTTTCAAAAGGTATCTAAATGTATTCTTTGCCGCTATTGCTCTGCGGTCAGCGCTAGTTCTCTTATATGTATTGAGAGGGAACCCTAGTCATGGTCATAACTTTATACCACAACAATTAACAACCCACAACTAACGTTCTTTAACAGAGACAAACACAACAGCACACAACAGTCTGTGACACATAAACAATTTGTAACACTAATAATTGTACATTTATAAAATTTCACCGCCGAACTGCATGCTGGGTACAGCTCACTCGCGAGCCTGCTTGCTAGCACAATAGTCTGCTAACAGCTGGGAGAGGCTCAGTCGCTCCAGTAACGTTACATTAAAGAACAGAACAGAGCGATGCAGGATGAACAAAGACAAAGAACAAAGACTAACCGGAGATGCACCGATAGAGTTTGACACATATGCAACGCTGATTACCGTGTAATATGTGTGATATTTGTAATAAATGTACGTTGGTACATATAAGCTGTACAGGGAGGGGCTTAGGACCCAGGGGAATGTAAGTGAAGGAAACAGGAAGAGACGTAAGACACGCCACACAAACAGCTGTTCACCGCTCGTCACGATCCTGTAAACCAGTGATTCTCAACTAGTGGTTCGTCGGGGACCCGTTTTCAGTGGGTCGCGGGCCTTTGCTTTATGCAGCGGAGTTATTCACGCTCATTTCCAGCATTTACGGCACTTGTTCAGCGGTGCAGGAAAAACACCGACCAATGCGTTGTAAATCATGTCACGTGATGCAGTTTAGCCAATAAAATAAGGGTATTCTGATACGTTTCCTGACTCTAGTGAGATGTACCCACACCATGACACAGGGGAGAGAGACAAGGAAAGACATTACAGAGCAGAACTCTGATAATGTTAGATGTGACAGTCAAATATTTGTATGATCCATCAAAGAATCAAACTGCTAGAAAGACCACAGGTATTAACCTTTACACTAAAAACACTGTGTCAAAAATGACTGCTTAATAATAATTAAGTGCACGATTAAATATGCATTAATGTGATAAAAAAATACTGTGTAAGATCCCAGCTAACTGATGAACACCTCAGATCTGTTCTGAGAATTGCCACAACCAAACTGACACCAAATGTTGACGCACTGGTTAAAAAGGGTGACCAACAACACTGTACCCACTGAAATTAAAAGCAAGTTACTTTTTACTTGTAATTTATATTAGTTCACACAAACACTCTCCATTCATCTGCTACTGGCCCGGCCAGTCTGTCAAATTTTAAAACTCAATGTGGCCCCCGAGCTAAAAAGTTTGCCCACCCCTGAGCTAGACCAACTCTATAGTGTGTACTGAGGCACAATATGAGTAGGAAACAAGGGAAAGTAAGGTGAAGTAGGAGACAAACTAAACTGAGTCTGTCTGCCTGTCTGTCTCTGCCATGTCTGTCTGCCTCCGTAGGTTTCTATTGGGTCTATTTTTAGCCCCAGCAGACTGGTCACGTGGCAGGAGGAAGACGTCAATAATGTTGTTGTTGGTGGTGGAAGAGAGAGAGAGAGAGAAAAAAAAGAGAGAGAGGGAGGGATAGAGAGGCAGACTGTAAATATGGAGGAGGTTAAAACGATAGGAGGCGAAACACGTCCTGCTCGTTGAAGTACACGTTTTAATGTATAAATAAAAGCGCAGAGGAGCTCTACGGCGGGGGGCGAACACACACCGAGCCTCGGCGGAGAAACCAAAGCCGAGAAGAAGCGACCTCTGCGCCAATACGCGTTCCAGCAGGAGGACCCACCGACATCCACGGTACCGAGAGAGCGTGCGTCCGTGCGTGTGACCGTTCACGAAGGGATATACCGACAGGCAGTTTTTAAAGGTTTGTCTTCGAAGCAACGGTCGCAGAGTGAGAAAGGTGACATTTTCTGTGCTTTTCCTAAGCCATTGCCTGCACTACAGTTATAACACAGTGGCTAACTTAGAAACAAATTGTCACACGGCTAACTTACGGCTAGCTAAAGGACACACGCTGGGCACCTGACCGACACAACAGCTAACTAACTAGCTAAGTTACTGAACAGGTAACACTTTACGGAATGCCATTATTCGCGTTCACGCAACAGTTGCCTGTGTTCTGGCAGTTATTGACCCGGGGAGTTTACGTCACAGCTAGCAGCTAACGTCACAACTAACAGCTAACAATTAAAAGTTAAACAGCGGTTAGTAGTTAACTCCTTACAGGATGGTTAGTGGACGGCTAGAAGCTAGCAGTGACCGGTGTAGTGCAACCAACCGAACAAGCTAACAACACAACAGCTACTACCAGCGAGTATCATAACTCAGTAATAAGAAAATATACGTACAACGTTAGTATTGTGTACTGTATTATCTTGTCCAATCTACAATTACATTCATGAATGAGGTCCCCTTATTAGATAGAACCTGACATACGGGTACATTGCTCACTCATTGCTCTTCTTAAAACTGTCTGACACTTTGCAGAGGCTGCTTGCAGTTGCATTGTCCCCAAAATGATCACGTTGATGCTCAGCATGAAATATGGCAAACTTTTGCTCGCTAACATAAGTTTAGAAATGTATATCTTGCACGGTGTTGTTCATGTTGCTGTCAAACTTCATTATTATCAACTGTCACGCTACCTGGCACACATGCCACCTGGGTAGGCCAGAGGCCAGTTGTGGACTATGCACAAGCCTACGCTTGTGCATAGTGAATTGGAGAGCAACAGGGCATAGCTGACTCTCAAGTATTTGTTTTTTATGTCTATAATTGTCAAAAAATCAGCCTGGTACAAATGGGCCCAAAAAGGTAGGTATAGTTACAGCCACTGCTGCTGCTGTAGAAACATCTACAGTCACGACTCGGCTGTATTTGGCCAGTGCAAAGTACGGTTTGCCGCTTGGATTTAGAATATCCTGCAAAATGCTCCTGTACAATCTTGTAGCCATAGCAATGGAGCGAGGGGGCCTCCGCCGACAGACAATCGTCCCCTCAACCGCAGTTGTAGCCTTGAGTAGTGTTTGTTTATTTTCATTAACAGATACATGAAGTGTCACCGAGGATTTTGCCTCAAGGTGGTAGTTTAAGAAGGATGCAACTTCCTTCCAAAAGAGGTGGACTGCCGGATGGCACCATAGCGTATGAGAATGAAACCTGTTGACAACATCTGTCATTTTTTGGCTTTCAAAGAGAAGTAACGGTGATGAAATAGTCGCTGTTTACATTTCCTGGCCTGCCACTGAAGGGGAATTTAGGAAATGTCCCAGCAAATCCTGCAAGTTGCCAGCCTCAAGGGATTTTTGAACATTTCACTTCCTCCAGAAAATTGGACGTCCATAGTTGGTTAGGAAGCTTTCCGCGGGATGCTTTGTACTGTAAATACCGTGTCAGCGTGTTGCGACCCACCCGAAAACATTGTTTGTTCTTGGGTAATGATTACCCACGGTGTCAAATTTATTCACAGTGATGGATTGTTTATTGATTAATGATGAAAGTCCCCAGTCTGGGTAACAGCCTGTGCCAGTCAGAGGCCACACCTTTTCAAGTTGATTGATGCAAATTTTAGCATGTGATAATTACACATTCTGTTCTCCAAGATTGCTTTAAAAAATGAACACCTCTTTAATGGGTTTTGCGCAATTACAATCGCCAGAAGTAAAAAGCTAACGGTAAAAACAAAGGAAAGGATGTAAACAAACCACGCCATGGTCGCATGACTTCGCTTCACCACCGCTCAGCTAAAGGCGGACTAGTATCTTGCGAGGTGATGATGATTTGTAGTCTTGTTCAGCCACCTGTTAGCGACCGCCTTTTTTAAAACATGACACACTTCAAAAATTCACGAGTGGGATATCTGCCGGCATATTTTATCTTGTAGAACAACACGTTAACATCCCTTAAGCTTGTGTCAACCACATACCATATTTCAGGCGTAAATAAAAGCCATTGACTTCGAGATGAGGGAACTCATTTCCGGGTTTTAGCACTCATTCCGGCAGAATTATCCATTCTGGTTGGAAGGGCGGTGGAAAGGGATTTGCAACTCTGTCATGCACAGAGATTTTTACTAAAGCCCAGAGGTCAAACCTCACGGGTCAAAGGTCACTCCATTAGTTACATAAGAGCTTTAGGGCCATGCCACCAACTTTCAACTTCAGTGTCTGGATTTTATATGATACCTATTATATTCTATTCTATTCTGGGTTATATGTCAAATTTATTTTGCTTGTTAATAGTAGTTTTACAAAAAGTCGTGATATGCTACCCGCTAGCTTTTCCTTCGGGTTATGGGTAGAAAGGATCCGTCTTGTGTAAAACTCTCGCGAGAGTTTGTATATGTGCGCGAGAGTTCGTGCTCAAGTGTTTACGTTCGACAAGGAAACTTGAGGGGAAGGTGGCGGTTACAGTTCTTCTCGTGCTAATTTGAATGCAATGTGTCAGTGTGCTGGTCGCTGATGGAGGACCCCCCCCCCTCATCTGTATTCTAAGCTGAAGAAGTTTTCTAGCAAACCTGCATGATTTCGTCTTGATTTCGACCCGGTGAATAGCTACGTAGAAAAAGGCCAATCTTCTCTCTGATGGTCTCGTTGACTTACAGTATCGGTCATATAGGCATCAGTGTTACATTGAGACTGTTTACCAGTTAAAATCAACATACAACGTTAATACAGCAGGAACAGTCTTCATAAATATATATAATATAATATAAATCCAATGTATCCACTGCAATATAAATAATCTATGCAATCTACTGTGCAATATTTACAACCATTCAGTCCGACTAGATCATATTTTAGTTTTTGTTTCACCGCTTTTTTTACTTGTTTATTATACCTTTACTGTGTGATTACGTATTTATTGTACTTGTTTTGATCTTGTGTTTCTACTTGTTTCTTGTTTGTTCGTTTGCACCGTCCACTCTGCTGCTGTAATCCTGCACATTTCCCCGCTGTGGGACTAATAAGGGATTATTTTATCTAATCTCCTCCCCAAAATGTTTTAACTTTTTGTTTCTGCTGCCCTCAAGTGGCCACATTTTGTTTTTTATTATCATTTAAACAATAATGATCATCTAAATAATTCACAGAGGGAAAGACGAGTAAAGAACGTCTTCAGTAATATGTCTGCTTTCCTCCATTGTCTTATCGTCTTGTTGCTCCTGTTGTGGATACATTTTTCTGCCGATCAATCGACTGATCTTTGCAGCTCTGCATATAACGGTAATCGTTCACATGCAGTCCTGATGTCACGTCTGTGAGGACAGATACTGTGTGTGTGTGTGTGTGTTGGACAATGTGTATTTGTCTTCTTTCTCCTTGAGCCTGCAGAGAGGGTGAGAAAGAGAGAGATAAAGAGCTGCTGTCTTATAGGCCTGGTTGAACAGATGAGTGTGTGTGTGTGTGGGTGTGTGTGTGTGTGTGTGTGTCTGCGTGTGTGTGTGTGGTGTGTGCACATTTGTGTGCGACGGAAAAAGCGAGCGAGGAATACAGACTATAAACAAATACTGCTGAGGGGCCGACTACGGCTCCACGTCCCGCTCGCTGTTTGTTTAGGGAAGAGGTGTTCAGGTGGAGCGTTGCCACGGCAGCCAGCTCCCCGGTTGCCAGGCAGCACTTCCTGCTCCTCTCCAGAATGGGAGGGGCCAGGTATTTTGGGATATTTCGGTGTGAAGAGGAAGAGGAGGCAGCAGGGAGAGTGAGAGATTTATATTTCTTGATTTGTTTTATTTATTTTTTCCAAAATGGACTCAAATGTTGCTGTGTTCTATTTTAAAACAGGCTTTCTCTTTCTGTGTGTGTGTGTTATTAGGTTAATGCGTATCGTTGGCCAGCAGGTGTGTCTTGTCACCGTCACTACCTAAGCACAGACTCACCCGCAGCGTTCCATCCCATTATCTTTTGCCCCGACAGACGACACACGGCGCCCGGCCAAGTGTGCCTGTCGGGACACGGACTTCCTGTGACTTCTTTTTGTGGAGTTGGGGGGGGGGGGGGCGCATACTGTAAAGGCGGCGTGAGCCCCAAAATAGACGGACCAGTTGGACCCGGGCTTATTATAGCTCAGAAGCGTTGCAATCGTTTATTGTTTTTGATTTAGTTTGGGATTTTAGATTGTAGATTTCAGTTTGGCTTCTGTTACTTTTTTTCGTTGTGCTTTAACTGTTTAAAATATTAGGTTTTAACCTTGAGAACTAACCAGACCAGGGCTGCATTAAATGAGTATTTGCATTAGTGAGGAATTAATTAATGTTTTGGTTCATAAAATGTCATGAAATATAAAGGAAAGTGTCTCGATTCCCTGGAGCCCAAGATAATGACTTCCAATTGTGTTGTCTGACAGAAATAACCCAGAAATTAATATTTGATATCATTTGTTATGGGATATTTCGTGTCGATCAACTTTAGAGCTGCAACGAATAGTTGTCACTTATTAAATTAATCACAAACTATTTTTAAATCGATTCATCGATTCAAAATAAGTCTGATGCCAGCTTCTTAAATGTGAATATTTTCTGGTTTCTGTACTCCTTTCTGACAATAAACTGAATATCTTTCAGCTGTGGACAAAAAAAAGACATTTGAGGAAACACTGATCGACTATTTGTTTTCCACCATTTTATGAAATTTCATAGAGCAAACAACTCATCAATTGATCAAGAAAATAATCTCTTGGCCTTTAGGAAGTTGTCATCAGTGTTGTTTTATTGTTTTCATTGGAGAAAGACCAAAGACAATAACCGTCCGATTTAACTGTAAAGAAAACTATACCACAGACTAGGCACCATCATTTCGGGTCAGTATTGAGATTACGATTATTCGTTGACTTTTGAAACCTCATGCATTTAGAAAGAAGGAGTTCTGTTGCCTACATTTTAAAGGTCAACGCTGCATGCTGTAAAGCGCCACCTTCACCTCTGGCCTTTCCAAGTTGAACGTGAGAACTGCTACTGGAGGTCCAGGGGAGAGTTCCTACAGGGGGGGGGGGGGGGGGGATCCTCCCACACTGCAAAAGCACACCTGAAGGAAAGGTTGGGCTGGATTTTTGTAACAGAAAGCAAGACGAGAGCGGCCGTTGCAAAAACGGAATGTGGCACGATGATCGTTTAATGGCAAAAATTGGATTGATGCCACGGCCCGAGTACGGTCTGCGTTGTTTCCTCTGGAGTTCTTCCTGTTCAGGCTACCTTACAGTGCCGAATCGATGGCAGGAACTTGTACAATCTTCCTAATGAGGTTCTTTGTCTTTTTTTTTTTTGGTTGGCTGCCAACTGTCATTTTAGAGATGCTGTGATTTCAATAATGGTATAATAAAAACCTGCTGAGGTAATACTCAGTGTTACCTTTGCATATTTTGACGTTAGAAGGATTTTTTACCCCACATTCATCAGCAGAAGGGGGCAAAAGCTTCTCTGTGCTCATATTAAATCTTAGTTCATAAAGTGAGCATGAGTTGTGACATTATATCTGGTTCGGCAAACCAATCACAGTCCGGTATGCAACCTAGTGTGGATGTGTCGGATGGGTTCTGATAGCTGGTTCTATTTTTGGATACGCTTCCTGGTCAGCAAAGTACCCAGAATTATGAAGCTCTGTCGTAACAAGTCTGCTTTAAAATCTTCTCTCTCATTTTTTTTTTTTTTTCATTTTCCACATATTATGCCTCATATCTCAGTTTCAGTGAAGTAGTGATGTGCAACGTAATCCTCCCCAGATGCACGTATGGAATTAATTAAGTGGGATGTAATGGAAATTCAAATTACTGGTGCGACATTTTGCGTTAATGTCGAATTTTCTTTTTTTTTTTACTTGAAATTTGAGGAAAGAATATTTTCAGGAGTTGTATGTCATTGATTATGTTGCACTCAATTTAAATGGTTTTTTTCACCTTCACACCATCGCATACACGACTGAGACACAACATTAGAAATACCGCCACAACTGCAGCTTCAAATGGCACCATAGAATTGAATCACTTTGCTAAAAATGCCGCATTTGAATAGTGATTGTGGGGCTGTTGTATTGGATCGCATTAGATTGTATACAGCTAGACCAGTTTACTGCACTGTACAAGTAGTTATTGTCACATACGGTCCTCTCTTGCTCTCTCTCATGCTTCTATACACATAGATTGCACCGCACATGACCAGTCGGTGGTGCCAGAGGACCAGGGGAGCCTCGGTGAGCAACAGGGTGCAGCGTGTTCTTTTTAATTCCGTGTAATTCCTGTTCAAACACAAGTGTCGCTTCAGGACACGACATACAGATGCAGGAACACTCTGATATGTAGAGCAGTGAGACGCAAGTTGAGCTCAGGCCAGAAGTTCTGAGTTACATGGAAATATATATATATATAACTATAACTAAAAACAAGCAGACAAAACCCAAGATAGGATACAATTCTAAAAAGTAAAAAGGGATGAAACACAGAAATTAGATAAGAAATTAAAGAAACTACATTCAAAACATACATTATTCACTTTATAACAGGGGTTATTCACCTTCTTATCACTTAAGGCCCACTACTGATTGTTAAAAACAAAAATCTGAGAACCACTTTCTCACATAAATAAGGAAATTAGAACATGAAGGTGAAAAAATAAACATGTGTTTAGCCTCTGTCAGCTGCACCCATCACCGCCTGCCATTATGAATCCAAATTGAATGTATTCAGGGTCGTATTTCCTCACCAAGCACTTAGGAGCTTTTATTGACGCAGGGTCGTCTCCCACATCACTTTGTTTTGTTTCATAACCGATCCATTTTGTGTCACTGCATCCGAGGGAACGTTAGCTAGCTTACAGTAGAAGCAACACGTTTGTCTCTAGCTGATGATGTGTCGTGATTGGCGTGGTGATATTCAAATGTCACTAGTCATTAAGAATTATGCTCTGAGTGAGTTACTTAGTTTTTTAAATATTTATATTTATAACATTTAGATATTTTAATTTAATCCAACCATTTGATCATGTCTCCGTGGCCCACTAGATAGCTCTACTGTAGCTCCTGTCGTCACTAGTTATGACATCACTGGTGTCACTAGAGTTCTACTGTAGCTCACAATTTAGCTCTCATGTGATATTACAATCAAAAGGCCTCTTATGTAGCTCTCAATGATAGTTCTGCTATAACCTTCAACATCAAAGGAGGTCTTGTGATGACACAATTGTGTCTTTTGGTTTTCACAAACCACTCAAGATAAATCATGACCAGGATTACAAAATATGAAAGTTAAGTCGAAAAATAGGGCTTTTCTCCCGGGACGTGTCAAAATCTCTTCATTCGGAGACAATAAAGAAACTAAAGTGCAGTGAAACTGAATGCCGTAGCAATGCAGGTACTAGTTGGACAGACTGAAAGATCCGAGCATTTGGTAAACGACCTTATCAACTGGACTCCAGGAAATTGTTGCACAGACTGCTGGTCATTTATTGAGCGCATTTCTTCCTCCATCCTTTCCTCGTACGATGTTAAAACAAAAATAGACGCAGAGGAGGAGAAGCCACCGGTAAACTCATTTTAGTGGAAACGCATTCTCGCTCAACGGCAGTCCAGTTTATGTTCATTAGTATTTGGCTACTTAGCTCACATACTTGAACAAGCAAGACAGAGGTTGGATTTATTCTCGTATTTGAAACTGTACGTTTCACTTTTAACACAACAGGGGAAAAGGCTTCTAGGATGAGGACTAATTGACGTAATTGGTAAAACGTAAATGCTATCTCAGATAGCTGCTTTGGTTGGGGCTGCTGGGAGTGTAAGCTAACCCAAATCCAAGAGACAGCAGGACAGAGCTGCTAACGTTAGCCTCAACTCTGACATCCCGGACGAGCTTCCACAATGTGAACGATGAGACGAAAATACGACAAACTGGAATTAATTTGAAGACTTCGACCCGTCTCCTTGGTCAGATGGGTTAGGTCACTACTGTAGTTAGTAAGCTAGCTAAGTATGTTAGCTCCTAACTTACAGTTAGTTAGCTGCTAACTTACAGCAGCTATAAATTAGCGGTTAACGTTAGAAATGCATGTCGAATACACTAATCCATTCCTTACACTTTTGCTCTTGTGTTTTTCGTTTTAGGAAGGTTAAATAAAATGATACCACATTCAAAACTCTTGATATAACACCTATCACCGCTTCAACATAGACAGACAAAACAATAACCGAAAAAAATGACAACCAATGAATAGAATGACTAGCAAGTGCTGAAAAACGTAACTTTCTCTTTTGCAGAAAAGCCGACATTGAGAGGAAAGCCTGATTCGTCTGTCTGCCCGTCCGTCGTCTGTCCCCCAACACATGGCCGACTTAGAGGACCCACTTTAACACACGCGTGCACACAGTGGAGGGATTGGGGAGGGTGGTCCAGGTTCGACCTTCATGAATTCCTCACACGCCTCAGGTAAGTCTCGTATCAGTCCGTCTTCCTATCTCAAAGAGCTGCCGTGGTTAATGCCGTTGTAACTGGAGAGAGACCGGTGCCTTTGTGCCGTATGCTGGTTGAACGAATGAAACGGTGTCCGACTGGTTGTGCTGGTGTTGAGTTTAACGGTGGCGGTAGCTAAGACATCGGGGACTGGTTTTGCGACTGGAGAGCATCTCTAGTTTTTCTGCTTCGTCTCTGTTTTAATCAAGAGTTTCTATTATTCACATTCTTTCACATTACCTCTGTATTTCCTGTTTTGTTAAAGTTTTGATATCTCAATTGAATCCATATGAGCAATGCAAGCTTTGAGCCTCTCTCGGGGTCGGATTACTCAGTTGTGTTACTTTATTGTTGCACTTGTCAGCTTAGTACATTTTTATAAAGGGAACCTTTTTAAGCTAACAGCTCAGTATACGAACTCTTCATGTAATGTATACTTTGGTCCAGTTTAAAATATCTATGACTTTTGCCTTGATTGCCAATAGATTTGGCAACAGGTTGAATTTCAATAACTTTGTTGACCCTCTGACCAAATTCCTGCAAAACTAATGGCATCGCCATCAGCTTCACCTGCACTTTCTGTTTAGTGCTAATTAGCCGATATTAGCATGCTAACACGCAAAAATAAGGTGTCTAACGTGGTAAACGTTCTATCTGCTAAACATCAGCATTATAGCATTAGCTGTGTCCAAAACCATCAATAATAATAAATATATATTTTATTGCAGAAATGAATATAGTCGCAGTAAAAGAAAATCAGTACAGTCAGAAGAAGAAAAAAGGACTAGAGTGTACAGTCACGCTAGCAGCTCTGTGAGGCTGCACATAGGCACAATGGTGCTTTAAGCTAAATTCTAACATGAGCATGCTAACAATGAGGATGCTAACATGCTGCAGATACAATGTTTACCATCGTCACCATCTTAGTTTTGCATTTTGGTATGCTAGCTAGCACTTAACACAAAGTACAGCCGAGGCTCATGGGAATATCAGTAGCTTTGCAGGTACAGTATTTCGTCATGTTTATATTTGACGACATTTTGACCCAATATTGCTGCTGGATGAAAATGTACTACCATTTATTCTGAGGAGGAAATGAATGTAAGAAAAAACGTTCATGGCAATCCATCCACTAAATATAAAGTCAGGGGATGGTCACAGTCCAAAGGGTTCATCCTCTTGGGACCAGAGTACAAAGTTTTGGCACACATCAAATATGTTATACATACAATTAGGGCTGGGCGATAGGGCCAAAATCTTCTATCCCGATAAAGGTAATTTCATATCTTGATAGCAATATACCACAATATAGTCCATGTGAAATAACTAAATGGTAAAGCCTATATTTGTATGTCTCCTGTGTGAGCATTTCTCATTTTAATCAGAACTGTAGTGCAAAATGAACATAACGGTTTCAAGTAAAATTAAAGAGAAAAATAAATAAACAAATACAGGCCTGGCCTAGGGGACAGAAAATGTAATATGGATCAAAAAACAGCTGATAAATGCATTTCACAGGACAGTTGGCAGACATTAAGACCCATAATAATTAGAGAATATTTTCATCAAAATTCTTATATTGTTTTGAATATATATATATTTATAATATATATATATTATATATATATCATATCAGCCAGACCTACATCCAATTATTTAGGAGGATGCTCTCATAGATCAGGATGCCCCAAAAAAACATAGCGCAGCAGTATTGAGCCATGGATGTGTTATGTGCACTGACTGCAGTTTGATTAAAATCTGTGATACAGAGGACCGGTGGTTACATTCAACATTGTTAACTGATGTGAGATGCGGCCATTTTTTTCTCAGCAGGTAATGTGCGTATTATTTACTGTATTAGTGTGTTAGTTGGATGGCAGACGAATGCATTTTTTGGTAGCAGACAGTCAAGACACCTGTGCGGCCCTTCCGTTGGTATTTCTTGACACTTTTTGTCTCGGCTTGAGTGACTGATCGACTGACTTGACTGTAACGCGGTTGTCATGGATACAGATGTAGTACATAACGCTCGCACACTCACACACAGACACACACACACACCCACAGAAACACACACACAGACAGCAATGTGACTCCAGGGGTTGATGCGCCTCAAATAGAAACGCAGAGATGAGTCATCTGCTGAGCTACTGCAGTACACACACACACACACACACACACACACACACACACACACACACCTTTAGCGATGTGTTTAGACCATTAAGATGGGAGACATGTTGCCCGGTCAGTGCCATCTCTCTCCGTCTCTCTCCTGCTGCCAAAGTGATGTGAAAGGGCGACGTAAGACAGCAGAGCGAGTCTTTAATATATAACCGTTGCAGCAGCTCAAGTCAATGTAAAAACAACGGAGAACTCCGTTTATCAGCCTTTACATTTCCTCCTCTTTCCATGTATTCGTCTCTCTGTGCTTGTGAGTCACTCCGAGGCAGCCCTTAGTCTGCTCGAGGGACACGTAGCTGTTTAACACAGGAGGTGGGGACGAGGAGGAGGTGGGATGAAGGTGATGATAGAATGGCTTAAATATTCTTCTTCCTGGAGCGAAAAAGGAAACTCGTCACAGCGGCGACGATGACGCCAGAGCTGAGAAGCTGAGGAATACAGAGGTGTTAAATACATCCTTCTTGTCGAAATGATCAGAATTGACCTGAGCTGATCCGCTGGATCTGTACTGGGACCATTTATTTTTAATATATGAGCTCATTTGTCCTGATCCTGTGTTTTTTTTTTTTCTTTTTTTCTGGAATCTTTCCAGCAGTCAGCGACAACAGCGTCACACACGTTAAAACACTGGAATCTGTTCCTTAAAGCACAGCGTCACTCAGGACTGAGCCACTGAATGGAACAAACAAATACTATAAATAGCAGCGAGCTGTTTCAATTAATAATACCCGACGACAGCCGAGTGAGAAAAAGTGAGCAGTGCAGCTTTTTGGTTATAAAAACACAATTTCTTGATTCTCCGTCAGTGACATTTGTGTAAAAACAACCCATTGTGGTTTTCCTGGGGGTCAGGTGTTGGATTGTTTCTTGGCCAGGCACAGTTTCTGATGGGGGGGTCTTGACTTTGGTTTTTACTAGGGCTGCACAATTCATCTGAATTTTTATCGAAATTGCGCAAAAAATTTTAAATATGTCTCAATATATCATTTTAGATCAAATATTGTGGTGCTGCAGAGATGTCCTGGCCTTCACATCACATTACAGACTTAAGGATAATCCTTTGTTTGGTACAGATCCCCGGAAGAAATCGCACCATAATAATTTTGATATATTTTTCAATGAAAATCTGAATAATGATGTAAATATTATTATTCATATCGCATTTGCAATATCAGTCAAAATAATCTCGGTTCGATATTTTTCCAAAATCATTCAGCCCGAGGTTTTACATATTTTGCATTGATTAAACACTAGATTAGTCCCACCCCTCGAACGCAGACGTGCCAATTGTAGCGTTGCATCGGACATCTGCGACAAGAGTCCGGCAACTATCCGGCTCTGCTCCGTAGACTCTCATGCCGCTTTTCAGATTTTCGTCATTTCTTGGCTGGTTTTCTGAGCTTGGAGCTAGTCCTGGTTAAACGCTGTGTAATAGTGATACTCGTTACCTGAGAGGTTGGAAGGAGATAAACATTTGTAAAACGTTGCGTTTTCACCTAAAGTCATCAGAATTCTGGATCCATCGAGTAGATGTTGACACATTTTGATTAATAATTGACCTGCTAGATTACAGATTAGATGAAATGTCACAGGAAAAGTCAGGGGACCTCCCAAGTCATCAGGATTCTGGATCTGGGGACCATGAATGTGTGTACAAAGCTTCATGGCCATCATCAATTCATCTTAGTGTTAGTCAGTCTGAAGTATCGGAATATAAGATTTGACTCAATGATGATGCTGGATGGTTGAGGATCACCGACAAAGTCAGGAGTCATCCACTGGGGACCACGAGCTTCTTGGCTAAATTTAGTGCCAGTCTATCAAGTAGATGTTGACACATGTCAAAGTAAGTGAAAAACATTGACCTGCTGGTGGCGCTAGATTACAAGTCAAATTATCACCAAATTTATCCAAGAGTTCCGTCCCTATAGTGTGACAATGCTGGCACGGTGAATATTTAAAAAAAAAAAGGAACCACGGCATGGCTGTTGCATCTCACCGTACAGGACTAGCTAGCATCAACACAAAATCAAGAGGAGGAAGAGGTCACAGTCCCGCGGTGCGGGAACATGACAGCGCCGAGTGCCTCCCCCACCGCCCCACCCCACCCCAGAGCTGTAGGCTTAGTGCTCCCTCCCTCGCTCTCTTTCTCTCTCTCTGTCTCTATTTTTATCTCTAGCTCCTCCTCCTCCCTGCCAGGCTATTTTCAGCTACAGCCTGCCCCCCCCCCCCCCCCCCCCCCTCATCTCCTGTGTTGGTAAATGCGTCTATTCTCCTCCCTTCTCTCCCCCCTGCATGTCCTTTTTAATCTTTAAAAAAAAAATCATAATCATTTTAACAACAGACACAAAACAGTCAACAGAGAAAAAAAATGAATGAATGAAGGTGAAAAGGGAGGGATGGACATTGAGGGAGTGTTCCTCCTTCTGTGTGTCGCGAGGCTTCTGGTATGAAACGAGCCGTTGTTGACTTTCTCCTCATCCGTCCAACTTCCTTTCCACCCAGTGATCCACTTTTGCCCTCCTCCTTTCTCTCTCTCTGTCCCTCCCTCTCTCTTCAACGTTCATTCAGCAGCTCAAAGAGCGTCACACACTCACACTCTGACTCTCAGACAGTGAATATTAGCCGTCTGACCAGCAGCTGTTTCTGGTCGCTGCTCAAAGCTCGACTGCCCCCCCCCCCCCCCCCCCCTCTTTTTTCAAAGCCGGGGATAAGAAGACAACGTGTGGTCCCTTGCTGTTTTTCTGGGGAGGATTCTAACTCGCCTACTCGTCCTCCTCTCCTCACAATTCCTCTTCTCTTCTCTTTTTTATTTTTTATTACACTCCCTCTCCCTCCCTTCCATTTCCCTCTCTCTCTCTCACTCTCTCTCTCTCTGTCATTCTCTCAGCGCTTCGTTTCTAATTTTGGAAGCATGGAACCTCGGGGAGCACTCTCCCAAAGCTATTTACGTCCTCGCCTCTCCTCCTCCTCCTCCTCTTCCTCCTCCTCCTCCTCTCCTCTCTCTCACGTCGGCCAGGAGGAGAGTGGCATGAGGATCCTTTGATGCAGCCGAGCAGGGGAATTCTGCTTCTCCTCCTCTCCTCTCTGTATTTCGTGTTGTGCCGTTAGCTTGCGGGTGAGAAGGAAGCAAAAGAGGCTGCAGCGCCCGATCCCTCCCATCACTCCCCGGCTTGTGGGAAATGCACGGTTCCACACGGCGAGGGGATTTCGTCGATCACCCCCCCTGGTCTTGCTTTTGCCTCTTCGGTTTGGTCGGTGGAGACTCGGTGCACCGGAGGAAACTTTTTTTTTTCTTCCATCCGCAACACGCCAGCCACCGTCACTGTTTTCGGGGGAACCAGCAGCGTGTCAGGACTGCAGGTGATGTCGACAAGACCAGCTGACCAGAGAAGTCACATTTCAGGTCAAGTCTGCACTTCCTAAATTTGGTTTCATTCCTCAAAGCCAAGCAGAGGAGGAAGGGGGATTTCTTTGGACCTGCAGCCAGGGCTGCAACAGTTAAAAAAAAACAAAAGGAGGATTTTAAAGAAGAAATGAAAGGCAGAGGCTACCTGCAAAAACCCCACTGAGACTGCAGCCTGAACAGGATATGTTTGCTGGATTACACAATAAAAGCAGAGAGGAGTTTTATGGGGGAGTTGTTGATGGAATTCGCTGTGCTTTTTCATTCAGATCATTTTGCAATAGAAGCACAAAACATTTTGAAGTTTTCAGTTTCGAAGTAACCGATTATTTATTCCATCCTGGAACGATTAATCCACGATTTAATACCTTTTGACAGCATCTTTCAACATTTGTGTCCCCCCTTCCCCACTGTCTCTAGCGCCCTGAATCCTAACCTGAACCATGCCGATACCTCGGAAGACGAACTGACCGGGCCTTATTTTTTTCTCGTTTGTGACAAAAATCGAGCGCCGCCTCTCGTATTGGCATGCTGTTGCATCCCACGGTGTCAGGATTGTGCGCCATGTTGCAGACAATCTATGAAACGGAGTCCTGTTTTTCCTCTGCCAGCACAGACAGCCACCACCAGCCTCTGGAGCTCCTGACTGGCAACCGGGGCTCCAGCACGGCCATGCCCACCGCCGGTGAGTCATCATCTGGGAAAGGAGAAGATGGGGAGGGGAGGGGAGGGGGGGGGCTGCTGTGTGCTGGAGGTTTTGATGGGGCATCGGACTAAAGGTTTGGATCTGAATGTGAAAAGTGTAATTTATAACGTCTGGTGAATACTTTGTTTGTTGTTGTTGTTTTTTTCAAAGGAAAGGCTTTTGCTACCCTTTCCATACTATGTGTTGGTGGATCACAGAAGCTGTCAGGTGTGTTCGGGTGTTAGTTAAGTTAGTTATCATGGTTTTATCAACACGGTCAGCCGTTTGAGGCAACCATTGCTGCCTTTTGCTTCACAGTTTGTGCTGCTTCTCAGAGTCATAACTCAGTCAATGTTCACACACGTTTTTTGTTCTTAAATAGAATCGACTTCCACTTTCCGTGGATCTCATCACCTGTGATGTCCATAAACTTCTATGAATCTGCTGAGGACTTGCCTGAGAATCACAGATTTTTCTTCAGTGTCAAAGTAATCAAGTGATAGCTGTCCGTACAATCATTGGCAAACAGGAATCGATAATAGCTTAACACATTTTTGCACTGTGTGCGTTTTTTTTTGTGCGATTCAAATGTATTTTATTTTGATATATTTTTTGTGATCTGTTATTTTCGTAATGAGTACTTTAACACAGACTGCGAATATTACGCAGCAAAAAACAGTTACATTTTTTGCAGCTTTCTCACCGCGACCAATCAACCAATCACGTTGTGCGGAACGGACTTATTCAGAACGGACTTATTAAAAACATACTCTACAGTAGACAACAACACAGAGGCCCCGTAGTCCGAACTGAAGCGGCAAACCTTATTACTCTTTTCAACCATGACAAAGGCAGTGCGGACCAGATCCACTCTTTCCGCTCTTGCCTTTCACAATAAAAGCCCTTGACATAAACACAGCGTTACTGTTTATCAGAGGGAACTCTAAATTCACTCAATAAAATAGCCCACAGTAGCTTCAGGCTGTGCAACAATTGACCTCAGACCGCCAGATGCTGCTCCGGGTCAGTAGGGTCCTGGTAGTTGGTCCTCTGCCTACGCCAACCGCTTCAAACCTTCTTATTGAAAAAGTCTTCACGCTGCCGCAAATTCCCATCAACGCCGGTATGAAAATACTTGCAATGAGTATTTTACTGCCAATTTACCAAAATGTAAACAAATGTAACAAAATGTAATAAAAAAAAAAAAAGTTGTAGCCCACAGCTAACTCACTGACTCCAAGGCAACAGAACACTTCCTGTTTACATCCCCTAAAACCCCTTCATTATAGGAAATGTAGTTCCAAAGCCGAAAGCATGAATATGAAAGAATAATAAGAATAATAGCCACAAAATCCCATCTCAAAAATCTCATGATACTATATTTACTGACCCACTCATCTATCCATTCACAAACCCCGTGGACATACAAAGAAAATAACTCAATCATTTCTAATTCCAAATATAAATGCAACAGAAAGGCATATCAAGGAATCACTCAAGACGTTCAAGGCAAAGAGCAGATCCTTGAAGCACAGTAACGTCTCGTCTTCACTTTTTGTATTTTTTATTCTTTTTAGGAGCATGAATGCCACGGGCGCTGCTCCATAAATCACACTCTCTCGTGATTCCCCTGCAAAGTTCCATCCACAGCTCCGTGTCGGTGTAGGCAGCGTGGATGGATGACCTTTGTTTGGGAACCTTTCTGAAGAAGAGTTTATTTTTAACACGGACGGCGCGAGGACACTACCGTTATCTTTATTTTTAGTCCCATTTAAGTGATGGCTCCGATGCTGAACGCACATCTAAGAGTGGGAGCAAAGAGAGACCAATGTCTCGTTGTCGGTATTCAACCTGAGGAGCCTGCCCAATGGGTCTCGGCTGCCAAAGCGAGGTGAGCCCTGCGCTCGAACCAGCAGGTTGTTAAGTTCCAAGCAGGACGTACTTCCGCGCTAATCTTCTTTTTTTTGGTGTGTGTTTGTGTTCAGACTTTAACAGGCTTATGCGTTTAGCGTGAAGTCGGCGAGCGCCTGTGCACTGATTCGATTGCTTGGCTCCAAAAGAAGTAAAAATAAACGGCCAGCGGCCACAATTGTTGTCAGAAGCCCGGTGTATAACACCACAGACAGCATCCTCTTTGGATGACCTACAGTCTGCCAGCCCATAATACTTCTGACCCACCCAGCAGTCTCTATGGCAACACCACACATGTGACTCCCCCCTCTCTCTCTTTCTCTCTAAGCTTCTAATTTGTCGAAAGTACACACGGTCATTATACTATTTTCGCCTCTCTCTCTGTCTCTCTCTCTCTCTCTCTCTCTCTCTCTCTCCCTCCTCTGGCTTTTTTTAGTGTTTTGCAGGGCTGGTGTCATAGTGCCTATTTTCTTTTAGCGGCGCAGACCGAACAAGACAAGGGGGTGGCGGGGGGAGGGAGGGAGGGAGAGAGAGAGAGAGAGAGAAGTGAAAAGACGAATATTGGTTTCCAGAAATACCTCCCAGCAGCAGCTGTGTGAGATCAGAGAAACAGGGGTACAAAGAGTGAAAAGTCCTCTGAACTGGACATCAAACTACACACCTCTGTCTTCTGTCTTTATGAACCAGTTTTTCACAATCAGCACTCGGTGCAGCATCTTTGTGACAGACAGACGATGGCTATACATGGTTAACGTAATCAGAAGAAACGGATAAAAGAGCAAAGTCAAGATTTAGGTTAAAACGACATCCGGTTAGCTGCTAGACCAGTTGTGTTTTTGTTAAGTTCCCAATCTTCCTGGCTTAGTTCATTGCTGAGATCAGTTTCAGTGTTTTTAGGTGGACCGCTTTCCTTTTGTTCTGGTCGTTAACTTCTTCTTCTTGAGTGTATTCCAAACTTAGTGGACCCATAAAAGTAGCGGTAGCGTTCCTGTCTAAGGCAGAAGTTGGAACATGAAAAAATAAGTTACTGAAAGTCTTGGACGGAGCTGCAACCCGGGGAGTCAACAGGGGTCCGTCGCCGGTGTCAAATTGATTACAAATAGAAATGATTGTTGCAGAAGTGTTGGTAGCAGTTCAAGGAGGAAGTCCACTCATATATTATAATCTGTGCTTCCTTATTAGTCTTCATCAGTTTTAGCTAACTATGCGAAAATGCGTCATGATTTTGAGTTTTGAGTCATATTAGCACCAACGGAATAATAAAATCTGTTTGTACCAGGATTCACTGGCTGTGGACAAACTGAGTCCGTCTTTCATTCTCTCCACTGCGTCCCGCCCCGGGCGCTGGAATGTGTAACTGCAGCGAGCTTCAGTCGGTTAGATCCCGACATGATTGACTGAAACGTTGCCTCTTTGTCAGACAGCGCGTCAAGTGCGCGTGTGTGTGTATGTGTGTGCGTGCGTGTGTTTACCAGACTATAAATGTATTCGGTTTGACGTCAGACACTGGCTGCTGTGGAATGCTGCTCTCTTGCCAAAACGGACCATTGCGCGTATGTACACACACACACACACACACACACAGACACACACACACACACACACAGGGACAGTGTGTGTGCTGTAGTGGAAAGGGGAGACACGTGCGTCACAGTGAAACGCCAGAATATTTGTTTAGGTAATTTAGATGTGAGTGGCTGCACACAGACACACACACACACACACGCACACACACACACACACACACACACACACACACACCCACACACACACACACACACACACACACACACACACACACACAAAGACAGTTTGAGTAAGGAGTCTGCACATTTTTATTTCCCTATAAGACAAAATAAATGGATATTTGGCAACTACTAGAATCAACTATTGTAAAGCACAATACAGACACCACGTGTTAAGTGTGAAGGTGATGACTTATTTATCCTCTACTCTCAGTTTTGGGACTTTTTAAAAACTTTTTTTTCTGGAAACGGCCGCAGTGACTGAACCAACCAAACGGTTACGAACCAAAAAAACCTGTGCTGCTTTGTCGAACGTGTGTGTGTGTGTGTGTAAGTAAGAGGAATGTAGTCGCTTCATTCTGCAAGATGTAGACAGAAATAAGCTGTGATGAGGGATTTGATTAGTACGTGTTTCTCTCTCTGAGGTCAGAGGTCAGATTGTCGTCACAATCCTCCCCTCACGGGGCTAATGAGGTCGGCCTAATTGCGGGTGTCGATGTTTTGATCAGCTTTTGGACCCACGTGGGACGCAGGAGCAGAAAGTATAGGGATGCGCCAAAGCAACAGGATGCCTCCGTATGTAAAGGTCGTAGGTCAGACTACACAGTAGGTAATTCCTGATTGGATTTCCTCCTTGGCGAGCAGACGGGTAACATCCTCCTGACATCCCGACACTGATCTAATAGCAGGGGGGGGATTGGTTAGCCGAGGCCAGGAGAGCGTAGTCGGCCGGCACAGGTCGGGGTCACTGCCCTGCTCAAGGGCATGTCGATGGGATTCCAAGAACCCCCCCCGCCCACCCACACACACACACATCTCCCCCCCCCCCGTCTGTCTATCAGGCAGTGTGCTAACATATTGCAGCTAAGCTGATAGGGGAGCTTCCTATCTGAGTGCTAGCATTGTAGCTACACATACACTGATGCCGTAAAAAGCTAAACAACCGCACACAGAAAGTGTGTTTCCATCCAACATCATGCTTAATATTGCTTTTCTATTTTAGTTTCCATCAGGCACAGGTGTTAGTATCACTTCTTATACACTTTATATTTTTTACTCTTCTTTGTTGTTGTATTTAACTTTTTGTATTGTAGTTGAATTTTTTACTTTATTTGACCGTACTCTTATTGCTATTGTGTTCTATTTTTCCAATGGTGTCGGTATTATTTCTTTTACACTTAGTTATTGTTATTCTATTGTTCGTATGTGTTTATATTTCTACTCTATTGTTTTTTTTTGCTATTCTTCTGTTGAAATCTTTTATGAAACTCTGGCACAAGAATTTCCTTCGGGATTAATGCATTTCTCTCTTATCTTCTTGTCTTATCTTATATGCATTTTCTATTATGTAACAAAAATCTGAGCGGGGAAAAATAGAGCTTTGTAGAGTTTGAAAAATTTGTGTATCGATAAAAATCGAAATTATAATATCATAATTGTGTGGATTTAAACGTCCACTGAAGAGACAGGGTTTTGTGTGGTGCAATGAAGAAACTATAACCTTCATAAAGGTAGATAGAAAAAGTGTGCGTGGTGAAGAAGTCAGCGCAACAAAATTAATGAATTAATGAAAGAAAAAATGAAGCATGCATCACAATGGAGACATACAGAGAATCCTGCATTATACATGATACAAAATATAATCAAATATGCAAACAATAGTCCATATTCAAGTTCCAAAACATACCGTATCTTTTTTGAATTCACCGTCTACCAAATACACCCACTTAACCTGCAGGTGTCCACACAAAAGCAGGACCCCCCCCCCCCCCGAAACGCTACACTTCATGGGTCGAAAGCTTCAATGAAGTCGATGAAGATTTGAAACGATCGCGTCTTTCCCGCGTCATTTCGTTTCACGAGCTCCAAAAGGTCAGCCAGCGCTACTCTGGCGCCCGCTGCAGGAAATCCATTTCAATCCGTCACGCTGATTAGCTCGAGTGTCGACCCCCAAATCCAGATCAGCACCAGACGGCGCAACACCGAGCAACTTTCAGCTACAGATGACAGCAGGCTTCTCTGACACATGTTAACATTTACCTCAGTGTCCTTTAGCCCTGTGGCTCTCTAACATCTTTGGGCCAGGGACCCTTAAAGAGGAGAACACCCCCCCCCCCCCTCTTAATCATAACACCTATTATGCGTATGCTTACTAGCGTTTGTACTGTTAGATGCTATTGGAACTACTCGTATTATAAAACTTACCAACTATAAGTAATACTTCATGGTGATAAACGGACAGACATTTCAATTTGAATCATGTTCTGATAAGATGCATTAATGTAATCTTTTATTAGTCCCACGGGAAATATGCAACTTGTGTACCTTTTTAAAGCGTCGATCCTTAAGATTTCAGTCCCAATTTGTATTTGAATGAAAACAATGGAGTATTGCAGTCTGGAGTCTTGGGCTGCTTCCGAAAAATTCCATACGAACATGCTATTTCTCAGAATTGGGTGCATAGTTCAAAGAAAACTGTAATACAGCATTTTTTCCCCGGGCATGTCGCCACAGTTGGTAATACAGCAAATATATAAATCTTGCAATACTTTCCTCACCATTGTGTTACCTCCTCCAGCAATAGATGAGTGACTAAACAAACATTTATCGGAATGAGAATCTTGAAGATTGCCACTTTAAAAAGAGGTTGTTTTTATTTATATTGCATTTGGACTCATCTTGACAGCATTTATAGCCCAACAGTAGCAGGACCAGCATAGTCCAAATAAATCCAGATGTTTAAACTATCTCGTCTGCAGCTGACATTCTGTAAGTGCTTCAACTTAAAAATAATGAACTTACTGCTGCGTGTCACAATCACAGCGGAGTTTCTGTTGGTCCAAAGCTAACGTGAGTGGGCGTAATGGAGACTATATGCTTGTTTTATTGGCACAAATGGTAGATGTGCACAGTTTTAATAATACAGCACAATTTTATAATTCATAGCAAATTATTTAGCAAACCCCCCGACAAAGTGCCACTGACCCCACTTTGAGAACCACTAGATTAGCCCATAGACTGCATAATAGAAGTGGACGTAGTCGTCGTGACGTCACCCATTGGTTTGTGGATTGCGGTTTTCGAGCCTGAAATTTGGCTTTTTGGCGGTCGCCATCTTGTTTTTTTGCAACCAGGCAACAGAACTGACCATATTTGGACTGTGGAAGAGTGACGGAGTAACGTAGAGACGCCGTATACGGCTCTGGTAGCGACCTGTCAATAACAAAGTAATCCCGCCCTAAAGCATACTCTGCTTTATGGTCTATGTGACTCTAAATGGATCATCATTTACTAAATGAACATCATGCTGTATTGAAGAAGACTTGAAACTAGAGATTGAGATCATAAACTCATGTTTACAATGTTTACTGAGGTAATAAATCAAGTGAGAATTAGAGTCATTTTCTCACAGACTTCTATATAATCTGACTTCTTTTTGCAACCGGAGGAGTCGCCCCCTGCTGGTCAGTAGAGAGAATGCAGATTTAAGGCACTATTGCATTGGTGTCACTTTTTTTAGAAGCGGAGGTTCCCGCCTGGTTTAGCCTAGCCACGCTGAATATTGGATTAGCTAAAGCCGAGTGTTGCTAATAGTAACACTTGGGTGAATCTAAATCAATGCTAGGCTAATGTTCGTCTTGTGGCTATTTTTAGGGTGGCAGCACGTTGGGTTCTTCTTCTCTTACAACGCTATCACATCTCATCTGAATGAAACGGGAACTGCCTGTGTGTGTGTGTGTGCGTGTGGATCGAGTGATGTAATAGTCTGACAACATTGTCCGGACTAATCAATCGGTCTGTCTCTCTCTCTGTTTGTCCGTCCCACAGTGGTGGAGGTGAAGAGCAGCCTCCCATCGGGCATGCAGAGCCCAGTCGGAACAGCAGGCGAGCAGAGAGGAGGAGGCGGAGAAGGAGGTGAGTAGGGAGTCAAGAGTTCCTTAAAGGGGAACTCCACCGATATATGAACACAAAGTGAAGTAAGCAAACAGAACAACGTGATCAGGATAAATAAAGACGACCTCTCGTCTTTTTTTCCAGGTGGGGGTCCAGGAGAAGGCCCAGGAGGAGGAGGAGGAGGCCCAGTGGATCTGCGGACCGAGCCCAGGGTGGGGTCTCTGTCTGGGGGTGCAGCGGCGGCGGTGGACACGGCCATGAGGGAGCAGCAGCTCCAGCAGGAACTGGTGCTCCTCAAGCAGCAGCAGGAGCTCCAGAAACAGCTGCTGTTCGCGGAGTTCCAGAAGAAACACGAAGTGCTCACGAGGCAACATGAGGTCCAGCTGCAGGAGCACCTGAAGGTAGGCATCCGCGCGTTTCGGTCGCTCCCCGACAACCCCCCTCTCTCCTCGTCACTTCAGTAAAATGTGAATGTGTGTGTGGGTGCGTGTGCATGTGTGTGTGTGCAAGCAACAACAGGAGCTGTTGGCGGCGAAGCGGCAGCAGGAGCTGGAGCAGAAGAGGAAGCTGGAGCAGCAGAGGCACGAGGAGCAGGAGAAGCACCGGCTGGAGCAGCAGCTGCTGCTGCTGAGGAACAAGGAGAAGGGCAAAGAGAGTAGGTGACGCCGCCACCGCTGTCCACCCACGAGACGTCGGCACAGAGACGCCGAAGCCCCCCCGCCCCACCGCCCCTCACTCTCTTGTGATGTGCTTTGTTTCCCCTGAAGGTGCCATCGCCAGTACAGAGGTGAAGCTGAAGCTGCAGGAGTTCCTTCTCAATAAGAAAGAGCCCGGCATCGGCGGACTGAACCATTCCTTCTCCCCAAAGTGCTGGTGAGGATTTTGTTTTTGGAAATAAATAAATATAATGTATATATTTTCTTAATGTGAATTTAAGCTGCGTCTTCTGTACTAGCAGTTATTTAGCGATTCCAGTTACAAAAGTGAAAACTGTTTCTCAGTCCCGGATCAGAGTGTGTGATCCCTCCTCATCGCCTGGGGTGAACAGTGTCCCTTCAGCACGGTTGTGTAGTCTGGCCCCAGGCTTAAAGGGACAGTTCAGATGTTTTTTGAAGTGGGGTTGTATGAGGTACTTATACATAGACGGGAGGACCAGCACAGGAGCAAAGCGAGGTACTGCCGCAGAAAAATGTATACCTAAAAATATCAAAATCAGTTAAGGTTTGTATGCTATATTTAGAATATTTTACCGCTTTATTTTGCCGTCAGCCATTTCCTAAGTGGGAACTGAAGACATTACATCACACCCTTTAAAATATCAGAGTCGAAATGCTGAAAAATAGCACCAATTTATTTACGAACATGAATTATGTCGATTGGTAACTTTTCCAAAATTGGTCTCTATACGTGTATATATACAGTATATATATATATATATATGCAAGTATTTGACGGCGACACTAATTCAAATGCGTCAGTTAGACCGTAAGTAAACATTAGCGGGTCACTCGCGTTGCTTTAGACATAACTGTAACCTATATGTAAATTAAGACAGGAGGTGATTTGTCTCCGATGACACATCATTTGATAGTCTATAAAAGTGCCACATCTTGCACACATTGCACATTTCTGTAATGTCCCATCTTTTGGGAAATGCCCCACAATATAAATTGAACCCTCCGATAGTATAGCCCTGCTATTATTTGAAAAAAGAAAAGAAAGAAAAAGGGACTGGACATATTAAACTGTACCTGTTGTCATTTCGGTTGAGATATCCTTTATTAAATAGATGACACAGTCTGTTCTCACTGAAGATCCCTGTTCATGTTATGAGGCACATCATTTTACCACTTTGATCTCAGAGAACATCCACGTTTTCTGTCGTAGATTTGTGACTTTAATCTCAGGAATGTTTTTTTCTCAAAATATTACTCACCTCCCCTAGCACCGCAATTATTTTTAATATTTTGCACCATCGTACTTTTTACTTTTGGCCTTGAAAGATCATTTTTTTGCCATGTAAGAGCGATTTGATACTCATAGTGGCTTGAGAAATACATAATAAATAATGAATACAAAATTATCACTTTTTTCCTTATGTTTGAATGACAAAAAAATACATTAACAGTAATATATGTCTGAAAAGGGCCAGAAAAGACACGATGTCACGTCCAGTTCATTTCAACAGTCCCTACAGGAAGAAAACGTCAGGTTTTGTGTCGGTCCTCGCAAAGCTTTTTCCCCAAATCCATTTTGAACCAACGTTGAGAAATAAAACGTCAATACAAAAATATTTCCACAGCAACAGGAAATAACAGGAGAGGCATTCTAGGAAATGTAGGAAACGACTAAGTTAAGTGGAGAAAATGACACTTAGCGGCCGCCTAATTTGCTTTCTCCTCCTGTGTGTGTGTGTGTGTGTGTGTGTGCAGGGGAGCCCAGCACATCTCCCTAGATCAGGGCTCTCCTCCACAGAGCAACACCCCAGGAACTCCTCCCTCCTACAAACTGCCCCCGCTGCTGGGGAACTACGAGGGCAAAGACGACTTCCCGCTCCGCAAGACAGGTAGGAGACGGATGCAGACAGTGGGAGGATACGTGTTTTTGTGTGTGTGTGTGTGTGTGTGTGTGTGTGTGTGTGTGTGTGTGCATGCGTGCGTGATTTGTCCCTTTGCCATTAAAAAGTTATCTGACGAAGGATTTTGCGGAGGTGGAGTGTGGTGTGTTTATGTTATATATATATATATATATATGTGTGTGTATGTGTGAGTCAGTGTGAGTCTGACTCACCAGGGAAGAGCTAGCCCAGTTCTAACCAGGCGGCAACCTTCGCTTCTGAAAAGTAAAGCTAATGCAGAAGTGCCTTAAACTTGCATTCTCTCTAATGGCCATCAGGGGGCGACTCCTCTGATTGCAAAAAGAAGTCTGATTGTATAGAAGTCTATGAGAAAATGACTCTACTTCTCACTTGATTTATTACCTCAGTAAACATAGTAAACATGAGTTTATGGTCTCAAAGGTCCTCTTCAATCCAAATACCGTCACTTCCATTTGTTGGTTGCAAAAATCCAAGAACAAACTCGATGTTTCAAAACGGCAGTCCACAAAGCAATGGGTGATCTCACGACGACTACATTCACTCCTTATATACAGTCAATGGTTCTAACTGATAGACATGTTCAAGATAGTCAGATCAATCATTGGCCGCCCTGATCCCACATAGTCCATAGGTAAGCAGTGATAAGACATCCAGCTTTTCCAGCTTTTAGGACCGCTGGAAGCTGTTCAGGTGGCTCGAACCAATAAAACCTTGATGCTTTTTTTACCCCTCTTGCTGCTCTTTGCCCTCAACCCTGACTTTTAGACCAAAGCCACCTTAAAATACACCTGCTGTGGCTGCTCATCCAGCAAACCAGCCAGCCGGCCAAAATGTAATGTAGGATTTACCAAGACAGCCTGCTCTCCGATAGTCTCCTGTTGGCAAATCACCAGGCGCCTTAAATACCCCCCACCAAATACTCTGTCGAGCAAAACCCTGCCCTTGAAAAGGGAATGAAACAAATAGCACAAGATTAAAAGCTACAGTCACGCAGTGTATATGTTTAGGGCTTTTGTTGTGAAAGGTAAGAACGGAAGAAGGGGATCTGATCTGCGCTGCCTTTGCCGAGGTTGAAAGGAGGAATAAAGTTTGCCTTCTTGGCTCGGACAACGGAGCCTCCGTACTACATAAGATTACCTATTGAAAATATCCGTTCCGAATAACGTGATTGGTTGATGCCTTTTCGCGATGTTGAAGCTACGAAAAATCTACTTGGCTCCGGAAAAAACAGACGTCGCTTTTTTTATGCACCTTAATATTTACGTTCTGTGTGAAATGACAAAAACGGAGGTTTGAACAAATATATTGTCGTGTAAATTAGGTCTGGGCGATGTGGAGAAAAAGTATTTGTAAAAAGAGTATTTGTAACAAAATACCTCACTATCGGTATTAGGACGATATTGTAGGGTTGACCATTGGTGCTTTTACAAAATATCTACATTTTAGATGAGATTTCTGATAAATAATCAGCAACAATGTGGATATGATGACTGAGTGCGTAAAGGCAAATAATAGAACTGGTAAGTTCAGAAAATGACATCATTCTACTGTAATGCAGCCTAGAAAAACCAGGAAAAGACAACACTTATATAACAATAATGGGTTATCCAAAATCTAAGAGAATATCAGTATATATAGCCCAGCCCTAGTGCCAAGTAATTGCACGGAAACACATTTTTTGGCACCGAGCTGAGCTGTTTTCACCCCCCCCTCCCTCTCTCTCTCCCCCTGTCTCCAGTCTCGGAGCCCAACCTGAAGGTGCGTTCACGGTTGAAGCAGAAGGTGGCAGAGAGGCGGAGCTCTCCGCTCCTCCGCAGGAAGGACGGAACCGTTATCAGCACCTTTAAGAAGAGAGCCATAGAGATATCAGGTGAACACACACAATGCTGCACTTGACAGTGTTCTGCATTCTGAAAGAAGCGCGAGGTTGCAAACAGTCATAAAAACACAGTAATAGTGTGTTTAATGTGTAATTTGGATTTTACGAGTTAACTCTCTCTCTCTCTCTCTCTCTCTCTCTCTCTCTCTCTTTGTCTCTCGACCAGTCTCCTCTCTCTGTAACAGCGCTCCAGGTTCTGGTCCCAGCAGTCCCAACAGTTCCTACTCGGCTATCGCCAATGGCAACACGGGGTCGGTCCCCAACATACAGACTGAGGTACATCAACACTTTATTTTTATGGTTCCTTTACACTCACCGACTCATGCTGGTTACATTTACACCAGTCATGTCTTCATACGGGACACACAGCTCAGCCTGCCCCCTACAGTTCACTGTGGTTTGTACATTTACAAAATAAGTGTTGACCTTTACTGGAAAAATGTAAAATACATCAAAACCTTTGCAGAAATGAAAAGGTAACAAGCTGTAACAGTTTGAACTAAAGCGATTTTATAGTTACGAAGGGGAATTCTAAAAGGGTGTGTCTTAATATCGAATTTTAAATATGTGATAGATGGGATGGAACAGTGAGGAGTAAAATGTTCCACAGTCTGACCCTTTAAAAAGCTCTCGCGGGATATTGTTCTTTGCATTATTGAAATAGTTGAAATGGCTCTAAAATAACAACCATAACAGCTCAAGCGTTCAGTCTTTTCGCAGCAGAAGGCTTCTATCATTACCTCACGTTACGTGCGGAACATAACGAAACTATCAACGCCTTTACAGTGTCAAATATTTAAAAAAAATGGCTCAAATTATGTTCGTTCTGTTGAAAAATATTCTGTTCATGTTTCTAAAGTTTTAATTCAAGAAAGAATATGCATATTGTGTATCTCTATTCAAATTTGATGACAGATTTAAAAGTCAGATATATTTTACTATTTAATAATTCATTACTTAAAACAATTATTATGGTTTGTTGAATTCCATAACCTTTTAGCTTAGGTTGTACAGATTTTAGGGATGTGAAGCATTTGAAGATAATCCCAAGAAATTAGATTAGATAGATTTACTTCCATCATCAAAATGTCTCAACCACCGGTGGACACTTTTATTAAGATGGAGAATATCTTGGGCATCCTCGAGTCAACTTAGAAAAGACTCAATATTATGTGTTTGGTTTGGTTTTTAGGGGAAATATAGCAGCACGTCGTCAGCGTAGCATTGATAAGGAATGTTTTATAAACTGATCCCAGCAGAGGCATGTTTAATGCAAAGTAAATAGGGTGTAAAATATAACCTTGGAGTAACACAAGAGACAGTAGCACAAAAGTCTATGTTGTAGATAAGAAACAAACCACTCTGAGGTGTTCAAATTGAACGCCTAATAAACATTTGAATCAATACTTTGGTACAGCCTGAAACGTCTTAGATTATCTCTCCAGGTTATTTCATTAAAGGTTGAATCACAGAATACTCAAACATAGCCACTCACTCGGGAGGAGTTTATTATGGGCTGCACTGTATCAACTACTTCCTTAAGAGGGCACTGAACAGATGTTAACAGGTTGTGGGTGTTTCCTTGTTGGAGAGCATGGTCCTCCTTTTATAAACGGGGATAATGAGGCTTGTAAATACCGGCTCACAAGCATCATCATCATTTATCCCAATATGTGCAGGTTGGCTTTTATTTGAGGATTGAAGCCTGGAGACAGTTGAGATCATTGGCAGATGTGTTTGATAGGGATCAGGGCTCAGCAGGAACTTTTAAAAGCGGGCTGCCACCCTGGCAACCGGGCATCAGCTTTCGGTTGCTTCTATCTTTCTATTTGTTTAAAACGCTCCTGTGTGCACGTAAGTAAAGGCACCAGCGCAATGTCAGCGTTGTTTGGTTCCGGTTCTGTGACAGCAATATTTAAATATCACTAATGTAACAAATACTAAATATTTATTTTAGTGCTGGGCAAGTTAACGCGTTAATTTCGCGTTAACGCATTCATTAATTAACGCCGACAATTATTTTATCGCGCGTTAACGCATTTTTTAAATTTATTATAATTTTTATTATTTTTTTAATTTTTTTATTGAAAGACAAGAGACAATACATATCAATAACAACAATAGGATGATAAGAACAGTGGGATAAAAGCCAGCAAACATCCTATAGTCAGACTGTCTCATGTTTATCGTTTTGTATTGGAGATATGATGTCCCTTCAGGGTTGCCGTAGAGAAAAGGCGACTTCCGCTTCTGGTCGAGGGGGGGGGGGGGGCAGAAATAAAGAGAGAAGCTGCACCAGCTGTTGCTCTCCCTGGAGACTACTGGACATCGCTGCAGTAAAGTCAGCAGACACTCAGATCTCCGTGGTCAACTCAGCAGACACTTACATGTTAGTGCACCTATATGCTGAAATTCACGGTAAACGCATTTAAACGGCACAGATCGGGAGCGAGCGAAGGACTTTGAAAGTTAGCGGAAAGATTAACGTGAGACAACATCCGGTTTCTTCAGACGAACATCCGGTTTTCAGAATAAGATGCCAACAAAGTATGGATTATATTCACATTAAGTATAAAACATGCTACCTGCATCTCGTGAACCAAATGTTATTGCCCTTTTGTTCATATAGCAGTACTTTTAAAATAAAAGTGCGCAATACACTACTTTTGAATTAATTATTGAACTTTGCCATAACAATGAGATTAATCGCATTAAATATTAAATATTTTAATCGTTGCCCAGCACTAATTTATTTTTATTTTTGCTGTTTATTTTTATTTTTTATACAGTTAAAAAGTTAAAAATTGGTTTCTAATTTCTCAAAATGGTGGCCAATGGCGACCTGGCAACTGTTGCTTTCGAGCCCTGTGAATATTATTTAGTTATTAAATATGCATTGAAACAGCCAAGCCCAGGAAAGAAGCACTAGAAACAGGATCCAGAGAGTGAACAGACTTGGTTTGAGAGAGAGATTCTGTTCATCGGTGCTTACGATAGATGTTAAAAACAATGGTTACCATAGCAACTTGGAAGAATCTACAGTGAATCTATAGCGAATAACCGTCAGACCAACCCCTCATCGTCCGCTGAGACTCCACGGAGCAAGACTCTGCAACTAACCAGTCTGCCGACGTGTCTGTCTGTCTGTCTGCAGCTGAGATCTCTCCATCAGACGCTGGGGGCTGATGGGACATTGAGTCCTCTGAATCTTTACACCTCGCCCTCCTTGCCGAACATTTCCCTGGGCCTCCCTGCCAACTCACACATCACGGTGGGTCAACGCAGCACATACGCACTCCGAAAAACACAGAGGCGCACAAAAACACATACTGAATATATGTAACACCAGCATCCTGTAGAGAATGAGACGATTAGTAATGTTATCTTCACAGTAGACTAAATGTAGGGTTGCTGCTTCTGTTCTCTCTGGGGCTCAGTGTGCAGGACAAGACAGAAATACTGCACAGTTGACCGTTCACTAGTTAGTTACCGTTGCAGATGCAGTTTTCAATGCTTAAGGAGGCAGATTTATAACACTGTCTTAAATAGTATTTCACCCAGAAGTAAAAAAAAAAATAGAAAAACAGGCTGAAATGATGGCTGTTCATTTTGATCAGCTCTCGTGGTTGAGTGGTGGCTGCTTTAACTTGTCTGTGTGGTAACCATGGTAATGCCCCCCCCCAGACCTCCCAGGCACTGTCCAACCAGCAAGAGGCTGAGCGTCAAGCCATCCTATCGCTGCGAGGGGGCGGAGCTCTAACAGGGAAGTTTCTCTCCACATCCTCCCTACCCGCAGGTAAGCTTTACCATAGCTCATAATTATAAGTTATTACACTTTAATTATTATGTTTCAGCAATATACATTGTAGCCACTGTATATAAATATGTATGTGTCGTTCAATATGATTTATTCACATGGAGAAACATTTAGTTTTCAAAGTTGATTCTATTATTTGGAGCGAGTCATGACTTATTAATGTTTCTTTGCAGGGGTGGGGCATGAGGTAGAGACAGCGCCCCCCAGCTCTCACTCTGCCCATTCCTCATTATTGCAGCATGTACTACTGCTGGAGCAGGCCAGACAACAGGCTGCTATGCTAGCTGGTACCTACACACACACACACACACACTCACACAAGTACACTTACGTGCATGCTAACATCCAGGTTAGTGTCCACCCTTAACTCATTGTCTGTCTGCTATGACCCTTCCGCCTACTTAGTCCCCATGTACAGCCAGTCGCCGCTGGTTACGGCAGAGAGAGGCGTGTCCAGCAGCATGCGGGCGGTCAACAAGTTGCCTCGCCACCGGCCATTGGCTCGGACCCAGAGTGCACCTCTGCCCCAGTCCCCCCAGGCCCTGCAGCAGCTGGTGGTCCAGCAGCAACACCAGCACTTCCTGGAGAAACACTACAAGGTTAAAAAACAAACAAAAAACTTTCACACACGAGCACGCTCACTCACTAACATCACCTTGTGTGTGTGTGTGTATAGATTCTATCGAAAGTGGCGGAGCTTCCTAGGCCTCCGCCCACTCACCCGGAGGAGACTGAGGAGGAGCTAACAGAGACCAATGACATGCAGGAGGACGACGAAGGGGCGAGCCTACACAGGTGTGGCATTTTTGACAGCAGTCAGCATCAATGACTGAGCAAGTGTCTTTATTTCTATGTACTGTATGTTACCGTACCTGTCACTCTGACCAATCAGGCTTCAGAAGGAGGGGTCAGACGACAGCACACCCTCCTCCGAGCGGCTCGGTGTGCACGTGAAGAGTGAGGAAGAGCATGGGAGCGTGCACGTAAAAGGGGAGAGCACAGAGAGTGAGCTGGATGAAGAGGAGGAAGACGACGACATCATCCAGCTGAGGGAGGGCGACGAAGAGGAGAGGGGGAGCTACACGCAGGTTTGTGTGCTTGCAATGCTTTGCTCTGTAGAGGCTGGTGTGATGCTAGTGAGGCGAGGGTAATATAATAATAATATAGTAATAAATGGTTGAAATAATTAGCCAAAGTAATGGATGAATAATTGAAACACTTGTAATGAATATTTTTTTACCTAGCTGGCTAGAAGTAGTGGGTAAATGGTTGATACGTCCAGGATCTGGCTCTCCGAGTCTTAGTAGTTAGACTGCAAAACAATACCAACCTAAGCGCTGTTCGTTTGTAACAATATCCACTTTTTTTTATTGCGTCCCTCAACGGCCACTTTGACATCGGTTGAAACGAACACGTTTAGAACATGATGGGACGGATCGACGAAGGGTTACTTGAGCTCTTCTGATAGCAATGCGGGGGCATCGTCAGGTTCTTGGGTCAGTTTTAAGCTCGAGGCCTTTTGGTTGCGCAGAATCTTCATCCCACAGAGGGATGAGTCACACAAACGCATCATCGGCCCGACCTCCTGCTGTTTTCAGCCTCACTGTGTTTGCTCCGCTGCAGATGTTGCCGTGTTTTAGATATCTTACTCATCGCAGCTGACGGCCGGCCTTGTTACAGTACCTCAGTCCAAACCCGAGATGGCTCCGGGTGCGTTTTCGCCCTCAATTTTTTCACACGCAAAAGTCCTGAGTGCGTTTGCATGTCACTCTAGTTTTGTATTTTTTTTTTTCTCTTGTTGTGCTCCTTCTTCAGAGAAACAACACATTGTGTGCAGTTGGAGTGTGGACTGCTGAGGCCCTTTTGATCTAACCAAAAGAATGAACAACACAAGTTATTACTCTAACTATACAGCATATCAACCTTCTCAAAACTGTTGCCAGTGGAGGATTTATGATCTACTCCTCCTATTTGTTCCGTCCTCTTCAGCCATTTAAATCAGGTGATCATTTCACATTTCCACTGTTCTGACTCCTGCTACCGAGACCATGTCTCCTTGAAACGCCAGAATAGGAGAACATATACTGTATATTCTGGGTTGCTCGTTGAGCAGTATTAGCTGAAGCCTCTGGCATTTAACACTGCATAAATTAGCCTAACGGCTAGCAGACTTTTTCCTTACTCATAGCTCTTCTTCTCTTACCTGGTTTAAGGTACCGTATCTCCCCGACGGAGCACCTGAACAAATCGAATTTCGGCCTGCATGCACGTTTTTATTTGAGTGTTTGAGCTCCGTCCCCGCTCCGCAAAAAGCCCCGCCCACGATGAAACACAGAGAGCAGAGGAGAGGAGAGAAAAATAATGTGGCAGTTAAGGACACCGAAACGTGGTCAAGACTCTCACACTGAGCTGAAAGTGCACATAAATTAGGGAAATAAAATATGAAAAATAGTGGAAACGTTGTGTAACCCAAGTTGAAGCACTGTTCTTATTTTGCCCAGTGAATGTGTACGTTTTGAAAAGCATTATATTTCACGTCTGCATCTGCCCCTGGTGAGTCATTACGATAAACAGAAGGCATAATAATATATAATTCCACCCCGGAAGGAACTGAATGTTCTCTCTCGCAATTAGGTGGAAAAAAAAGATATGTGCGCACGGCCACAGCAAGGTGACTGATGACTGCAACGGGAGGGGGTCAAATCATTTTAGACCTTCATGTTGATATTGTACCATTATACATACAATACCATATCAATATAAAGAGTTATATTAGCCTATTCAAGTCAAACAGGATGTTGTCAACATAATTGGGAAGTGTTCAAACTCAAAATTGCTTCAAAGTAATTATATATACAATCCGTTAACAGACTGACTCCTAAGACAAGTTTGGTCCACTGATGAATGGATCAGTCCAAGATCTTAAATTCAATTTAAAAAAATGTCCTCTCTCCATAAGCACACAAGTACAGGATGAGTCATCCACAGAAAGCTTTGACATTTTACAGAAACAGAGAAAAGGGTGGGATTTTGTGACATGTACATACGGTCAGTCAAGCTCGAGCAGAGACACACACACACACACACACACACTGACACACACACACACGATTGCTGACGCTGCAGTGACATCACCAGCCTGGTGACTCAACCACTGGACCCGTTGCTGTGTGTCTTTCTGTACGTCTGTATATCTTGAAGTGTCTGTCTGTGTGTGTGTGTGTGTGTGTGTGTTTTAGTGTCCACCCACACATGATGAGTCACCCAGTTCGCAGCAGGGAGCACAGCAACACTCCCTATATATAGACGCTACAGAAGACGCGTGTGTGTGTGTGTGCGTGCGTCTGCAGTGCTTGGACCGACCTCAGAATCACTCCGTGGAGGTTGTCGATCATCGGTGAAGTTTCACAGACGGTCGGTCCGAGTTTCAGGAAAAGCTGAACACGAATGTAATCGTGAAAAGTGTTGTCGTTGCAATGATCCATTGATTTTCTATTAAATCAGTCAATACTTCAATCCTGAGTTTTAGCCTGTATTCGTGCACTGATGCACTTGTATAGAATTATAGTAATTTCAGTGTGTGTGTGATGAGGGGGGGGGGGGTGTTAAGCATGACACACAAACACACACACACACACACGCCGATCTCTATGAATCAGAACTTTCTCTCCTCTCTCTATCCCATCAGGCCTTGCAGCACCTGGGCGTGTTCCAGTCCCTGTTGCCCCACAGACCTCTGGGAAGAGCGCAGTCCTCCCCCGCGGCCACCGTCAATCCCATCAAACACCTCTTCACCACCGGTCAGTTTCTTTCTGTGTGCACGTCTGGTTGTCGTCACCAGACGGAGAGTTTTTGTAGCGTCAGACGTGTCAGTCCGCCCACTGAAAGACACCGTGGCTGTTGCCTAGCAACGTGGGGGGGGGCTGCCGGTTCTCTGTCGTGTTACACACTTGACTTTTCAATGCGACTTCTCCCATCCGATTACGTCAGGACGCATTAACTCTAATGACTAACTCTGAGGAGAGCAATCAGCATTTTAGCATAAAAGCCTAAAGTACCAAAATCCGGGGGGGGACTTTTATTTTGAAGAATTCTTAGGAAGCAGCTATTCTTCAATAGAACAAGTCTACTTATACTGCAGGGAGCGGCAACAATAACATTGGACTTTTATTGTGAAAACATTAAAGGGAATGGAATACTGTTCATCCACCGGTTAACAGCCGCTCCTTTGACTACTCTCCGATCCGGCGGGTCGCTTTGAAGTATGAGCTTTAAACTGGTGCATCCGATGACAAAATTCACATTGAAAAATCAACTGAAGTGAAATGATTGAAATGGCATCAGTTCTTAAGTATCTGTTTTGTCTATTGTAGCTAATTTCCTGGTTTATGAGTATTGTGGATCACGTTCAAGTGTGAAATCCCCGATCTGCTGCATTAATGCTACTGCTGTTTGCTGTCAGTACAAAGCCAGTATTTCCCTTTTATCAGTCACCCAAGAGTTCAGGGAACACAAGCTCCATCATTTATGACTATTCATCTTCGTTTGTTCTGTGCTTTAAGTATTTGGGAGGCATTTTATCAAGCAAACATCGCAGGTTAAAAGCAGCCTCTAACCTGCCGAGTTTGGAGAAGCTCCTTAGAATACGTGTTTGTTCTTTTGAGTAATTCATAAAGCCTCTTATCGCTAACAGTAGACGAGTTAACGAAGATCCAATCAGCTCCACTAAACAAGTCCAAACAATCCAATAACGCCAGAGAGATGATGATTGAATAAACATGATGCCGTCGATAGCAATAGAGCCGTTCTCTTAGCTGAGGAGTTCTCTCAGTTCCTTAGCTTTTATAAAAGGTCTTAAAAGGAAACTCTAAGTGAGAAACTTTTAGTGTAATTTAGGAAAGCTCCTAATGATGAGATCCTTTTGAACGACTACATCCTCAGAACGCTCCCAACATTAGCTCGTCATGTCAATAGTGGATTCAGATGAGGCCTTTTATATTAGCATTGTGGTAAATGTGTCCCGCATGTCTCACACATGTTACACTTGTAGCTGCTGACATCTTGTGGTGCTTATTTGTCACTACAAAATACACGGAGAAGGACCGTTAACACATTTGTTTTTGTACTGGTGAATTTATGATGCCAACCATTAACTGTATGTTGTTTTATTTATTGGTTTATTTGATAAGGGACAGTGCACATTAGTAAAAACATTGCTGTAAATGCGCCAGAGTTAGCCAAAAGGCTATTTTTCATCTGTAGTCCCAAGAGGAAGATGTTACAAAATAAACCTAAAAACTGAATATAAGATTACATTTAAAAGGTTATACAATATTGACGCTTTACAATGTGTGCACAAACAATGAAAAAAGGTGAGAATATTAATATACGTAGTATCATCACTCAGGAGACTCATATACAGCACATTGTCAAGTACGAACAAGACATGCAACACAGAGGCTCTCAAAGACAACATACGCAAAGTAAATAAAAAAAACTGTATGTTGTTATATGTTGCTTTTACTTTGCTGTTTATTTCTTTATTCCTCTTTCTTTTTCTTTTTTTTACCCAGTATTCAATTGGTCCCAGCTGTCATTTGTACAGGTATTGGAGTATTGTTCTGTATCTTTTATTTGAGAATACTCTCTCTCCTTCTCCAGGGCTGGTGTATGACAGTCTGATGTTGAAGCATCAGTGTGTGTGTGGCAACGCTCACATCCACCCAGAGCATGCTGGGAGAGTGCAAAGCATCTGGTCCCGACTGCAGGAGACGGGCCTACTGGGCCGCTGTGAGGTACGCGCACACACACACGCACACAATCAGGACCTTTGTACACACAGCAGAGCTACGCCCACAATGCCGAGAGGTCATGGTTTTGGTGCAGGCTATCCCAGCATGCACTACAATATGCTTCTAACATTCGCCTCCCAGGAGTCTACTTTAAAGCCTTCATGGCAGTTAGCACAGCTGAGCTCCTCATCATCATCACCTTCACACTTAACACGTGGTGTCTGTATTGTGCTTTACAATAGTTGATTCTAGTAGTTGCCAAATATCCATTTATTTTGTCTTATAGGGAAATAAAAATGTGCAGACTCCTTACTCAAACTCTCTTTGTGTGTGTGTGTGTGTGTGTGTGTGTGTGTGTGTGTGTGTGTGTGTGTGTGTGTGTGTGTGAGAGCAGAGGATTCGGGGGCGTAAAGCGTCTCTGGATGAGATCCAGTCCGTCCATTCAGAGTTCCACACTCTGCTGTACGGAACCAGTCCGCTGAATCGACACAAACTGGACCACAAGAAGCTGCTGGGTACCTGTCTGTCTGTCTGTCTATCTGAGTGACCTATATCCCTATATAGTATGTAGTTGTGACACATGTATACTGTATTTATGATATAAAACCCTTCTACATTGTTTAGCCCCCCCCCAGCATAAAGAGGCACTTAACCCCTGATGTGACCGGCTGTTTAGCTTGAGGCTAAATCTGTAATTCTGCTTCTCTGTAATGCATCCTGCCTTATGCTGCGTTCACGCCAAACACCGAGCAAATTCTCGCCTTGTGTTACTCGTGCTACTTTGACCGCGAGACGGGTAACCATTTCCTCAATAAGTGGAAGTCCCAGATACGTTGGGAAACCAAACGCCGTCCTTTCTGGGTTCATAACATCATCCGGAGGTGCTGCATTCACCGTATCACAGCATTATGCAAATTCCACGCGCCAGTTGAATTCCACGTTTCTGCGGCAATTGTTGCATCTGTTCGTGTCTTCCACTTTTATGTAATGGTGCTGCGCGTGTGTGTGAACACATCAATACACACCACAAGACCTGTAAGTAACCTATACTCTGGTTGTTCCAGGTCCAATCAGCCAGAAGATGTACGCTGTTCTTCCCTGTGGAGGAATTGGGGTGAGGCTATCTCTCTACTCGCCTCTCTCGGCCCACCTCTGTCTCATGTGTCTGCGTGTCAGTGTCTTAGCTCCGGTCTGATCTCTGCGTGTCCCCGGCAGGTGGACAGTGACACCGTGTGGAACGAGATGCACTCGTCGGCGGCGGTCCGCATGGCGGTCGGCTCCGTCATCGAGCTGGCCTTCAGAGTGGCGGCGGGGGAGCTGAAGGTAACGCGCAGGGAAACACTCACAAGTGCACTTCTGCTGCACAAACGTGACACAGCGTCTGACCCGTCCTTCACTCTGTGTCTGTTTCCACACTAGAATGGCTTCGCAGTGGTGCGTCCACCAGGTCACCACGCTGAGGAGTCCACTGCCATGTCAGTACCAGTTCATCGTTACACAGCTGAATACCTCACTACATGTCGGCGACGACTAACGGCTTGTATATGTGTGTCCTGTGTTTGTTTGTGTGCGTGCGTGTGTGCGTGCGTGTGTGTGTGTGTGTGTGTGTGTGTGTGTGTGTGTGTTTGTGTGTGAACAGGGGGTTTTGTTTCTTTAATTCAGTAGCCATCACTACCAAGCTGCTGCAACAGAAGCTGGGCGTGGGCAAGATCCTCATTGTGGACTGGGTGAGTCGCACTGACACACACACACACACACACACACACACACACACACACACACACACAATCTGTCGGCACCTGGAAAGAATTTCACTTTTTTATTTACTACTTTCGGCATAAAAGCGTGAATTACTCATTAATAATGAGCATTATTCATAGAAAATTCCATTTTTATTTCAAAATTGTTGAATGGAGTGATGGTATAAATGTATGATCATGCATTAATGCATCAATGCATTAAATGCACCAAAACCCTCAACACCTGCAGCTTAATGAAATTGCAAATAAATACACCTGTGGATGACCGTGCTGTTTCATGAATCAAACTTAAATAACGGCCCGGCATCTCCCAAGCACCCCACTGGTACTCTACAGCAGAGGGCGGTCTGCACGCCCGCAGTCTGGAGAAACAGACGGATACCAATGCACTGCTGGATGGGGCCACTAGCAAACCACCTACAAAAGTCTGTTTAAGTGTTCGCTATATTCAGAATATTTCCTCGATGGGGAGCTGAAGCTGTTATATGCTTCTGTGCTGTCTTCAAAGCCACAAGACTCCTTTGACAAAAATAGTCATTTGACTACCACGGCAACAACAGTTTAGTGAGTTTGTGTTATTGTGTGACTTTGGTGTTTTAAAGGGTTAGTAGGGATTAGATCTGATCAAGGCAGCGGTCGACCAGCAACTGTCGTTTTTCTGCAAGGTAAACATTTTTCTTGTCAATGGAGTCTAGTGGTCTTGAAGCATAGATGGATACAACGGCTTCAGTTCCCCGCCAGAAAGGGCCGTCTGACGGCAAGATGACTAATCTAACTATAGCGAACACTTTAACTGATAATGACTTGTTTCGGTGGCTTACATACATGTTGGTGCTGCCCCCCGTCCACTCCCACAAATCCAAACTGTACCGTTAATAGTTTTCTGAGCGGGCTTTTATTCAATACACCAAACGCAGTGTGCTCAGAGTGTCTGTATCACAACGACCGACTGACCGACTGACCGTCTCTCTCACGCCACCGCAGGACATTCACCATGGCAACGGCACCCAGCAGGCCTTCTACAGTGACCCCAGCGTCCTCTACATCTCCCTCCATCGCTACGACGACGGGAACTTCTTTCCTGGCAGCGGAGCTCCAGAGGAGGTACACACACACACACACACACTCACACACCACACACACTCACACACACACTCACACACACTCTCACACACACACACACACACACACTCACCACACACACACAAAGCAGAGGTGATAATTCAGAAATAGTTGAACCGGTGTCATGAGCCCCATGTTTTGAAAATGACTAATAACTACAACACTCCATGCTCACCCACTGGAATCTCTCTCTGACATTTAGCTAAATGGTGAATCTCCCCCGCTGGGTACAAGTCAACTATTATCTTAGAATAGCATGAGGCCTAAACGTTCATTTGTGTGTGTGTGTGTGTGTGTGTGTGTGTGTGTGTGTGTACCCGCAGTTATGCTTTAATTTGTCTGACTGAAACACTTCGAGTGTCTCCTTGAGGCCTGACAAATGCATTTACTTCCTCATGAAACTTTGTTTATTGAGCCCGTTCTTTAAAACACGGCCCAGTCCCAATGTTGCCCCCCTAAGGACTAAAACCCTGAACCCTCGGGGACTTACCTGACGTCACCCGGTAGATGGTTGAGTGAGAGAGGCCGCCAGAGCTTGAAATGGTGTAAATACGAACGGGACAGCACTGTGCGCCGATATATCACGTTACCTTGACAACATCTTAACGTTGTAATGTTATGCACAAGTATTTTACTGCCTGATTTGAACATCTTCCAGGCTCTTGCCTTACGGGGCCACAGGTCATTTTCTTAATCTTTTTACTCTTTTTTTGACAAAGCAGCTTCAGCAAGCTAAATTAAAAGAAATGGTAAACCGGGTGTGTAATATAGTCTCTGCTTGCATCTCTCTGATTTCATGTGGTCCTTAATGTTTCTGTGTACATGTAATATGCCAAGCAGAGCACCCATACCTGATATAAGACATACAGTGGGTACTGAAAGTATTCAGACCCCTTTAAATTTTTCACTCTTTGTTTCATTGCAGCCATTTGCTAAAATCAAAAAAGTTCATTTTATTTCTCATTAATGTACACTCAGCACCCCATCTTGACAGAAAAAACAGAAATGTAGAAATTTTTGCAAATTTATTAAAAAAGAAAAACTGAAATATCACATGGTCATAAGTATTCAGACCCTTTGCTCAGTATTGAGTAGAAGCACCCTTTTGAGCTAGTACAGCCATGAGTCTTCTTGGGAATGATGCAACAAGTTTTTCACACCTGGATTTGGGGATCCTCTGCCATTCTTCCTTGCAGATCCTCTCCAGTTCCGTCAGGTTGGATGGTGAACGTTGGTGGACAGCCATTTTCAGGTCTCTCCAGAGATGCTCAATTGGGTTTAGGTCAGGGCTCTGGCTGGGCCAGTCAAGAATGGTCACAGAGTTGTTCCGAAGCCACTCCTTTGTTATTTTAGCTGTGTGCTTAGGGTCATTGTCTTGTTGGAAGGTGAACCTTCGGCCCAGTCTGAGGTCCAGAGCACTCTGGAAGAGGTTTTCTTCCAGGATATCTCTGTACTTGGCCGCATTCATCTTTCCTTCAATTGCAACCAGTCGTCCTGTCCCTGCAGCTGAAAAACACCCCCATAGCATGATGCTGCCACCACCATGTTTCACTGTTGGGATTGTATTGGGCAGGTGATGAGCAGTGCCTGGTTTTCTCCACACATACCGCTTAGAATTAATGCCAAAAAGTTTAATCTTGGTCTCATCAGACCAGAGAATCTTATTTCTCTTAGTCTGGGAGTCCTTCATGTGTTTTTTGGCAAACTCTATGCGGGCTTTCATATGTCTTGCACTGAGGAGAGGCTTCCGTCGGGCCACTCTGCCATAAAGCCCCGACTGGTGGAGGGCTGCAGTGATAGTTGACTTTGTGGAACTTTCTCCCATCTCCCTACTGCATCTCTGGAGCTCAGCCACAGTGATCTTTGGGTTCTTCTTTACCTCTCTCACCAAGGCTCTTCTTCCACGATTGCTCAGTTTGGCTGGACGGCCAGGTCTAGGAAGAGTTGTGGTCGTCCCAAACTTCTTCCATTTAAGGATTATGGAGGCCACTGTGCTCTTAGGAACCTTGAGTGCTGCAGAAATTCTTTTGTAACCTTGGCCAGATCTGTGCCTTGCCACAATTCTGTCTCTGAGCTCCTTGGGCAGTTCCTTCGACCTCATGATTCTCATTTGCTCTGACATGCACTGTGAGCTGTAAGGTCTTATATAGACAGGTGTGTGCCTTTCCTAATCAAGTCCAATCAGTTTAATTAAACACAGCTGGACTCCAATGAAGGAGTAGAACCATCTCAAGGAGGATCAGAAGAAATGGACAGCATGTGAGTTAAATATGAGTGTCACAGCAAAGGGTCTGAATACTTATGACCATGTGATATTTCAGTTTTTCTTTTTTAATAAATTTGCAAACATTTCTACATTTCTGTTTTTTTCTGTCAAGATGGGGTGCTGAGTGTACATTAATGAGAAATAAAATGAACTTTTTTGATTTTAGCAAATGGCTGCAATGAAACAAAGAGTGAAAAACTTAAAGGGGGCTGAATACTTTCCGTACCCACTGTAGGAGTAAAAAAAACCAAATTAATTCGCTCATTTCAAATATGTAATCATATTTTATTAAGCTTGCTGACTCTGAATTAAGTTCTTTGGCTCTTGGTGTATTGCCCAGCCGCCACTGCATAGTATTAATTAAACACCCAGCGGAACCAAAGCCCATGTGATTTATTGGTAATTTAATCTACAAATATTGGTGGTTCTTTGGTCTTTGATATTCCAGTGAAGCACACAGACTGACACAGAGTCTCCCTCTCTGCAGGTGGGATCAGGTGCTGGTGTTGGTTTCAATGTGAACATAGCGTGGACCGGAGGAGTAGAGCCGCCTATGGGGGACGTGGAGTACCTCACTGCCTTCAGGTACACATTAATATGACGTTTGGTGCATTGGTTAAAATTCGTGCAAATGCCGTAAGGTTAAGCAATATGCTGTAAAATGTGTGTGTGTGTGTGTAGAAGCGTAGTGATGCCCATCGCAGAGCAGTTCAGTCCAGACGTGGTCCTGGTGTCCGCGGGCTTCGACGCTGTGGAGGGTCATCAGTCTCCTCTGGGAGGATACAACGTCTCCGCCAAGTGTGAGTGCTACACCGGTCACCGCGGTGACTCCTAACCGAGACAATTCTCTGAACGCTGACATCTCTGCGGCGTGACTACCAAATACCTTTTAATCCGTGTTTCTTAACTGTGACCTGTGTCTGTGTGTGTGTGTGTGTGTGTGTGTGTGTCGGCAGGTTTCGGTCAGCTAACGCAGCTGCTGATGGGTCTGGCGGGCGGGCGCGTCGTTATGGCGCTGGAGGGCGGTCATGACCTCACGGCCATCTGTGACGCATCGGAGGCCTGTGTCGCCGCACTTCTGGGAGACCCGGTGAGAGAGACAGTCGATCATTATTCATGGCTGGTTGTCCAATATTTCTGTGAATAATATGGAATTATGGCCGCCAATAAGACAAGGACTCAGTCTTTAACTAAGTACAAACAGTCAGCCAGCGTTACTTCTCAGTACAACGTTATTGTCCATTTGAATGTTAAAGGAACAGTTCAACATGTTGAGAAATGTGCTTATTTGCTTTTCTTTTTTTTCAGACTCAGGACTTGGTTAGCGTAGCTTAGCATAAAGACTGGAAAAGGGTAACCGTTTAGCCTGGTTCTGTTCAAAGTTGAAAAATACGCCTACCAACACCTCTAAAGCTCACTGGTAAACACACTGTTTACTACTTGTTTATCACACCCGGCCGAGCCAATCATGAGCCGAGCACCATGGTAGCCGTTTGTCAAGAAAGACACAACTAGCAACCATGATATCTATAAATACATTTATGATCAAATTGACTTACGTTCTATTACACAGACTTGGGATTCAGCATACAACACCCCCAAAATCCCAACTCTTTTTTCTTTTATATTTTGTGACAAAGCAGATACACCGTGTAAATCAGTAAGCTTTAGAAGTGCTTGTAAGTGTATTTTTTTCACTTTGGACAGAGCCAGGCAAGCTTTTTTCCCTGCCTGCTTCTGATCATTATGCTAAGCTAGGCTAAACACGCCATTCGTAACACACAAGATTCCTATTTATCTTCTCACCTGACTCTGGGAGGGACAGTGAATAAGCGATTTCCCCAAAAATGTCGAACTACTCCTTTAGACACAGCAGTATCAGCGCACGCAGATGAGACTTACAGGTCGAGAAGCCTCCAGTCAGTCCTCGGTGGTCAGTGCTGTGTATTGTTGGATGTATTGAACTTAAAAACATGAAATACACAGGCTGATCTTTCTGTTAACACACGTTCTCTGTCTCTCTCAGTGTGACTCTGTGTTTCAGTGGCCTCAGGAGAAGCCATGTCCAAAAGCTTGGGCCTCACTGGAGAGAGTAATAGAGATCCAGAGTAAGAAACACACAAACACACTCCAGAGATACACAATGATGTGAAGCTACAGCACGCCTTCATCCCTCTGTCTCTCCATCCCTCCTACAGATAAACACTGGTCGTGTCTCCAGAGTTTGTCTCAGACAAGTGGCCACTCGCTATTGGATGAGCCCCTGGGGGCTCAGGGCCAATCGGAGAAGGACGAGGCAGAGACGGTCAGTGCCATGGCCTCGCTCAGTGTTGATGTTGAGCAGCCGCGCTCGGAGCCCGACAACGCAGAAACCAGCAGGTCAGCGATGCGCTGAGCAGCGGCCGTACGGCCGTTTATTGCTAGTAACCGGCACAAAGACATGGCCTGAGGCTTCTCACTTTTTATTCACCAAAATATGTTTTAATTAGGATTAACATTATATGATATTGAAGGGTATTTTTGCAAGAACGATATTTACACATGTGTGTGTGTATATATATATTTGTATTTATATATGTGTACACATAGACATCTATGTTTTGACAAATGCTGTTAAATCTGACATTGTTTGATTTCACCCTCAGGTCCACAGAGGAGCCGATGGAAGAAGAGCCTGTGTTGTAGGAAGAGCTTAAAGGAGGATCACACACAAAAACCTACAAATTCACCTCCTTCTGGCACCTCCTATTCCTTCTCTTCTTCCTCCGCTGAGTGTGCGCAGGTGCACACACAAACACACGCAGCAGAATTGTGCCGTTGTGGAGGACTCCCGATTTTTCCGAGGAGAACGTTATGAACGCAGAAGAAGACGGGGACCGACGAAGACGCGTCTCTTTTCTTCATCGGCCCAGAGGAGGAGCAGACGACTTGTTGGCATCTCCATGGACACCAGAGGAGGAGAGGGTCAGCGAGGGGACACGCGTCTTGTAACCTGCATACTTTGTCACCTGCACACAGCACCACTGAATTCTTTCCCTTCCATCCGACTTCCTGTTTCTCCTCTTGTGTCCACAGCGGGACCACGACTGTGGAATTTGAGTCAACATGTCAGACGCCAAGTGGACGACTTGTCCTCTTGTCTGTCTGTCAGAGAAACAGGCCGAGCGAACGTGGCGGAGCAGGAGTAAACTGTTTTTAAAATGAACAGAGGAGGAACTAGGTGCCTTTCAAAAAAAGAGAAAAAAAACAACAACAAAAGAACAAAAATACCATCCAATCAGAAACCACAAAACACCACAGCAGCACCTCAGCAAACCCACCAGCCAATCAGGACTGAAGAAACACTGATGCACACGCTCATACTGCTGTCGTCTCAGTCACTTCATTTCTTGTTTCTTCATCTGGATGCCTTAATTTGTTCTTATCTCACTATTCAGCAACCTTGAGAGAGAGAATCATGAGAGTTCCTATATATATATATATGTATATGTATATGTATGTATATGTATATGTATATGTATATATATATATATATATATATATATATTTATTTATTTATAGGGTTATTGAAACTGCTAAGAATTGTATTTTCTTTCAAATCTGACAATATTCATGCCAGGTACTCCCAACAGACTTTAATTTAGTTTGGGAAGAGAATCCTCTAAAGCCATCATTACACACTGGAAATCCCCAGCAGAAGTCTCCATTGAATATTTCTGTCATTCCCGTTAACGATGACGTTCACTCAGACTTTTCTGGGATCTGGTGTCAGTGTCTCAGGATCCGGCCCGTTTTAACAGTCTTCATTGGTTGAGACATGTGACGCGTCTCTCTCTCTCTTTCGCTCGTTCCGATTGGGAGTCACGTCAGCTGATCCCCTTTTCTTCTCGAAAAGGGGATTGTGGGATTGTGGCACGTTTTCAAAACACCACGACGACCACCACCACGTCCCTCCCTCGTTTTTTGTTGTTGTTGTTAAATTGTAATATTTCCTCTTTGGTGTAAATATTTCCTCCTGTCCTGTTGCCCATGGTTACGTCACAGCAGACTCAGTGTGGTCACTTTTCTATTTCTGTACATACGTATATGTATAAAAAACACAAAGTACTTTCTCTTTTTGTATAAAAAAAGAAAAAAGAATATTATACACACACACACATGTATGTATATATTATGTTTTATCCAATCGGATTGGATTCATGAATATATTCTATTTGGAGATTTGATGTTTTAAAGGTTTGGTTGTTGACAGGAAGTAAGCACATGGTCTGATGTCACCAGACCGCCACCTGTATGTTTGTTTGTTTGTTTACAGATGTTGAGGATGGCTGGATACTGTTGTTGTCGTGGTTGGAGGTGGACAGCGGAGCTCCAGTTCCTCTGGCAGGACCAAGCATGCAGTGCTGCACTCCACAGGCCAACAGCAGCAGCTACAAAAGGGGGGATATTAAGGTCAAAGGTCGTGTTGGTGAATAGGTTGGTCCAGTGATGATGAGCTACGCCTCAATACGTTGTACTCGGCTAGAATTCGGACTTGAATGAGCTTTTCGTTGCACTTTTGCGTTCCGTGTTTATGTCGCCGAACAGAATGACCGTTTCAACTGTTTTTACTTCACGCAGTGAGCGCGTTGTGAAACACGCTGGGGCAACGTTGTAGTTGCCATTTCCATTCAGTTGATTTGTGCTCGATAAGTATTTTGCGAGCACGGGGTTCTAACTTTTGGGGGGGTTGTCGCAGATTCTTAAAACGTCTTAAATTTTTTTTTTTTTAAATGCATTTTTTTGTTACGGCAAGTCTTACGGGGATAGTAACTGTAAAGTAACCTGGGCTAGCTACAGATCGCTACCGGTTCATTTTCTCGAGAGAACGTACCCGGTGGCAGACAGAATTGCATCGTGAAAGCGCCAATCTAAACCACGTGAATGGAGGAGACCTTTCTTGGTCAGGGTTAGTGGGGTCATTTTCCCGCCATTGAAGTGGCTAAGACCATCCTGTAAATTGATATTTTCAATATTCTCCCCGTAACAAATTTTATGATTTTTTTACCTAAACCGACTTCTTTAGCTTCATGATTACGCTGCACCAAACCAATTACACAAATATATTTATTTTGTTTTAAAGATTACAGTTTTAGTTGGCAAATCAACTCCGCAGTATCCTTCAATTGAAGACGTCGTGTTCTGTACGTTCTGCCAAATGATGCCAGAATTCTCCCAAGAACCACCGCACTTAAACGTGGAAGACCGTTTGTTTGCCACTTCTTTAGTCCGAACTCAAGAAAGCTTTAAGCTACCGTCCTCCGCTCACTGGAGAAACCCAACGGATGCAGAGCCTCAGAACTGGACCATTCTATCACCCACGTCCATAAATACTCAACTCTGCCGGACACAACCTCACTAAACTCCATTTCCCACGACCCTCTGCTGTGTGGCGTGCGTCGTAGCCGACGCCGCTAACCTCTGGGTCCCCTCTGTTCAAAGCAATATAACACTAATAGGACAGCAGTGACCGGCAGGACTACAAAGACCAGCACACGCGTTGCCATGGTCGCACATTGGTGAAGCTCTCCCTGGCTTTTGATGGGGTCGAGCACCAGCATGGATTGATCAACGGGTTGATTGATTTATTGAGCTGTGTTTCCTGGCGGTTCAGTGTAGTCTGTTCTTTTCTGTGCTCGTGTAAACACTATGGCCATTTCGTCCGTCACAACAGTAGTCGGTAATAGCAGGGCCTCAGGTTGGGGGGAGGGGGGAGTTTTGTAATGCAAGACAAAAATTAGCCATCAAACACGGCAGTGCGGTGTTGACGACTGAGCTCAGCTGGAGTTCATGTGGAACAAGAAAGCGGCAACTACCACAGAGCAATTTATACTTTACACTTTCATTTATACGGCACTTAAAAATGTCTTAGTAACAACACTACAATGTTTTAAACTACTACCGACAACGAATAGTATTTTACCAGCATCTAGTGGCCATTAGAGGAACTGCAGTGTAAGATATATTGTTTTCAACATTGAAAGGTAATTCTGATTTATCACAACTTGGGCCTTATTTTTTTGTAGATTTAAGCCATCATTTCCATAGACAATAATAACAATGTACTAATCAGGTTCATCTGGAAACTCGAGAACTTCAATAAATATAAGTTTGACGGAGAAAGAAACACGAGCCGGCACAAACGCATAGAAACCCACGGCGTACCCGCCACAGCTGTGTTCCTGTACAGTGAGGGAGTATCGCTGTTTTACCGTCAATGTGAAGCGCTTTACCCAAAGAGTCAATGTGTGTATGAGTTGCAAGCAGTTCAACCAAAGAGCGGTCTTAGAGCGGTTGTAGAGGTCTGAAACAACTATTTCACAATAAAAAGAGAAAATGTGGATTTTTTTTTTTTAAATATCTTGTTTTGCTGATTTTTGTTTTTCTCTAATTTTCTTTCCTCGCCAATACGATGATTATGTCATATTGTCCTGCAGAGGTTTAATGGGATATTTTCACACTGCGGCTGAACGGTCAACTAGCATTTCCTGTTGCCTATTCTCTAGAAATATGTTTCAAATCCAGATGGGAACTTATCTGTTGACCTCAGGCTCTTTTAACCGGCCTGTGTGTAAATACAGCTGTAGACGCTACTAACTAACTCACCTCAGCCTTCTGTAGTGGTGATGTTGCTGCGTTAGGACATTTCAGCTCACTTTAGTGAGTTAAACAATAAGAGCCAGAGTGTAATAATCGGAAGTCGTGGTGGTTGCCGCTCTATGACCAGTGCTGACGGGTCTGATGGTTTGTGTCGTCTAAGGCCAAGATTTCTCCTCCCCAGCCCAGAGGCCGCACAGCTTTACTGTCACTACCGCCCACTCACACACACACACACAGGTGAATCGCACACTTTCACGCACACGGACTATTTTGCTACACAAGTTAAATACTGTATATTTCTTAATATGTTTGATACTGTGGTGTAAATGTAGTGTCCTGCTATGATGCGGTGTGTGTGTGTGTGTGTGTGTGTGTGCGTGCGTGCGTGCGTGCGTGCGTGTGTGTGGGTGGGGGGGTATTTTTTGGACTCGGGTGGGGACAGAGGAGGTTCGGTATCAGTGTGACTGTCTCCTTCTCCCTCCCTCCCTCTCTCTTTTACCTCCCTCTCTTTTTGAAGGGGAGACGTTCTCTCCGTTACCTTTTTCTCTCGTCCGGCTCGTGACTGAAAAATTGGAGAAAAAAACAACAACAAAAAGCCCACACCACGCCGTTTGGTTGGAACCGATCACAAGCACATTCCTGACTCTGTCCCGTGCTGTCGTTTTATCCGGATTCTTTCCCGTCGCGACGATACAACACGTGTCTAGTTCTCGCAGACTCACATGTACATAAAGCGCATATATGTGTACACATGTGCAATACACGCTATTCGAGCAATCTCTTACTGTGACTATTATTGATGATGATACTTGTCCCTTCTCTCGAAAGTTTCAGCCCATTTCTTTTTCCACCTCCTCGGCCCCAATTGTGTTGCAGGAGCTTAAAAAGGGAAGAACTCTTGTGATTCTTCACGCTCAGTTTCATTTCGGGGGTTCGCGGACATTTTAATGGAGCCCTTTATTTTTATTACTCTCACTGTAATGTTGTGACGTTGATCCTGATTCTCTGTTTCTTTGTGTTTTTTTTAAGTGGGCCTGTTGTTAAACTTGTCTGGAAACTCAATAAAGCAATTCACTGACTGTCTGTTGCAGGTCACAGTTCTGGTAGAAAGGGTCCAGAGGACCGAGCGGGGCTACCTCTCCCCTGTTTCTGCTCTGTATGCTAAGCTAAGCTAACCTCCATCCATACTCCTCTCATCTAACTAACTGGAAAAAATAAGAAAAAAGATTTAACATTTCCCAAAATGCCGAGCTATTCCTCTTAGCTTGAAGTCGAATCGTACAATGCTGAGGCGACATTTGGGATTTCCTTCATCAGTTTCGTCTCGTCATTATCTTCATTTAATAATTACATATATATACAGTATATGTCAGCTGAACAGTGTCCTCGTCAACTGCACGTTTTAAATTAACACCAACAAAATGACACTCAAAGGTTGTGAGAAGCTCGTCTTTTAAAAGTAAAGTCTAAAATAAGAATTGTAAAATGTATGCGCACTCAAAAGCAGGACTGTAGTCAGCATTATTTCCCAACATAAAGGTCTCAGTGATGTTTCTCCAGTTCTAAAGTTTCGTTGGAAAATACAGATTACCATTTTTTGTGTGAACAATTAGTCGATTAATTCATTAGTCAATCGATTTGACTGATTTGGCAACTATTGTATGTATTAATAACCAATTATTGAGGTTCTTAAGCCCGAAAAGCGTAATTTCAATGTAATAAAAAGTCATAGTATAGTTTGTTGAAGAAACCAAAAAGCAAGTCATTGTAAATATGTTTAAAAAAGTCATGATGGCCTAAGTATAGCATGCCAAACAAGTAAACAAAGAAAGTCAGTATAGTATGATAAAACATTGTTAAAATTCTATAGTATAGTATGTCAAAAGAAAAGTTATAAAAAGCATGCTAAAGTATTGTTTTGAATAAATTATGAATAAGATAAAGAATTAGTCATAAGTCAAAAAAATCCTGCTGTAGTATTTCATGAAAAAAATAGTATATTATCTTGTGAAAGGTCTTAGGAAAGTCATAGTATAGCATGACATAACGGTCATAGTATAATATTTAAAGTAAGCCATACTATAGTTTTTTTTAAAAGTCATAAAAAAGTGATTGAAAAAGTCAAAGTACAATATACCAAAAAAAGTCATAGTAAAGTATGTTGAAAAAAGTTAAAAAACGTCATACTATATGGTATGTTGAAAAATTACTTATAATAATAAGGTCAAAGTATAGTATTTAAAAAAAGTAGTCAGTATAGCATGTAGAAAAAAGTCCTAAAAAGGTCCTAGTATAGCACGTTGAATAAAAGGAAAATGAAAGTTATGATACAGTATGTGTGGGGGAACAGTCACAGTATAGCGTGTCGAAAAGTCAGTGAAATGCAAATTGGGTAATCTTTTCTTCCAATCAGATCAGTGAAACGTGCCACGCAAACAAAACATAATTAATAGAAAGACTTATTATTATTAAATGTCTTAACTATTATACACCAAATAATTCAGTTCAAAACAGTCTTACGGTCTTAAATCCATCAATTGACTGATTCCCAATCTCAGGTGCAGGTGAGATTTGGGCTGTAGTTCCCATACAGTACACAAGATGCAATATAGTAGCATTCGAATATGAATTTGCAAACAGACGGCTTAACAATGTTAAAAGAATAATTTGTGGAGTTACTTGCAACAGTTTAACCTTTTGTTGCGACTTGTTGCATGTATGATTTAAAATATCTGCAAAGCAATAGACAAAATGTGTTTTTTGTAATATACAGTGTTATTTCATTACTGCTAATGCGTCATAATGTCTGGAGTTTTATGAAAACACGATGAACGCTGGACTAGCAAATAGTGAATTCATAAAAGGAGACATTATCTGCCCTTGAGAATAGAATGCTGGATGGAACTGGGTCACAGCCGGGTTCTACAATGATGCAGTAGAACATGTTCCCACACTCCAATAGATCAGAATGTTGAGGTATCATCTTGTGTATAAAGCCAAGTGTCTGTGCAAAGGAACCTCAGTATCTTCAACAACAGCTGGACAGCTCTGAGGCACTGAGGTAGGCATTAATTGGCAGATGTCGACAACACGTTACATATTTAACTTGTTCCTACAGCGTTTCACTGAAATGACGGAACAGTTATACCGTATGTAACCTACCCGGTAAGTAATAGTGATTTTGAGTCCAGGTATGTCGGTTCAGTGGTGGAATAGTCTGTAACTGAGTGCATTTACTTCAAGTATTGTACTTTAGTACTAGCATACTTCCACCACCACTGGTAGGTTAACAGAGCAGAGCTCACTGCAGGCTTCCGGTGTGTCCGATGTAGGATGCTGTGGTAAGATACGCGCATCAAACTCCCAAATCCTTCCTTGAATATCAAACTGTTCACATTGATTATTTACTTAGAGTAGAATAAAACAGAGCTTAGAAAGGGAAATGTAGATACATCTTTATTTTAAAAATATTATGACATTTATTATAGTCGTCATTATATACATATGAAATGTAACTTCTGCATTTAACCCATCCCTAGCATATTGGGATATATATCCCAATATGCTAGATAGATAGAGAGATATATATATTTCATTGCAATTTCAAGTAGACCAAACTACACATCATGGAATGTATTTAAGATAACTCTTATTATTGCAATCTAAACAGGGAATTGAAGTCAACAGATTAATGTTCATGAGTTTTGGAAAACAGAGAATACTGTATCATGCAAACAACTTGTAATACTGTAAGATTTAAATATATTGACAGTATAGAGCAAATACAGTGACGTCAGCAGAAGGATGGAAATATAGAAAATATATTTCAAAGAAAGCAGTGTGTACACACACACACACACACACTACTGCTGAGCACACTGGTTCTCCATAGTGGTCTGGGAGCTGACATGGATCACCTCCACTGTTTGTTGCTTTCTTCTCTCCTCTATCTCCTCGTCTTTGGATACAGTCACAGGAGAGCTGAGGATCACACACAAACCATCACTCATGAGATAGAGAGAGAGAACATATACACGACTGTTCATTTTAACACCCGTTTGTCATTCGTCTTCTTACTTTTGGTCTAGATCTATAGTATTTCCCCACCAAGTAGGAATGTATACGTTGTGTTTCTATTGCACAACTTCAGTCAACAAAATAAAAATTGTGATCATTCTCAACAGTCCCTGTTCAGCTTCATCATGCGCACAAGGACACACACTCTTCCTCACGCCTCAGCTCCTCCCAGCAAGGACGAAGGAGCTGAAGCTGCCAAATGAGAAACTTTGTTCTACCCAAGACTGACTTAGGCAAGTACTTCAAACGGTGTGCCACATGTGGAGTGGCGGCATTTATACGTCATGTTTGATTTCATAAGCCTTTAATTGGCTGTAATTCATTGAGTTGTAATTTTGGGAAATCGAGATGTTAATGAATATTTCTTTCAAATATCTGTCGATAAAATAAACAGCGCTTGCGTGTTATGCCAAGTATGACGATGATGTGGTGTGTGTGTGTGTGTGTGTGTGTGTGTGTGTGTGTGTAGAGAGAGTCATCGCGCAGTCAAAGTCCATGGACCTCACTGGTGTCTCTGAGGCGAGCACACGTGACCAACGGTGACACAGAAACATACAAACGGCTTCATACAGAATCAGCGGCACAACACTGAAGCCTGATGATGAACTTATTTAAGTGTTCTGTACGCTTCAAAGGCCACTGAAGGACCCGACACCGGGCAGGTGTACTGACCTGGGAATGGCAACAGGCTCTTCTCCACCGATCTTCACACACTTGGCAGGTGGTGCCTCAGGCTCTGAACCAAAAACATAAAATGGCAAAGTGATTAACGGTGCTACCACATCACAGAACATATATAGTGTATAGTGTGGATAAGTACCTCATACAACCCCCACGTCAATGTGTACTGTGTGTTCGTTTATGTAGAGCAACTGCACTCAATTCTAATCCACATTTGCCTCCTGGAGCACCAACTCCAGTGAACACACCTTGTGCGAAGCTCACTGCCTTAGCCGTACGATGAGAGCCCGCCTCAGGATGTGCAGTCTTTGTGACATCAGAGGAGGGTAAGGTGTCCACAGGAAGCTTCTCTCTCCTTCTCTTCTGGATCACATTCTTTTTGGCATCTAGACACAAACATTGCCAGAGGCAGCAATGTCACAGTCGTACAATAACACAAAATGTACGCGCGTCCATGTCATTACGAGCAACCGGTCTCTAAAGTTCCATCCATAACACCAGCGACGCGTAGGTCGTGACCAATGAGCAGAAGTGGGTTTGGTGTTCATCTCATTACCTTCCGGTTCATACTTGTGCTGCAGCTCTTCTACTCGTAGCTGCAGTCTTATGTTGTCACCCTGAGTCTGCAGCAGGGAGCAGAAATATACAAAGTGTTTCTGTGACTCACGGTTATGTTTGCATGTCGCGATTAGTTCATCATCGTTAACAGCTACCATAGTCACCGACTACAGCTTAGAGCTGCAGCAGTGCTGGATGGGCATTATTACTTCTGACACTTCCCAAGTTACCATGTTTCAGTGGTTGTGTTTTGTAATATCATATCATGGATCTTTGTGTATGTAGCAGACAGAACGGACTAAACATGTTCACTGTGCTGCTCATGACTCAAACATGTGCTCACAGTTCACTGAACTACAACGCTGCTCTCTCTCCTTTTGGAAATCCCTCTCTTTGCACTTTACTACTTTAGACTACGGAAGCCTAGAGGGTCAAGTGAAATGGAAACATTTCTGGTAATCCATTTTCAAAGTCTCATCTAAGTTTTTGTTGCAAAAACAGACGTTTTTTGATGCGATTTTATTTTTGTAAGGATAAAAGTGTTAACAAGAGACTGAAGTGCACAACTAGCCTATGGTTTAAATAGGATTTTGCATTGCTCTTTGAACACAAGTTTTGTAAATTAAACTCGCCTGGAAGAAAACATGAATGCATGTATTCCTATTTTGAACACGGGTAGTGGCGTACTTCAGCCTCTTGTGGCCGACATGAGTATTACAACAACAAACACACAATTATCCTGTTTTTACAAATGAGAAAAGAATAACTTACAAAAATGATTCTGGGAAAAAAAAAAAATGTACCCGACTTTTATTTTAAGGAACTTAGAGAGTATTTGTTTTATTACTAAAAAAACAAATTAGTTTTCTTCATAATGTTGTTATATGAATATCTATTGGATGGTACTAGTGGGGCAAGTGTTGCTTCCGGTGGCATTGCTCAGTGAGCGTTGGGTTCAGAATGTACGCAGTTGGAGCCGTTACCTGTTTGAGAAGACGCTCCGATGAGAAGAGCTTCCTCTCCAGCGCTAAAGCTCTCTGGCTCTCCGACAAAGACTTCATCCTCTGCAGGGAGAGCTCATCTCCCTGACGCTCTGCTTCCTTACTGACGACGCACACAAGAGAAGAAGAGTTCAGGTTAACCAGGGAGGGGGGGCAGACAACCAGCTTATTCAAGTTTGATCCAGTGCCACCGTATAGTTTTGCATCAAGGCAGTTTCAAATCACTTCTCTAGGCTCGGGGTATTATGTTTTAAAAAAGGGATTTAGAAATGATGATCCGATGGTAGGATTTCAATAGTGTCAAAAATACAAATGCTGCAACTTTGCTGCTGGACTTGGGAATCAGCTGTAAAACAATATCGTAACATTAGATAGCTAGAAATATCAGCATACTAGCTTTGTTTCGGCTGGTTATAAAGAAAAGCTCTGAAATACATTGAAACTAAGATAAAACAATGTTATCATAATTCTTTGGCCTTCATTAACGTGTCACTAACAGAGCCACTGCAGATGAAGTGTTCAAAATCATGGACACTGACTTTAATCTGAGATGGGAGAACTGTGTGGGGATTGGCACAATGTGCACACTGTATGATACGCTAGCATCTAGACAGCCGAGTCCCCAGCTGTACGATGTAATTCAAGACAGTAAACTACATCAAAGGCCACATTGTTTCGCGCTGTGCGAGTAAATTGGATCCCGTGAGTCGGTTTGTTTTACAGCGACAGTCACGCGGGAACGTTTGATCCAAAATGTTGGAATTGCGGGATGATATCAGAATGACATGAGAGAAAGATGGGGATGAAGTTTCTCACATGTGTAATAATAACTTCCTCAATGTTTCAAATGAATTCTAAAGGACATGTAGGTGTTTTTCTTTACACAAATACTGAACTGTACAGTATACCCAGGTGAAATGTCGGGAAGGTATAGAAAAAAGAAAATACCACCCAAGCCTAGTGTACACCATTCTGTGTGTCGTCTCTGCCGTCCTCTTCTTTGTGGCAATTTATGAAAAATACAAGTTTACCAGACTACAGTGGTCTTTAAGCGTTGAAGAGTTTTGGTAGCTTTAAATGTGACTGCTGAGTCATCGATGTAATAAACCAAACTGTTTGATAAAGTGAGCTGCAGTTCAACCCGAATGACTTGAGGCACGCAGACTTGAACTCACACAGAGTTGTTGAGCTTCATTTTGAGCAGGTCAGTGTAGTAAGTTTCATCTCGGCTGTCACCACCTTCTGCTGGAGCCGGATTGGCTGGCTGAGACTTCAACATCATCTACACACACACACACACACACACACGCACACACGTAATAATAATCCAGGTTTCAGATAATAGATTATATTAAAACAGAATTTGGGTTATCATTACGAGACTTTTAGAAATACTTTGTTGTTGATGAAGCTTAAATATCTCCAGAAGTTCTGCACAGCATCTGTACATTGTTTTAGGAGCTCACCTCTACCTTCTCAAGTCTCTGCAGTTTAGTGATGAGGTATTGGATCTCTCCATTCTTCTCAGAGAGCATGGACTGGAGTCTCTCCAGCTGAGCGGGATCAGCCCTGGAACCCTGGAGCTGCATCAGAGTGGCTATCTGGACCTGCACAAGACGTCCACTCCGTCATTCATGTCACAAGCAAAACGGGACATTGTTCATAGCCGGCGTATTCGTCCGAGTGCGCTCCACAACACGCGGTACCTTCATGCGCTGCAGCTGCTGTTTGCTGAAGGCGTGTTGTTTCTGCAGCGACAGATACTGGACCTTCATACTGATGAGCTGTCTCTCCATCTGACTGCGCTTATCCTCCAACTGCAGCAGAACAACACACAACATTTAGCACACTGATTTACATGGGGTCCTAATGTGCGCTCTCTTCAAAGCCACCAAAGACTCTGCCGCTCTGACTCTGTCCATAACAGTTAACTACATATACAGATCACATTATAATGTTGTTAATTATTCTAATACATTATAAATAACATTAGTTTGGACATAACGTGACGTCTGACATAGCATAAACTAGCAACGTTAGCATTGGCTAATTGCAGTCGGATTCAGACTCCTCGGTCGTTAATTAAGATTGAGTAATATTTTGAAACGGCTGCAATGAGAGTTCAGAGACAGACGAACCTTTAAACAGCTGGAGAGCAGTTGTCAGTTGAGCCGCTTAGCGGTGCAACTTCTAGCAAAACTCAAAAGACGTTAGCGGGCTAGCTACATCAATCTGAGGTTTACCGTCACAGGGCCGGAGGAACAACGAGGTTCTTCTGTTGTGAGATTGGACACATGGACACATGAACATGGACTAGCAGAGCTGGGGTCGAACCACCGATCCTCTGATTGAAGGACGACCCCGCTCTAAGCTATTTCGTTTTCTACGTCAGCAAACACAGAGCCTTCCTTGCCTGTCTACATCATTGGCAGCTCAGTTTGGTTTTTACCTCTGCGAACAGAGAGTTCCCTTTGCTGTTGGGATCTTGGGCCTGCTGCAGAACCTGGTCCAACTGGATCTGGAGGTCTCGGTTCGCATCGCGACATTTCTGCGGAGACAGAGAGACATGAGCATCCAGACATGGGAGACAAAGAGATGCACAGACGGCGTGTTCACATGCAATCGCAGTAAGTGGTCCGGCTACACTCGGATGAAGGGGGAGATCATTTCACGGAGTGTGTAGTGTTGAGGTATCCACCACAAATGTCTGAGACACACTACACCTGGTCTGCTACATATGTAATCATATGTGCTTCTATGTTCACTGATGGAAAAGATAAGTGAATCAGTGAATATTGGGTCTGACCTGATGATTGTCAGAGCATAGGAAACGGGTTGTAAATGCAGAAACTTTGCTTTTGAAACTGCTTTGAAGTGCAATGGGAGAGTAGAGAAGGTTGTGCTCGTCCTCGTTTCCTCTAAAGCGACTGAAGTCCAGGGGTGTCCCGAGGTCTACCACTATTTTAAGACATCAAGTATTGACCGTCAGCAGTTTTTTAGTCCAGTCAATGTTGGAATCAACCTTCAGCGGCGTGTGATGATAAGACCTGACGGCCTAAAGCATATTAACGTGCACACGAGCACAATAAGGACCACAGCTGATGTGTGTTTACCTGTAATGCATTGAACCAGGAAACAGCCTCCTTCTCCCGCTCCTCTTTCTCCTCAGTGCTTTGCTCCAGGCGGCGCTGCAGGCTGCTACTGGTCAGCTCCAGCTGCTGCCCTTTGTACTGAGACTCCTTCAGCGTCTGCTCCAACTCCACCTGGTAGACGGGACTCATTAACACAGGATGGGAAAGAGCAGCAGATTACAGTACAAGAAGTTAAAGGCTGCAGAATGTAGGCGATTAGGATTACATTCTCACTGAAGAACGGTACAAAGGCAGATTAACTCCAGATAAGCCTGGTTTCTCCAGCTCTGCTCCCGCTCACCATAATGCTCTCCAGCTCCATGTACTTCATCTGCCCCTCCAGCATCTCAGATGTCATGGAGCTCTGGGTGTGCTCGCTTAAACCTCGCAGCTCCTCCGTCTTGTTATTCAGAGTCTCGGTCTGCACCTGGAGTTTGTTTTTCAGCTGTTGCTCACTCAGCTGGGATTCCTCCAGGGTGGACTGCAAACTCAGAATCTGGGACGACACGCAGGACAAACATGTTGAGCAACACCGCGGGGATCAGAAGGTTTGCCGTTAATTAACCTCGTCTGTGGCGGCCCGCCAAAGTGTGTTCTAGCCCATCGTAGGATCATAATCCACCGAAAATAATCCACGTTTGCGTTCTGTATTCTAAATGTTGCAGCTGGTTAAGTTTAACTACTTTATTTCCTTAATAATTAGGCTATACACACTACTTAATAAATCATAGTTTATTAGCTCATTTGTATTTTCTAGTAAGAGTGCGAATCTGCAAAGTAGCCGAACTAGTAACTAATATTGTCAAATGAATGTAGTGAAGTTAGAAATATCATATTTCTCTCTGAGATGTAGTGGACTAGTAGTGTCAAATTACATGAAATGGAAATACTCTTGTACAGTAGGCTACAAGTACCTCAATATTGTACTTAAGTACAATACTTAAATGTACTTAGTAGTAGTTCCTCCTCCTCCTCCATGATCAAACTTGCACGAGTAACACAAACTTGCTCTGCGTATGGCGTGAACACAGCATTAGAGGAATAGTTATGGATTTATGGATGGAGCAGTGGCGTATACAACACTAATGATGGCTCTACTATCACCAAGTGTGCCAGTAAAGCAAGACAGTGAGCCATCATCAATGTTATCAGCAACACCTGTGCTTTTCGTACTATGACATTTACTAACGTCTGCTGTGAAGACCAGACCAGACCGCAGCTCGTTGTACCTTCTTGCTGAGCTCCTTGAGCGCTGTGCCGTGGCTCCTCTCCAGGTGCATCTGTTGGTCCTCGAGCTGCCGCGTCTGCTGGTTCTTCACACAGTCGAGGTCCGACTGCAGAGAGTTCTGCATCCGGGTCTTTAACTCCACTTCCTTCTGAAGGGAGTACTTCTCTTGCTCGAGGGCCTTTGACAAATAAAAAAAAAAAAGGCGTAGAGGTTTGAAACAATTCAGAAGAATCCACAGACCGACCTGTAAGCAGCGCTCCAAGGCTATTCACTGCAAGCATTGGTGTGCTGATGTGTTAAACTAAGGGAGCACACCAGTGCAAAGGACTAGAACCAGAAGAGAATGTTCGACTGTTGACAGTTCTGTTCTGGGGTGGTTGCAAAGCAGCAACTACCGTCAGTTGTGTCATTTTGTCCGATTTGGCTAAATTGAGCCTCTGTGGTGCGGGCATCATACCTCCATAGCGTTGGTCATCTCCACCCTCTGTTCGTCCAGTCTGGTCTGCATTTCCATCTGCTGGTTGAGGAGATCCAGACCAGCTCGGGCGGCCTGCTGGACCTGCTCCTCTTTCTCCCGCAGCTGGCTCCTCAGGTGCCGCATCTCCTCTTCCGCCGCCATCTGGAGAGTGGTGAGTGGATAGGGAGGCTTATAAAACCTTTGTGCTTCCGGTGAAGTGCTCTCTGCAACCCAGCATGGGCCTCACACATTAAAGGGAATGGAATGATTTGGTGAATTTGTCACATTTGAGGGGAACACTTACCACTTTGGTGAGATATATTACATATTTATTATTTTAGAGTTGAGCTTCATTAGTCATTTGGTCAACTCAGTGTAGTATTTCTATTTAAGTATTTGTATTGTGTTTTATCTTTCATAGATCAGATGGTCGTGTTCTTGTGGAGAGGGTGCAAAGACCAGAGGGGGGGTCTCCCTGTGACGTCACGCTCCCACAGGTTACAGATTCACTTTTGGTGCTCGTGATTTTGGTTTTAAGTGTGCAACTATATTCCTTTTTATCTGAGGTAACGTTATGAAATCTGCGTAAGTAAGTATTTTGTGACGTAACGTTACACATAATGTATCAGATCAGCGTCATTTTAACTTCGTGGCTATGTGTACGTGCAGGTCTGCAGCACACAGATACTGAAGCGTTTATCCAATGAACGTTAACGTTGTGTGTAGCGAACGCTGTGTCCTAGTAACTGCACGTTAAATACAGTAGTTAGCCCCATCAAGTGTTAAAGTAGCAGCCCTGAAAAATAAGCAGCTGAAAAAAAAAACACACAAGCTCGCTAGCTAAATGGTTATTGACTCCAAGATAGCACTACGTTAGCACCACTAGCTAAGTAACACAACGACACCGGCAGTTATATGGACCAAAAAGCTAATAAACGTTAACGCTATAACATTAGCGTTAGCTAACGTTAACCATTTTATCAACAACAATGGCGCTTGAACTAACCCCGGCTCGTTTTTCATCAGACAGAACACTGTTCACATGAGGAAGTCCCTTGAGAAGGGCGACCAAGTAACTCTGGAGATCATTTGTTAAATTGGTAAAGACAATGGCTATAAGTATAACAAATGAATGCATTTAACGTTAGCTGCCTAACGTTACCTTTCCACTGATCAGGTCAAACCGCTTCAGGTTTGAATTCAGCTCCCGTGAACTATCGCGAGACGTGGCTTCACGTGCCCTGATTGGCCCAGCAGGGGCCAGTGATAAATAAGTCTTCTTCTTCTTCTTCTTCTTTTTTATTTTTTGGCGGATGGCATCCAGTGAAAGGTGCATTACCGCCACCTACTATATTGGAGTGTGGATCCGATAACCTATCCTTTACAAAACCTAAAACAAACAACAACAACAAAAACTAAACTAAATAATATAAAACAAAAAACAAAATAAAACAAAACCAAAAAAAAGGAGTTCTCCATTTCAGAGACTTAAATTATTTTGCTCAATGCTGTTTCTTTCACATATTGTAGTATGTTTCCTGCCCCCAAGGTTAATGCATCTTTTAGATTGAGTTCCTCCACTCCCAGCCTCCTCTTCAACCTGTCTCGCCAGTGAGAATTTCTGGCAATGACATATGATATGGTCTACAGATTCTGGTATTTGGCAGTGCTCACATAGTCCTGTTGGGTGTTTATTTATTAGTTGCATTGTTTTGCTCAGCCTTGTGTGTCCAATCCTCAGTCTGGTTAATATGTTTTCTTCTGTGGTGCTTCTGTGGCAAAGGGTACCTCCCTTTGCCAACTTATTTCTGAACAGCATAAAGATGTCTTCCTGTGTCTCCTACAACTGTGCTGCCATTCCTTAATAATATTTATTTTGATTATTGATTTAGCTGCTGCTTTGCTGAGTAAAATGTCTGTCTTGTGCTGACTTCCTAAAGCTTGTTTTGCTAATGTATCTGCTCTTTCGTTTCCTTTTACCCCTCTGTGTGCTGGTACCCACAGAAATGATACAAAAATACCCATATTCTTAAGTCAGAACAGTGTTTCGTATATTTCATTAATTAAATCCTGCCTGCTATGAGATGTGAATGATTGTAATGAGGATAATGCTGAACTGCAATCTGAACAGACAACGACCTTTTCGAGCCGAACCTCCTCTACCCACTGCAGTGCTGTTATAATGGCCAACGTCTCAACTGTATAAACAGACAGATGATCTGATGTTCTCCTTTTAACTTCATATTGCAAGGTTGGTATGGTGACTGCAAAACCAGTTCTACCTGTATTAGGATCTTTAGACCCATCTGTGTATGCTGGGGTAAATGATTGATATGTTGTCTGTAGTCTATCCTCCACCACTCCAGCCATGTTATCAATATCTTTAAATGCCTGGGTTTTGTCCAAAAAATAATTATTAACTAACACTGAGGGAAATAGCCACGGTGGTGTTGATAACGGTACTGTAGGAGTGAATGTTATCTGATCCAATGAAACATCTCTTGCTAATTTTCCATTGCTCCATGCAAAACATTCCTGTTTGGCCCTTTCTCTTTCCCAGCATGGCAGAAGCACCTTTGTAGTTGGATGATTATCTCCAGAATGTCCTTGCAGATTGGCCCAGTAATTCATAGCTAAGAGCTTGCGTCTCAAATGATAAATAAGTCATATGATTTAGAGATATACATGATGCAGCTCAGCCAATCAAATATGGGTATTCTGATAAGTTTCCTGATTCGAGTGACATTTACACACACCATGACACTCTCTCTCTCTCTCTCTCACTCTCTCATACTCCCCGCCACACACACCCCATTTTAAAATAAAAGCCCCACAAAATGAATTCTAACTGAAATGCTTGTGATGAAGCCTGTCATTTAATAACCTCTGTTTATGTGTCAATTATTATTATGTCTCCACTCCCCACCACCCAGTCCCACCCTTTCAAAATAAAAGCCCCACAGTGATATCTAACTGGAATGCTTGTGATGAAGCCTGTCATTTAATAACCTGTTTGTGTTTCATACATTCTGATTGTGTCTCCTCTCCTGCTCTTGAAACTAAATGTTAAATTTTGTAATCAGCCTTTAAAAAAAAAACCTGAATGTACAAACTTCAGCCATCCAATCACCAACTTGCTAATGGCTAGTTTAGCCGCTAACATTTCCTTCCCATTAACTCACCATACGCGGAGTAGAGTTTGGGACGCTGATTTATTACAAATTAAAACTAATAAAAATAATGAAATCACCTTAATACCACTGTGGAAACAATTTCAGAACTTTTTATTTATAACAGAGAATTGCAGCATCGCATATAAATCAGCTGGTATCAGTGAAATATTTATTAACAGTATGTACATCGCAGAGCCCATTTTATACAAAAGAAAAGCAAAGTATCTCAACAGAGGGAAACTAATTATTGAATGAATTATGAATGAGTTATTTTAAAAAGGAAAGGAAAAAAAAGGCCACTTCCTTTCTCTCTGGAAGAGTTTGTATTTCGGAGAGTAAACCTGAAAACGTGGTGAGTAGACGTGTACTAACTCTCCGGGGAGTAGATCTTGATGAGGTGTTGCGGCTCGGTGGGGTAGCCGGTGACCGGGCAGCGGCGGTTGGCTTTCACGTACGTGTAGACGCAGCGGTAGCAGAAGACGAAGCCGGAGGTGGACAGCACCGTGGCGTTGGAGCGAAGCCCGCGGCACAGCGGACAGTCCCTGCTGTCGGCGCCGGGTGGAGCTTCCTCGCCGCGGTCGGCCGGGGAGTCCCGCCCGCTCCGCTCCCGCCGCAGGTGGAGTGGGGGCGGGGGAGCGGGCAGGGAGGTGAGGCTCTTCACGGTGCTCTGGTTGTCCGAGGAGTACCACCACTCCAGGAACTGCAGGAAGAAGACGCCCAGCGAGAGGGAGCTGGAGAGGGACACGGCCGCGCCGCGCGCCACCTGCGACATCAACCACCACGCTCTCTGCGCCAGGCTGCAAACGGGAGAACAATGCATTGTGGGTGGTGAATTCAAGAGCTTTGTCTGAGATTGGGACTCATGCAAGAACACTTGTTAAACATTTTTCTGACTTTAACTTCTCTTACTTTCTTCTGTGACCGAACTACTGCACCGACCGGAGGCAAGTAGGGAGGCACCCTCGAAACCCGGTTCTAAATAAGTAAAGCCCAGAGTATCGACAAGGTCTGGAGTTAACGGTTCTGCTATCAGTACTGTAGAAGCTACTGAGTGAGACCTCCTCATCTCAAACCTCCTCTCTCTGTCTCTTTGTGCTTTACTCTGACACACACACACACACACACACACACTGACTCTGGCTCAGTACAGCGTGAGACTCGCATCATGGCAGAGAGAAGAAAAAGATCCAGAGTGTGGCTACATTTACTCCAGTAGAGGCTGAGAACTCTCGTCGTATCAAATGCAATAAAACCTTCACAAGTAACGGAGGTAACACCAGCAGTTTATCACAACATGTGACCAACAAGCAGAACATCAATCTGCAGTAATGCTCAGTTTTCTACTGTTGGTGGAGCAGCCGTCCATCCTCGTCCACTGCAGGTAACGTTAGCGATGTCATACGGAGTTTGATCATAAGAATCGACTAATAAATGAATTGTTAAGCTGCGAATGTCTTTAAATGATTTTGGAACTTCTTGTGTTGCTGCTCAAGAAAGACTATTTGTTTACCTACAAGAATAATAAAGCAGTATCGATTCTTTTCTTAATGAATCCTCTTTTCTCACAAAATAATCAATAAGAACGGATAAGAGTACCAATATCAATAAAATCCGAACAATACCCATCCCTAGGTGCACGTTCTTCACATTTGTTCATTACTATGATCAAAGCCCCGCTAACAATACAAGGCAGCCTGTTCTGCTCCATCTGTGGACATGTTTCATTCCAAAAATGTTAGCAAAGAGTCAATACTTCACACCACAGAGCTTCTAGTCCTGCTGTTGGACATCAGCCGACAAAACCTAACAAGAAGTTATCAAGTGTCAGTAGTCAGTCGAAACCATTACAAATAAATATTTACAGCTGCGAGTGAGCCTCAAAGAAGGTGAAAAATAGATTGTCCTCCACGTGGAGGAGTGCACAGATTGGTTAACACTGACTGAACATTAAGCTGACACGTACCTCCCATCAGCTGGGTTGCCAGTTTTGTTGCTCCTCAGCTCCATGTCCCTGACATCCTGAGCGTTAAGTCGTGCCAGTCTGACCCTGGCCAGCCACAGCAAGGGATTATGGGTCCCGGCGACTCCGAAGACGAAGAGCAGCTGCTGGCAGAAGACCCAGGCCTGCCAGGCGGAGCCGACGTACGGGTACGCCGCCACGGCCGCCCGGTACAGCCTCTGGCTCCTGGTCTGCGCCAGCCGGATGGAGAAGTCCTCCTCGTCCCTCTGCCGCGCCAGCGTCGCCTCCAGCTTGGCCCGCAGGTACGGCGCCAGGCACAGCAGGAGGAGGGAGCGCCAGCGCAGCCTCCCGCGGACGGGAAGCCCTCGCCACCCCGACACCCTCTTCAGGCCGTAGAAGTTCTCGGAGAAGGAGGCGCTGCAGTGGGACAGGAAGTGGTTCTGGAGGAGGACGTCCAGCAGCAGGTAGAGCTCGTCGAAGCGGCGCCACAGGAAGCCGAAACGGGACGGGTTGGACTCTGCCAGAACCTGAGAGGGTCGCCAACACGGGGCTGGTTAGAGCAATTTAATGGAAGAACACAATTTCTGGCTCGTTCTATCAATAGGCCGGCTCATTTAAATATATATATATATATATATATATAGATATATAGATATGCAGAAATCCGGATTCTCACATTTACCAGAAAGTTCTTACACAATACCGCACAAATGCATTCCAAATGTCTGACACAGAACAAATAATAATGAATAAATAGAAAAAGTAAGAGCCGGTTGGCGGAGGTTGAAGGCTGACCTTGACGGCGTGTCTCAGTGCCGGTCGGACCGCCTCCATCAGAGACTCCTGAGCCAGGACCTCGAAGATGGACGGCTGCTCGGCGGCGGCCGTGGAGGTCAGATGGGCTCCGGCCTCGGCCATGGCTGCTGCAGGACCACAACGCAAGGACCGTTAAATACTACGGAGGAAGGGCATCCATGCATCAACATTATATTCAAGTCACAGAGCTTTGCTTGGGTTAGGAAACAGAATTGCACCTTTTAGAAGAAAAACGTTGGTGTCGTGCAACAGATGGAATATTTGTTCAAAAGCGTTACATTTTTAGCAAACAACTACCTGGATTTTAGAAGGATCCCTTTATTGTTCAGACAAAGTGGATGCTTGGCACGGTGACATGTCACATTAAGACACAAAGTCTGTTTACATCGCATATTTTTGTGACAAAATTATTATGTATGCATGTATTCATACTTACATTTTTTCTTTTGATATCCTTTCATTTACAATTCTTTCCCACTTTGTTTTTCAGAAAATAAAGTTTTTGTATCATGACCACAAATGAGTAATAAATGACCCTAATGCATTTCCTATGGAAATACATTAAAACCTTGTCAGTTGTACAGTATTAACAGTGAACAACACCTCAACTGTCTTTAGAATAAACACTCAGCTTACACAGCAACGATTCTAAGTATGAGTGTTTTTAAATGTTCTGTAAACTATTGTGTAAAGTCCAACACACCAGGGTGCAATGATCACAGACAGAAACAGGTCGTTTGTCTCTCAATTTGTTTATTACACTTTTCTTTTCAAATTTGTTACAAACTACAATATTTGTTGGGAAGAACTCTAATGATCATTCATGCAACGTTATGATCATTCCAACATCCTGTTTGACACACAACGTTAGGTACTGAATAAGGGTCAAAGTTCACTAGAGCGTCATAATACTTATGACCATGTGATATTTCAGTTTTTCTTTTTTAATAAATTTGCAAAATTTTCTACATTTCTGTTTTTTTCTGTCAAGATAGGGTGCTGAGTGTACATTAATGAGAAATAAAATGAACTTTTTTGATTTTAGCAAATAGCTGCAATGAAACAAAGAGTGAAAAATATAAAGGGGTCTGAATACTTTCCGTACCCACTGTATGTTTAGCTAGCTGGACAGTAGAGAGAAGTGTAACGGAAGTTGTCTGACCTGACGTTAGTTAACACAAGTACAGATCAAACTCTGGACACAGTGCACCTCTAGCCACAAAGAGACTTTTAGTATCAGTAAACTGTGTTAATAACAAGCACAGACAGGGTTGTAGCGGTAACTTTATGCAGCCATGTGTTTAAACGTCAACTTACCTTCCTGCGCTAACGTTAGCTGGAAGTTAGCACTGCGTCGCTGCTGTTTCCGGCTTCGTCAACATCACGCGGTGGTTTGAAAACACCGCTTGTTGCTCCGAACACTAGCTAAAGCTCCCGCAGAGGGACTGGTAATTTGACATTTTTTCTTCTGTTATTGAATGACCACTCGACGCTGCATGGTGCACTGGCACTACCCACAACAACCACTACTTCTTCTGTTTTATTTTTTTTTTATATATATGGCATCCTTTAAGATGCATTACTGCCCCCTAGTGGAGTTAATCGTCCACTGTCGTCCTATTCTGGTGCAGCCTCGTTTTATGCTTTTAAAAATATCAGTTTTCTTTCATCTTGGCCTGTCCTCGTCCTCGCCCCCATAGTCCTGCCATCACAGCCCTTCTTTCCACTTCATACTTCCTGTTTGAAAACAGGACGTGCTCTACTGTCTCCTTTTCTTGACACTGATTACAATGACCAGTGGGATGTTTATGATGTTTATGATGTTTATGTAAGTGTACTGTTCAAATAGCTGTGAGCAAATCTGAATCTACTCATGATCATACTGGTTCTTTTTCTCTTCCACTACTTCATACCATTCATACTTTATTTTGTATATAATGTAAGCGTCTTCCTTTTATCTCACTGTCCAAATTTGCACATTTCCAGTATTATATTCAAGGCAAGATAGATGATTGAAACAGGAACTTGAAGGTTGTGGACCAGGACCCACCTTCAGGCCACTATGTCAGTAGCTTTTGTGAACCACATTCCCCAAACAAACTATTTCCATAAACGTACATTCTGGCACACCTGGGCAAGCGTCCGCTGCGCCTGGTTGTAAACCCAACCTGAGAACCAGCATGGACGCTCACATGGGACGTTTTGTGGGCAAATCAGCTGCGGTTTTGTTTTCCTGTTGGGTCATCCATCTGGCTCCCTGCCTGTCTGCCTCACCCTCTGAAACATTCACATGCAAACTCTTCATAAGAGGTTAACAGCCTTTATATAATAATAAAGTCAGTGGAACAGATGGATGGAGGGATGCTGAAGGCTCCCTAGTGGTATTAGCAGGAAACGAGAGGGGGGGGGGTGCAGAGACAGAGAGGCGATGAAAACATCAGAAAAGCTGCCAGAGTTTAGTGGACGAGAGGAGACATTTGGTGATTGGACGGGCTTAGAGGATTACTGACACAGCTGCACGCCCCGAGTATCTCCACCGAGCATCATCACTCTGTCTTAGTTTCTCTACCTGCCCGTCATCTCCCCGGGCTCGTCTTTACCGAGCTGCCCTCCAGTGAGGTGAGAGGACGTGTACGAAGTCGACGAGGCAGCACGGGGATGTCTGGGCTCTCCATCAGCAGAGGAGGTGAGTTGGGAAGAGGGAGGCCCAGACCTCAAAGATGACATCGGTGTCCTTTGGATGTCGATTTTAGTCTAAAAAAATACACTTTTATGAGTGTAAAAAATGTATTATCAACCATGAAAAAAAAAAAATCATGTAATGTTTCTTCCGAATACTGTACAGTACAAAAATGTTTTTTATTTGCATTGATAGGGAAGAAGTTCTGAGGGAAAAACAAGCTGCTCATTCTGTAGCTGAAGAAGAAATAAATGCAGAATAACAGTATTGCTTTTATGACATGTCGGTGTGTGAATGTCAGACAGACTGGCCGGATTTAATCCTTGCTGCTCTGCTCTTAATGGCTGTGATTATGTAATTACATTTGCATGGGGAAGGGAGGGAGGGATGACAAATCCTCTGCTAAAAGGACCGTAGCAATTATGAGAAAGATTCAAGTCAGTTATGGAGTGATGAAAATGATGGTTTTGATTGTAGGAAGTGAGTGCGCTCTTATTGGGCCATTCTATTGTTTCAAGATATTGAGCATTTTTGGTGGTTTGGTTTAAGGTTTAAAGTATTCTGAAATCATATTGAAATAAAAAATCAAGATCACCCTTCCAGAAGGATATGGGGATTGTCACCAGGTCACCAGCTCTGAGGTCAAAGGTCTGTGCTTTGCTTGCTTTCTTATTTCCAGGCTGACTAAGAGGATTGGCAAAGAGGACATCAAACTACCGAGCTTCATTCAACGTTCCACACTTTAACTACCAGGCTGCCCTCCTCACATCCTCTTGCTTTGCGGTGAAACATGTGTCTCCTGTTCCTGGCCCCTCTCATCTTCCTTCTTGCCTTTTTTTCCCCACCGTCCCTTTTTCCATCCGTCGATTGCTCATGGTCGTGTCCGCAACACTGCATTTGTTACGAGCATGCCGACCTGGTAGACTGCCGCGACCGCGGGTTCGAACGCGTCCCCAGGGGCCTCCCGCACGGCACCTGGCTGCTGGAGCTGGGAGGAAACAATCTGAGCGAGATTGGCACCCGAGCCTTCACCGGGCTGTGGTCCCTGCGGGTGCTGGTGCTGACCAACAGCCAGATCCAAGAAATGCAACCACAGGTGGGAACCAAGGGACGTATGAACTTTAAAAGGTCGATTTTTTTTTTGGGACAATTCCTGATAAATAGCACTGGAAACATTTTGAAAGTTTTGGAAGAATGTTAAGGGTACATTTATGAAAGTCGCAGTAGAAGTTGAATCAATTAAGGAGTTAATGTGTCAATTTAAGTGCTGAAAGGAAACACAAAATGAAAAGCAGCTGAACTGTCGTCTGAAAGAGATAAAAACAGTTGAAATGTTAGTTGACTTACGGACATTGAAAGCCTTTGACTCATCAGTTCAAGTATGAAAGCAGCTGAGTTAAAAGCAATGTAAATGCCATGAAGTGGAACAGCTGAGCACTGAAAGTAGAAGCGTCATTGCTGAAAGCAGTTGAACTCTCATTTAAATGCAAAAAATGAAAAGCAGCTGAAGTGGCATCCAAAGAGTAAGAGATAAAAGCATTTGACATGTTAGTTGACTTATAAACAAGAGGTTGATTTATCAGTGCTGAGCGCAATTGCTGAAAGCAGCTGAACTGCCATCTGAAGAGTAAGACATCAAACGGAAATGTTAGTTGATGCGTAAATGCTGTAAGAAGTTAAAATGTCAGTTCATGAATGCACTGGAAATGTCGGTGGAAGTGGAAGTGTTGAGCACTAAAAACAGTTTAATTATTGAGTTTACATGCAGGCGTTGACAGCAGTTGATATCTCAGTAGAGGTCTAAGAGAGGGATGTAGTAACTTTTAGTTGAAGAGGAGAAGCCTGTTGAAGTGCCAGTGGCCCTGTTCACACCTGCATTGACGGATGCGTCTCAGGTGATCCATTCACCATGCTGTCCACCATGCTGTCCACCGACCATGGTGGACAGCTGTAACGTGAGTTCACACCTGGCATTAGAATGCCTCTCCACATGCGGAGCTCACTTCCCCACTCTATATATACAAATTAACATGTAGGCCAATGAACAGTAAAGGGGACCAGATGGAGGAAAAGAGTGACAATGGTGGAGGAGGAGAAAGTTAAAATAAAGGATTAATAATAATAGAAAGGGAGAATCGTTAAAAAGACCTTCGGGTCCATCTGGGTCACAGTCAAGGGAGGGGGACAGGGAAGATGGAAATAATCGCAATAGTTAAATGCATGCTTCTCTCTGTCTGTATTTCTTTCTCTCCACAGGCGTTTTTCTCTTTGTCCTTCCTGGAGAAGCTGGATCTCAGTTGGAACCAGTTAACAGCTCTGCCTGTCGACTTCTCGACCAGTCTATCTGCTCTCAGAGTGCTGCGACTGGAGCACAACAACTTACACCATATATCTGGAAACAGGTACCAAGTCCGTCCATCAAAGTACAACGGAAGTCCAGCTTTCTATCATTATCATACTATTCCTATTAGCCTCCTCAGAGGAACTGGAACTGGATTTGCAGGGGGGGGGGGGGACTAGGCTTGCAATTAACTCCATTGTAAACACGGCCACGTCCTTATTGCAAACCAATCAGGGCAGGAGGGAGGGAGGGCTGGGTGGATTGTTCAAACAAACACAGTACGTCCCTTGCTTAACTAAAAGTAAACATTGACATTTTGTCACGTGAGTCATTAGTGACGTGAGTCGTTAGTCAAGTGACTCATTGAAATGAAATCGATCTGTTTCAATGAGGGCTATTTTTGAGTTTGTACTGGGATGTCCATTCACCTCCAAAAAGAAAAGCTGCTGATTTACAGACGTCTCTTTATACGTCCACAGCCATAGTCCACAGTCATTGGTGTATTCAGCCCAAGATGGCGGCATTCGCTACAGCAGCGCCATCTGTCAAAAAAGCACGAGATTTTCGTCTCTCTGCTTCTATACTCTCTGGTTCCCTTCAGCTTTATGCAGCCGCAATAGCGTCTTCCAGATCATTGCTTTGTTTTTCAGATCTGCATCTTCATTTTCTCGGGGGCTCCCACAGCACAGTTTGTCTTCGACGAATAAAGCACTAAACCCCCCCCCCCGTACACTACCTGCCCTGCACCAAATGACGGACAGACAAAGATAGCGATTAGCCAGCAAAGAAAGTAAAACATCTAGCAGCTAAAGGGCCAGATACTGTTCTCAGGACTTGGTAGGGACCAAAAACAGAGCTAAAAGAGACATTCATCAGGTGGACAGAAACACACGACTAAATAAGACACCGTTTGCTAACTAGTTGGCCATATCACCTCTTCTTGTCCACCCCCTCATTCCACCAGTTTACCATAGTTGTATTAGGGCCAAGAAGCCAAACAAACCTCTCTGCATCAAGCCACAGATACATACAGCAGTGTATTCAGCGCATGTGGGTTGACCCTGTAATTGTCTCTCCTTTCCCGTCCGTCAGCTTCGAGCATCTGGACAACATGGAGAAGCTGGACCTCAGCAATAACCAGCTGGTGGCGGTTGGCTTCGGCGTGTTCAGGGGCCTCTCCAGGCTCAGGCAGCTCTACCTGCACAACAACAGACTGACTGTGGTGCAGCAGGGGAGCCTGGATATGCTGCCTGGACTAGAGGTGCAATAAATGAGACTTGAAATGACTCTGTGTGTGTGTATACCATATGCCTGTCTGTCTGATTACCCGTCTGTCCGTCTAGGTGCTCCAGTTGAGCAACAACAACATCTCGCATATCGACAACAATGCTCTGGCCCCTCTCTACAGCCTGGCCGTCCTCGCTCTGGATGGAAACAACCTGAATCACCTCAAGTTTAAGACCTTCATCTGCCTTCATACAACGGCTACACACATCCAGCTGTCAGGTTTCCAGTATCTATACTTTTTTATTGTTGACCAAGTGAAGAGACACCACTATTGCTCACAATGGAAATGTGCATTATTCACTCTATTGCATAGGAAGATGACATAGTAGTGAAATATAAGATTAAAAACAGTGTGTTGCTGCCACCATGAAAAAGCAATGTGCTCAGTTTCTCATTTTAATGGAAAAAGGTTGCTTTTCATGTCATTACAATGAGGGCACATCTGTCTGATACGCTCGCAGCATAGACGGAGGGTCAGCCAATTGCGGGTTGTATTCGTTCGATCAAATATTACAGCAGTAGTTGTTGCAGACACACCTGGCTGCGATCTACTAGGTGCACCTTTCCGGTTATGACATATTTATTGTTGTTACTAAATTCCCCAAATCGTTCCGTTTAAAAAGGAAACATTTCTTTTCTCGTTCTCAACACGTCACTTTATTTCGTGACGTCGCGAAACTTGACGGTTTCTCATTAAAACAAGAACCACGTCTCTGTATAACACGATAAGTTGTTGTCAGAACGAGACGTTTACGTCTGTTTAAAACTCTTGACGTGTGGCAGGATGTTTCTATGGCCGCAGGCTGCTTAAGTGTAGTTTTCATGGTACGTGCAATGTTGGCTACCAGATGGCAGGTATTATCTGACAAGAATGAGCCTCTCCTAAACCTCCCGCCAGCAGCTCCCACAAGGCCAGATGGCTTGATGTATGTTAGTGCACTTTATGCACATCAAGTTCATGACCTTTATCTCCCATCAGTATATAAGCCCAGCTTCTGTCTGCCAGTGAAGACCCGACCACCATTCCTAATCCACATATTGTATCTCTCTATATAGTTATATCGGGTATTTATATTTCAGTGTATGAAATAAGTAAGTATTTGTAGATACGTTGATTCTGTGCAATAACGGGAACGGTTTTTTGATATAGCAAGATCTAATTTTGTTATGATAATAAACAGTTCTGGTAATAATGGTATGTAGTCATAATGAAAGACTATTTTATAATAACATGAAAAATAGACCCTGTATGTTCATGTATTTACTACAACATCTTCCATGTCATTTTGATTCACATTGTGCCTCCGAATGAAAGCAAACAGCTAAATGTACTGAAATATCAAAAGTATTCAAATTGTCCATATCAGGTCCATATCAAAGTGTTAAATTGCACCATGCGACATGATCATGCGATAAATACAAAGACTAAACAAACTCCCAGTGTGTACGTAGGATTTGATCAATATAAATGTTTTACATAAACATGCAGCAAAACTAAAAGTGCAGAAAACAGTCTACGTGCAGATGAAATGAAAAATGCCCTTTTAACCCTTTGAAATCACATTCCCAGTCACATTGTGCCCCGATCCAACAATATAGGCAAACAACCTTTTTTCATTATTATTTTAATATCAAAATCTAATCATCTTTTCTTCCTGTAAAAAAAAGGAAAAAAAGTGTATATATATACTGTATATGTGTATGTGTGTGGATTATATATGTGTGTGTGGATTTGATTTAAATCCCTCTTGCAACTGTACACAAGTATTCAGTTTCACTGAGGAATACATTCCACCACAGAAGCTCCAACGTCTCTTTCACTTGGACTTATGAAATATAAACATTTTTTTTTAAACATTTGACCTTTTTGTTGTGTCTGGTCAACATTTCCTATGGGTCAGCGGACTCGGAGCCAACTGTCGTAACCTCTGTTGTTGCACCACCAGGCAACCCGTGGAGCTGCGACTGCGATCTGCACCGCGTCTTCAGCAAGATCTTGCACGTTCGCCACCTCCACATCGACGACTACCGCAACGTGACGTGCCAGGATCCGCCGCAGCTGGCCGGGGCCTCGCTGGCCTGGGTGGACAGCCGGCTCTGCCTGGCGGAGACCGCCACCGTGCTCGTCATCACCGGCACCGTGCTGGTCACCGTGGTGGCGGCCCTGGTGATGGCGGAGAGGAACAGGAAGAAGAACAGGGGGAAGAACTGGGACACTGAGTCACAGAATCAAACTAATACCTAACAATATGGAGACCCTGTGAGACCGGAGGGTGAACTCCCAGGTTCCTCTCGTGACAATGAGGCAAGATGGCTGCCACAAACTGACAATTACTTGAACGGACAAGTTCCCCTTTTCCTTTGCTATTTAAACAGGCAACAGAGTAGAAGTCTGGAGGGCTTGAAGGACACTGGTTTGAGTTTTTGCTCATGTTGTCACTTAAAAGTATAATGTCCACACCTTTAAAGCCCCTCCCCTGTGTGATGATTCTGGAGAAAATCGGTAAATTCAAGAGAACATTGATGCTATGCTTTGATTTCAGTCTCTTTTGATGACATCACTTGGAGCCGCCGAAGTCAGAAAACATGTAAATTAAAGTGTGTTTTATGGCTTATTAGATGATATTCAAACAGCACAGAAAGCAACTAGAGGCTTCTAATAATCTCATAGGATTGTGGGGACGGGGGCCGAACCTAATGTTCAAGAAATTTTAATATTTGACCTCTTCCTAGTATCTCCAAATAATATGACAGGGGTAAATTGGTGCAACTCATTGACTCAGAGTCAATGCATAAAGAATTAAGATGGTGACGATGGTGTTGTGCACTTTAGACATTCATTTAGAGTGAATGAACATTCAATAAAAAGTCTTTAAATAATAATAATAACATTAATAATTAATCAATTAAAAAAATACTCACCCCTTCCTATATTTTTGTACAGTCCCTTGCCATGTGGTTTGATACGTTTTTATTTTAAAGAATATCAAACCATGTCAAGTAGGCCGAACCCGAACGTCATCTGTAAATATTTATTCGAAGCCCTTGCCCTATCCACACTCTAGCCTCCAACTCCAAATCCTCCACACCCATTTCTTCTGTATTTAAAGGAAATGTTTGACAATTTGGGAATTATAATAAAATACTATTTGCTTTCTTTCCAAAGTTAGCTGAGTAGATTGATACCACTGTGCGCTATATTGACTTTGAGAAAGCAGGTGGTTAGCCTAGCTTAGCATAAAGACTGGAAGTAGGGCAAACAACTAGCTTGGCTCTGTCCAATTTGAAAAATATATCTCTAAAACTGACTAATTAACACGATATATCGTGCTAGTTTAAGCAAACCTGAATAGTGTGCCAAAATCTGCTTCTGAACCAATTTGAGGCGAGAATTTGCAAATCCAGTTGCTGAATCTTCCCTCATATTAGATCTACAAAGCCTAAATTAAAAGTTTGTTCTGACTTACGTATTCTGTTTCATTATTCTGTTTGTGTGGAGTTTGAATGAAGCATGTTTTATCATTGAAGTAAAACTACTGTGTTTTCAGTGGAGACTGGTAGCATGGCTATTTCTTTTCACATTTAATGTGATCATTTTAGGGTTTATTTCAATAAAACCAGAGTTGATGATGATGATGATCGTACAGTGGAACGAGCAAACCATTTCGTTTCTGTCGCATTTCACTAGCGGCAAAAGGTAAAATTGTTGTGTTTTTAAATGGAGTGTGGTGGCTTTGAGGAAAGCATATTAGTTGTATGTTTTGTACGCTTATAGAGTCTAATCATTTAAAAAGTCCTTCTTGATTTTATAGATTTTTTTAATAGGCCCACAGGATTTAAATCTGTGCATGTTATAATAAAACAACCACTTCCATTTCTTCTTCTCCTAGCCCCTGTAGGACCCGACTTGGAAGGACCCGTCTTACCAAGGAAGCATCCCTGACTTTGAGAAACAATATCCAATATCCAATATCTTTGGTTCATTGATTTTGATCCTTTTTTTGCCAAAAAAAAAAACCTGTCCGTCTGACAGTGTTAGAGGAGTGCAAACAGTAGAGTACTATTTTAAGGTCAATAGTGGGATATCATTTTGATATACATGAAGTCTTTCACCGTGTTTTTTGCCACTGGACTGCCTGATCTGACCTTCTGTAACCAACACAAAACAGTGTGATGGCTGAGGCTCATCACACTGGGTCACAGGTCTATGACGGACTGTTTATGTTTCATCACACCTGAGGTCAAATTCCAATTTCCTGTAGCATCCTCTAACAGTGTCAATGCACTCTCTCTAAGGACAACGCCACACAACTCTGGCTGCTTGTGTTTGTGCCTCTCATGTAGCCGACTGTAATCATTGTTTTTACATCTGAAACTTTGATATGGATGATTATACATTTAAGTCACAGTAGACTCCACCAGTACTAATTCAAATTATAGCATGAACATATTATGGGATCAGAACTTACCGTACTGTATGGTGAGTTTAAAATGTATTTATTCCATTTGGAAATGTTATCTGAAAATGTACTTAATGTAGGTGTCGGCTAAATATTTGATGTAGTAAAACATTGTTTCCCACAAGTTAAACGCCAAAATACAATGACACATAGAAATGTCATGAACCGAAAACACAGGGGCAAAGTTGTAGGATAAAAACACGGACAACTGCCAGACTGCATTGGTAGCACCCTGTCAATCACATGGTAGCCCCGCCCTAAAGCATACCCTATAAATGGACCATAATTTACAAAATGAACATCAAGCTGTATTGAAGAAGACATGAAACTAGAGATTGAGACCATAAACTCATGTTTACAATGTTTACTGAGGTAATAAATCAAGTGAGAAATAGTGTCATTTTCTCACAGACTTCTATTCAACCAGACTTCTTTTTGCAACCAGAGGAGTCGCCCCCTGATGGCCATTAGAGAGAATGCAAGTCTCAGGCACTTCTGCATTGGCTTTTTTTGCCACCTGTTTGGTACACTTGCTGCTCTTGTGGTGCCCTTGGTCTGTCCTTAAGGCATCCCATCTACTTTGGAAACACACACCGTAATGACCTCTACTCAATGTTTTCTTAGAAATAATATTTGGGCATGAGATAATCAAACAGCAGGCGGACTTTGCTCGCTGGGCACAGAGACACTTCAGCAGAAGCCTGGCAGAGTGTGTCAGCAGGAAGATGAGCTCCACCAAGGTACCTGTCTGTCCGTCTGTCTGTCCGTCTGTCTGTCTGTCTATCCGTCTGTCCGTCTGTCTATCCGTCTGTCTATCTATCCGTCTATCCGTCTGTCTATCTATCCGTCTGTCCGTCTGTCTATCTATTCGTCTGTCCGTCCGTCTGTCCGTCCGTCTGTCTGTCCGTCTGTCTGTCTGTCTGTCTGTCTGTCCACCTTTCCACCTGTCTTATCTGGTCCTTAATTTAGTCAATTTTTTGGGGGGTTCTTTTTCTTACAGATAAAGACCGTTTTTGTTTTGGTGACGGTGTTGTGTGCAACCAGTTTGGTTGTAGCAAACCCAGTGGAATTGGTGAGTGAACTGACCTTTGACCATTGACCCTTTCACTTCAAATTTAGCTCTTATACTGGCTCAACATAACCAACTCTCTCCTAACTCTCTCCACATATCCCTCGACAGACGGCAGCCAGACAACAGGGTAAGTAATGTGTGTGTGCTAGAGAGAGAGAGAGATGAATTTGGTGTCATGTCATGGGTTTATGTGCTGCGTTTAAGTGTTTAAGTAGAAACACATCGACGTCAACATGCAATTTGTTATTAGATATGACATGGAAATTAGCTGGCAAAGTGAGTGCAGTCTTTTATTATTTGATTGAGGTATAAATCTGTGTCCCAGGGGGCGCTGTTATTTTTTACGCCGCCTACCAGGGCCAGCTGAGAGATATCCTGTTCAACCCGATCGTCTTCAACCAGGTGTTGGTGAACCAGGGCTCGGCCTACGACAATGACACGGGTGTGTTCACCGCGCCGGTCACTGGCATCTACCAGTTTGTGTTTGCCGCCCAGCTCTGCCGAGGAGACCACAACAATGTCTGGTACTTCATGGTCAACGGGAACAAGAGGATGACCTGCCATGCTCAGGTACACGACACTGAACTAGAAAAAATAAAGTGAGATTGAGCTTAAAAGAAACCTAGTAACTAGAATTGACTTAAATGCACATGAAAATACTACATACTATAATGGTCAAATTCCTTGTATGTGCAACATACTCTGGCAAATAAACAGTTCTGATTCTGATTCTAATTGTCAACAATTAACAGCTCCAGCAGACATGATAAGGTAGTCTAAGGTGAGCCAGACTGGACTCAACAATAGATTAAAAACTCTACCATAATGAAATAAACACTAAACTTAACAAGAGTAAAAAACTAAACTTAGCCTAAATAGATCATACTGGAAAAAAGTTAAAACTACTTTAATTAACTCTGCCCCTAGTCATGTTACAGTTTAAATCCATGTCTGTCCAAAATGTCAGCACCTACATATTTCATCCTAATAGACATTTGTATGAAATTGTCATTATTAGCAAATGAATTATTGAATTATGGGCAACCACGTGTTTTTTGTGAGGACACAGTGACCTTTGACCACGAGACGGACGTACTTACGTAGGTATGAACGGATGAACATAACGCCTCTGGCCACGGCTTTCTGGTGAGAAGGCATAGAAATTAAATATTTTCATGACAGCTGAACTAATTCATACTGATGAAGACTGAGAGTACCAAAAAACAAAAAGTACCTTTACAGGACTCTAGACAACTCAAATTAGTGAAACTATATTGCACACCCTGGTCATCTGAAGCAACCTCAGGTTGAAAATTAAAACAAAGAAAATTAAAAAAACTAAATTAACTAAAGGCCATGAGGACCTACTGAAAAAACATGGATGCTTTTGATATTCAATAGCCAAGCTGAGTGACAGAAAAATGTGTCTCAAAATGCCATTGTCCGCTCCTGTCCCCCAGGTGTCTGGTCCTGACACGACCCTGAACACCTGCTACTCCATGGAGGAACTGAAGACAGGTGACCAGGTGTGGGTGAAGCAGAGAGTGGGGAGCTGCGCCTGGGCCAGCACTATCTCCAAAACCATCACCTTCTCTGGCGTCCTGCTGGCTAGGGAGGGCGTGTCCACGCTGGGAGGGAAGTATGGCTCTGGAAGCTCCTGTCCACTGGCCAGCACGGGCCACCACAAAGACACAATGTCCAGCTCTGTAGGCCGGAGTGCCTCCTTGTCTCACGTGGCCATCACTCTGCTGCTTTTCCGTCTCCTCTTGGATTAATCATGGTGAAGTTATAGACACTTACATTATATAAGCTTTTAAATTAATCTATTTGACACTTTCCACAGCTCTAACTTGACTTGCTGGGACCTGATGGTATTCCTCTTTTTTAACAGCAGAGTTCTTATTATATTTGCAGTGGCAAAAAAATTACTTAAATCTTTTACTTAAAGATACTTCAATAACAAAATTACCATTTGTGTATCAATTGCTCATTTCGTGTTATTGAATTCTTGAAGAAAGCTGTTTCTTTTCCGCATGCCTTCACGGTGAATGAAGAAAATATTTGACAAATTGAAGTAATTGAAGTGTTGATGAATTGAATAAATAGAAGTGTTGTTCAATTTAAGTAAATATAAGTGTTGAGGAATTTAAGGAAATTTAAGTGTTGATAAATTGAAGTAAATTAAAATCGAAGTCTCATTTATGCAGTTGCAGGCTCGCCATCTATTTCCAAAACATGAATCTTTGAGTGAAGTAGGGAGGGTCGTGCCGTCGCTATAGCATTCGGAATATCGCTGCCTCTGTGGATTTACCTGTTAGTATAGTGTAGTAGTCCTCTGTGGATTTGCCTGTTAGTATAGTGTAGTAGTCCTCTGTGGATTTGCCTGTTAGTATAGTGTAGTAGTCCTCTGTGGATTTGCCTGTTAGTATAGTGTAGTAGTCCTCTGTGGATTTGCCTGTTAGTATAGTGTAGTAGTCCTCTGTGGATTTGCCTGTTAGTATAGTGTAGTAGTCCTCTGTGGATTTACCTGTTAGTATAGTGTAGTAGTCCTCTGTGGATTTACCTGTTAGTATAGTGTAGTAGTCCTCTGTGGATTTGCCTGTTAGTATAGTGTAGTAGTCCTCTGTGGATTTGCCTGATAGTATAGTGTAGTAGTCCTCTGTGGATTTGCCTGTTAGTATAGTGTAGTAGTCCTCTGTGGATTTGCCTGTTAGTATAGTGTAGTAGTCCTCTGTGGATTTGCCTGTTAGTATAGTGTAGTAGTCCTCTGTGGATTTGCCTGTTAGTATAGTGTAGTAGTCCTCTGTGGATTTGCCTGTTAGTATAGTGTAGTAGTCCTCTGTGGATTTGCCTGTTAGTATAGTGTAGTAGTCCTCTGTGGATTTACCTGTTAGTATAGTGTAGTAGTCCTCTGTGGATTTGCCTGTTAGTATAGTGTAGTAGTCCTCTGTGGATTTACCTGTTAGTATAGTGTAGTAGTCCTCTGTGGATTTGCCTGATAGTATAGTGTAGTAGTCCTCTGTGGATTTGCCTGTTAGTATAGTGTAGTAGTCCTCTGTGGATTTACCTGTTAGTATAGTGTAGTAGTCCTCTGTGGATTTGCCTGTTAGTATAGTGTAGTAGTCCTCTGTGGATTTGCCTGTTAGTATAGTGTAGTAGTCCTCTGTGGATTTGCCTGTTAGTATAGTGTAGTAGTCCTCTGTGGATTTGCCTGTTAGTATAGTGTAGTAGTCCTCTGTGGATTTACCTGTTAGTATAGTGTAGTAGTCCTCTGTGGATTTACCTGTTAGTATAGTGTAGTAGTCCTCTGTGGATTTACCTGTTAGTATAGTGTAGTAGTCCTCTGTGGATTTGCCTGTTAGTATAGTGTAGTAGTCCTCTGTGGATTTGCCTGATAGTATAGTGTAGTAGTCCTCTGTGGATTTGCCTGTTAGTATAGTGTAGTAGTCCTCTGTGGATTTGCCTGTTAGTATAGTGTAGTAGTCCTCTGTGGATTTGCCTGTTAGTATAGTGTAGTAGTCCTCTGTGGATTTGCCTGTTAGTATAGTGTAGTAGTCCTCTGTGGATTTACCTGTTAGTATAGTGTAGCAGTCCTCTGTGGATTTGCCTGTTAGTATAGTGTAGTAGTCCTCTGTGGATTTACCTGTTAGTATAGTGTAGTAGTCCTCTGTGGATTTGCCTGTTAGTATAGTGTAGTAGTCCTCTGTGGATTTACCTGTTAGTATAGTGTAGTAGTCCTCTGTGGATTTGCCTGATAGTATAGTGTAGTAGTCCTCTGTGGATTTGCCTGTTAGTATAGTGTAGTAGTCCTCTGTGGATTTGCCTGTTAGTATAGTGTAGTAGTCCTCTGTGGATTTGCCTGTTAGTATAGTGTAGTAGTCCTCTGTGGATTTGCCTGTTAGTATAGTGTAGTAGTCCTCTGTGGATTTACCTGGCAACGGCAGCTGTGTTGATGGCACGGACAATAACTTCATATTTTTAGGTTAACAAAAATGTACCGGAATTCATGAATATGTAGGATATTTGTAGAGACATTCATGTAATGTTACGTCGCAATACTATTTTCTGGAAGCTATTTGTCTAGCCATTGTTGCAACTAGCTGATCTGACCAGCTGGAAGGTGGCGGGTGGACCTCTGATGGTTGACCAGCCCGGTCAAGTAGCCTTCTAGCTAATGAAGTGCTGCCAGGTTGGTTAAAAAATAGCATTATTATCCAGAAAAGGAAAAAGGAACTTCACACTTTTGTCAATCCACACAAGCAAATTTTTTACCAATATATTCTTTCCTAAAGCCGCCCAATAGGGTGGACAATTGCCCAATCTGGCAGCATTTCTCGGATGTAAAATCTTATGCCCCGTATCTAGTCATTTTCAGCATGCGGTGTCAACCAATCAGTGGTCAAAAGGGGGCTCTTCCATTAGTCATCGCACATTCTTGTAATACTCTGTGATTCATGTGCCCTTACTGGACCACACGCCACTGGTTTTTCACCAACTCAATATTCACCAAAAATATCTGGCTCCGATTCAATAATATATCAGAGAAATATTGATTAATACTTCGTTAATATTTGGCTTTTAAAGCGCCCTGATGTTTTTGGTTTCTTATATTCAGTTACTGTGTTGATGTTGCAGATGTGCATATGTTATTCAAATCATTAGGTTCAATAAAAATCGAATTTTTTCAGGGTTGAGCTGTGCACTGGCTGATGGGAATAAAAGTCAGTGGTGCAACATCCCTCTACATCCAGTAGATGGAGACACCTAATTGATGATGTACGCAGTGTACACCCTGTGTGCTGCATGCAAGCTGCAACATAATGTCATAATGAATTAATACATGTCACCTCTCAGGGCTTGGTGCCTTGCCCCCCCCCTTCCAACCTCACCTTAACTGCACACAGCGTTGCATATCCAAAAGTAGGACTTTCAACATATTGTAGCGTTGCACTGCTTCTGTTTGGGTTGGATCATAACCATTTAAGCTATGTTCAGAAATATTTATCAATACAAACTCCAGCTGCAAAGGAAGAGTCTCGTCACATGGATCGCTCCGGGTTAGCATGCTTGCTAGAAACGGACGACAGAACGTTTGTGCGGATGCTATTACAAAACTTTTCTCTTCCAAAATTTGACTTCGCATCTCATGTTTGTGATAATTAATTGCAGAGTTCATATAGTTTAGTTTTAGAGTGATGTAAATGAATAACCCCCAAAAAGCCTAATCATTTTTCAAAAGTCCAATCACAGAGTCAGCGAAATTTGTGAAAGTTTGTTTTCTTTGTTATTCTGTCGTAGTGTTCTCAGTTCTGGAACAGAAAATGTTCCCAGACACTCAGTCAATCACAAATTTGAGCTTTAATAATATAGTTTTTTGATGACAGAGTTGTTCATGTTTACTAATATTTCTGAACTGCCTTAGACCATAATTGCATGTCAACATTTAGAAAAAATGGGCCTATAGTTCCCCTTTGGAATTGTTTCATCTTTATGTTCTAAAAAATTATGAATTGATTTTTCTTGTTCGTGCCCAAAGGAAATAAGAAAAGCAAAAACAAATAGTGTTATGGGCTCATCTACATCCATATCTGTCCAAAATGTTAGAACTTCATAATTTTATCTCATGAGACATTTGTGTGAAATTCTCATAATGAGCATATGAAGTCTTAAGTTATGGCCCAAAACGTGTTTTGATGAGGTAAATCGAATCAGTTGAGTGCCGAATTTGCTAAAAACAAACGTTCTCAGACACACTATTATTGATCGCCGCCTTTAGTCTGCCTTATGATGTGAATTGACTTTGATAGCTTTTGCGACTGCAGCAGCGGATCACACTCAACAGCTGCTGGGTCAACCTGTAGCTTCAGTTGACACAGAAACAGCTGTTCGTTGCAGAGTTGTGCAGTGAGTGAGTGAGCAACCTTTTGCAAAGGTTGCGGTGAGGTGGAGGACTGCACCTCCTTCGTTTCTCAGCACAGCGATGCGAACCACATCCTCTCCTCTGCTGCTCCGCGGGCTCTCGTGTTCCTCGTCGACAACAGGCCTCCCGCCTTCTTCTTCTGCACATGAGATGAGGACGCTGGTTTCCTGTTGTGACATTGGCTGTGGTCGACTCACATGCGAACATTCACTTCTTCATTTAAAGCCTTCAACTAAAAGGAGTAATTGAAATAATGGAAAGAGACTTAAATCCACTGAAGTTCATATTATTACTAAAGATGTTGAAATAAATTCACAAAGGTATTTCATTTAATGTTGCTTTTTAAATGCCATCATAGAGGCTTTAATCAACTTCCTACCAAATGACCCAGTTTGTATGAATGTATGAAACCTGTGTCACAAAGAAAAGGTTGAGTTCTCAGAAAACAACAGATAAGCGAGCTGCTAAAAATACTCTGTCATGCCATGTCGGCTCAGATATGTAGGCAGTGCGTTGTTGTCTTCATGAATGTATGGAAACTGACATAACTTGCATGTTGACTGCTGATCTGACAGGTGGGACGATTAGTGTACGTTGTGCTGGTGCTGACTTTTGGTTTCACTTCCTAGAAATAATGATGCCATGTGCTGTATCTCCTCTTGAAAAACCTTTATTGGGAATAGAATTCAGCTGAAAGCAGTTCTCAGGCACTTACACAAACAGACAGCATTGTTAAGTAGAATACCAAATGCTTTTAAAATGCTCTGATTCGTGCAGAACTGATGGTGCATCGAGAGTAAAAGAAACAACAAAAACTTCACTGAAATGAGGAGAATCTGCTGGTTTGTGCAGCTCAGCTCTCAGTCGTCCTGTTTTCCAGAGGAAACCTGTGCAGCAGACAGAGGACACATTTTAAGAGGTTTACATAAAAAATACATAATATTATAATAATTCCAACACATACACCTAGTTCGCTTAAACCCCTTTCAGACATGCACCTTGTTAGGTAAATATGATATTGCATAAGACCTCGAGTCACTTTTACATAAACGTGGGGAACATTTCTGTTACAGCACAAGTCTGAATTGAATGTCATCAGCAAAGAGAGAGGAATTTAATGCCGTTCTGGTTCTTAAAAGCAATCTAATTAATTGACCACTTACTTATTAACAAATCATCTCTTTTGCACAAAGAAATGTTGAATAAACTACAAAACACCATGAATGGGCTTCCCCCCAGTCAGACCAGCACCGCCTCGCTACATTTTCCACTTTCATCCCTTTCAACTGCATGACATTATAAATATCCAGCATAACAAATTTGTCCCCAAAATGATATCGTGATGGGAGATTTAAGTGTAGCCTGAATTATTTTCAAAAGTAACACGTGGGAGCAAAGAAAGCGCTACATTTATGCCTCAAAAGCTGGTCGTCATGGTGGATGGCGGGCGCACAAAGGACAGGACATTAACAGCGGAGACCAGGGTTCACATCTGTCCTGAGTGTCCTGAAGCCTTAGCTGACATTTATACTATGGACCACTTTCATCTGACAAATAGGCATCACTTTAACAGCAGTGTTCAATGTCTGATATGGGATTTAATGCACCGTCTGGCCATGAGCACTTTAATTTGAAATTCACAGAGCCATTTCTTATGGCGAGTACATTACTTCCACTGGGATTTCTTTGGTACATCACAGTGACTCGAGTTGGACGCACCTGAAGCCCCCACACCATGAACCCCACAAAGACTCCAAAGATGCCGCTCTTGACTATCAGAACAACGTAGGACAGCTTGGCAGTGTGGGTGATCCTCAAATACTTCTCTGCAAAATAATGCATCATTTTAGCGAATGGCACGTCTTGTTGTTTTTGATACTTTAAACCGTGTAGGTCCAAACTAAATTATATTTACCTCTTATCGCTGCAGCTCCTGGTCCTGACAAGAAAAAAAGAAAAGAAATATAGTTGGGTTTTTTTCAGTGCAATTATTAAAAAGATACATATTATTCTGAGTTGCATACCGCTGACGCCTTCGACCCAATTTGAACGGTGCACGGTCTCGTTCCCGTTGAAGAAGCTGACGGTGCAGGTGAACTCCTTGCCCGTTGTAAACCACTCACTGAGCGGGACCCTCAGCCTGCTGGTGAGGCTGTAATGTTCCCCTCCCCACAGGGGCGCGTTGTCAGTCGACACGCCGTCCGTGACGTTCACCCCGTCGACCTGCCAAAACACGCTCACGTGGTCCGGGTAGAAACGAGAGGCCACGCACACCAAGGTCTTCTTCTTTCTCTTGTCTTTGTTGTTCTGACACTCGTTCGGCGAAGGCTGAAGCACTTTCACCGCTGGCGGGGTGACGGTACGGTTTGGATCTGCGGAAACAAAAAGAGAATGGTTCCACATTTTGGAAAATACACTTACTCTCTTTCTTGTCAGGAGTTGACAAGATTGAGGAAATTGATACCGCTCTGATGTCAGTACAATAAATACGTAGCTAGAGCCAGCAGCCGGTTAGCATTAGCTTAGCATAAAGACTGGAAACTGGAGCAAATAGCGAGCCGCACTCTTTATAAAGTTATGCATACCTACCCAACAGCACATTTAAAATTCACAAATTAACATGTTGTATCTCATTTGTTTAAGACATATCTTGTAAAAATCGAACAATCGATTAACGATATGTTAACAAGTGAGCTTTAGAGGTCCTGGTAGATGTATTTTGTTAACTTCAGACAGAGCCAAGCTAGCTAAAGAAGCTAGTTTGCCCCTGATTCCAGTCCGTTGCTGCTGATTTACCCTACAGACATAAGAGCATCATCTCTCTAACTTTTGGCAAGTAAGCAAATAAGTAAATTGTTTTTAAAGCTACCTATCAACTTTCTGGAGATACTTTGACCCTTTAATACCAGAATTATACATGGACAGTGAGGAGGATGTAGCAGGATTTTCGCAGGTCTTACACGTTACATTAATCACATTTAGAGCCCTTATCATTCTATTTCGTTCGTCTTTTATTGTCTTACAAAGAACTGTTGGCCTGGTCCCCTTTCCGAGATAAGTAGTTTAAGTGGAGCGCAACACAAAATCGGCATCTAATTCATCTCATAACCTTCGATTGACTGATAAATAGGTTAGTCCATAAAATGTCAGAAAATGCTGAAAAGTGTAATAGAACAATATTTTAAGAATTAGTTTGATCTTAGAGTACAAGGTGAAAACACTTCAAACGAACCTTGTAGATAAACCAGCTAACTTTGAATTATACATTATGAAATATTACATAATCTGTTTATTGAATTCTATATAATTTTACTTCTTTTTTAAATTTTTTACTTTACTTAAGAGAGTAAATTTAGTCTCAGTCCCAAAGTAAACATCTCTGACAGTACCAGAGCTGATAAGAACTCACATTGAGAGCATTCATTTGGCCAAAGAGCCAATTATTTTTATTCCTGCATCAGTTTGCTGAAGAGCAGGTTAGGACGAAACAAAACTTAACTTGTACCATAACTGCTTTTATCGTTTAGAGGGAGAATACTACACCAAATAAAATCACCTAAAAGCTACATATTGCCCATTCTCTCATATAAACAAGCTGTAAAAGACGCACCATTTGATTCGTTGATGCTGATTTTCTTACCTAAGACGGTCAGTTTAGTTCCAGCTCCAAAGCGAGCGGCGGCGAATGAACACAGAGCTCTCCGACTGTGACAAAAAGGTATCTTACTGCTTTTGTCTCTGTGTTCCTTTTTGCAATTTGGCCGGTGAACCTCCTGTGTCATTCTCCACCAAAATTGTCTCATGCTTCATGTCTCGCATGTTTTTGCGATTTGCTTTGTATTCTGAGAATCTTAAGATGTTTCCTTTGACCCAAAGTAAAAAATCGAACTGAAACATTTTGCTAAAATGGTCATCTTGGTTTTTTCGACAGGAACAGTGTCAGTCAAATTATTCCCAAGTCAGGTAAATTCATTTGGTCGGACAGTTTTTCTTTCATTTTCTTTCAAACAAGGACATTTTTTTTCGTTTTCTCACCAACTTACCTAGAACAGTGAGTTTAGCTCCTTATCCAGATAAACCTTTAGTGCCACTTTCACTGCATCCTCCATCAAAAAGTAACAAAACTGCCCATAACAGCCTAACAATACATGACATGACTGTACTTTCAGCATAGAAATGAGAAATGAGCTTTACAACATCTCAGTTTGCTGTATTTATGTGGCGAAAACCCAAATTCTGTGTATTGGTTTTTAAAATTGAATTCCAAAAAAGTTTCCTCGCTGAACTTTAGTTTTTGACAATGTCAAAATAGAATAGAAAAGAAAATTGAGGGTCCGAAATAACTTGCAGCGCTCCACACTATGCATGTTAAAGGGAGAAGGTTTTGGTACAGCTGCTGTATTGGATTGTATCACCGTGCCCCCTGTCCCACAGTGAAAAAGCATTACTCCAAAACCTGACTTCCCTCTGCTTGCTTTCGTCTTTCCTTCCCCCACTCAGCCTCTCCGTATCTCAGCCTCCATCTTCCTGCGTTTGCCTGTGAGAGCAGCTGTGCAGGTCGGCCCCACTGAATAGCCCAGGCTATTTCTGTGACGGCTAAGAAAAGAAACCATCAGGAAAAGAAAACTTTGTGTTTCCATGCAGTAGCTGCACAGAGGAAGTGACGTCTTTACTGATCACACCTCTTTATTTAACTGATATCATTTTCTGTATTGACCAGAAGCAGCTTAAGCATGATTGTCAAATTGTTTATTGTGGCTACGTTGGTCTGTCAAATATGAAGTCCAACAATTTAGTAGAAGATCATTGGTGATTTCCATAAGTCCTTCACCTTTCTTCTAATGCCAACCTTAACCTGCACTGGTTATCCCCCCCCACCTGTTTTGCTGCAGTCCTGCTGTGCTGTAATTGGCTTGTATTCATTACTTCTGATTGGATGCTAACTGTGGGTGCGGCAAGTTCCACCCTACTGTGCTGTGAGTGTAGATATCACTGGGAAGAGCTACTGGAGTGGAGATTTCTGGCTCAGAGACAAAGACCAAAACAATGTGAGAATATGGCCTTTAAAGATTCCGAAGACACTACAGGTGAATACAGGGTAAAACAAGTTGAATTGATAGTTAGATACCAGCATTGAACTTACCCAGTTGTTTGTTAGTTAGAGGAACCCATTATTATACATTGTAACAAATAGCTTTATTGATGTTAATAAACCTTTTTCTAATGCCAATTATATCAGTTTATATACTTAAAGATATGATTCAGCAGACCTAAATTACAGTTTTTAATCCAGAAAATGTCAGAAAATGTTGAAAAACATAATTTCCCAAAATGCAAAGTGACAATGAGTCCAAAACCCCAAAATAGGCAATTTTTGTGTTAATTAAGCTGATATTAACCACAGAAAAACAGCAAGTCCTTGCATTTGAGAAAGTAGAACCAACACACCAAACCTAAAACAGTACCGTCATCGGTCGTATTACAAACATAGATGAGAGTCCATAAAGAGAGGAAGTAAACAATTTTGCAGAGTGGCGCTCAGAGAACAATCCACTGCTCAACGTCAGTAAAACCAAGGAGCTGATTGTTGGTCTTAGAAAAAAAGGAGGCGAAGACACACACACCTCTGTCTGCATCAATGGAGCTGAGGTGGAGCAAGTGAACAGTTTTGAGTTCTTGGGAACCAGCATCACAAAACCTGACATGGTCATCTCAAATCTCCATCCTGGAGAAGAAAGCGCATAGACGGCTGTATTTCTAAAGGAAACTTCAGAAGTAAAAATTCCTGTGCCAAGTTTTTGTCAACTTTTGCAGAGGAGCAATAGAAAGCATTGCAAACTGGCATGGGATGTGCACGGCACAGGACAGGAGAGCTCTACAGTGGGGGATTAAAACCGCCCAGAACATCATTGGCGCCCATCTACTGATAATCAGTGATATTGGTGACAAGAGGTGCCTAAAAGCTCGAAGGATATTAAAAGTCAATACCCACCCATCCACAGCCTGTCCACTCTGCTACCATCTAGCAAGAGATACATAAGTATTACGCTGCCGAACCACCAGACTACAGCTTCTGTCCTCATTTCTTCATGATCAGAAGATTAACCGACTGTCTGCTGGAGAAGGATGAAAGCTCCCCGCCATGTCTGTCCACCATTACCTCTTCATCTCCTCCCATCGTTTAGCTGACTCCTCTGTGCGTCTGTTCATGTGGTTTGCAGCAGGTGTACAGGTGACATGTGGGTTTTTGTACGGGAATTTGGGGCTTTTCTACCATCGTGCGTCTGTAATGCTGCACAAAAGTAATGCCCACTGTCTTGGGGACGCCTCAGTTTGAGCAAATGAAGGAATGCCTCCTTCTCGCCATTTCCACTAATGTTAAAACTACCCTGGAAGGGTTTTTCGACAATTTGAACAATTGTGGAAGTTATAAAACCAACTAGCTTTAGAGAAGAGTCTCCCTGTGGGCGGTGATACCACAGAATGGTGTAATAGTCGTTGATGCTGTGTTTGCAGGACAGTTTGACTTTATCTTTTGTCTCCCCCAGCAGATCGGCTGGAGTCTGATGAACATCTTCACTTTTATTTGAAGATATTCCTGCAGGAAAGGAGCAAAAAATTCTGAGTGTTAAAAAAAAATGAAGCAATAAGATCAAACTTACAATGTTGAAGCAAAAATAAAGAACTTAATGTACCGTTGATCCAGAGTGAGATAATAATGGTAATCAAAGCGCTGTTCATGTTGAAAACTCTTCACTGTTTGTCAAGCGGGGAAATGGAAGTGATACGTTTCAAACGGCATCACATGAAGAAGAAGAGGAAAAGGTTTGACGTCAAAGGCAGATGTGGTATGCCAAGCGTCACATTCACTTACTGCAAGTGTGGCGAGCAGAGGGGGTGTGGCTTAAAGTTTACGTAGCCCGAGAGCCCCCCTGAACTAAAATAGTGAACAATGTAAACATTATACTTCTCAAATATCAACATCTTGCTGTTGTCATTGTGCAGCCACGTCTCCAGAAAATGATGTTCTCATACAGCAAAACTGCATTGTGAATTACGTTTTTGAGGGAAACCTGTGGAGATCAGGGTCTGGGTTGGGGTCAAGGTCATGGTCAGGATGCTGGTGGATGGTCAAAAAAGAGGAGACTGTTGTTCGTGTCCTGAGTGAGCCAAGTAGTTTGGTTGCCTTCACATAAGCAAGAACTTTTGGCGTGTTATTTTGTTTTGTTTCAATTTCGTAGTAATTTTAAACCAAACCATGACATTCTTTACTAAACCGAAACCATAAAGGTTTGAAGCTGCTGGCTTGTGTCACACAGTTTATAAATTCTCGAAAAGTAATTAGGAATGCAGTTTAGTTGTATGGCAACGTAATTTAGTAACAGACAGGGTTGCATAGTTAGCATGTAGCTCACTGCACCACTCTGCCTACTGTAAGTACAGGCTCACAGAGCATTACTGTTGACTATGTTACTTTGTTGCAAGGAACTACTCTGCCAATTGTCATTCAATCTTTTAATTTATCCTTTGATGATCCCACAAAAAACAAACAACAAAAACATGAATGCATTTTTATCAACGAAAGCTCCAGAACAGCTTCCGAGTGGACCGGTGAGATTGCTTTGTTTCCATTTGATTCTTGGATACAATTTTTTGAAATTTGTTCTTGCAGGCATGAGAAACTTAACATAAACCACCATAAGCACATTGTTAGGTCACATGTCACCCAGCCTCTCTGCAAGGAAGTAATAAAATCCCTCAATGTCATTTTGGTGCAGCTTGACAGGTATCTGCAACACTGTGTGTGAGCTGACAGCACAGAGATACACTCTGTTGTCTCCTGGTTGAACATTTTTCATCGTGAAAGATCCGCTTTCAATCACCGTCTTGCTGGCCGAGTATTTGTCCTGGCTGAAGTTCCCAAAGTCAGGTTGCTTGTAAGGCACCGTGTGGACAATCAGCTTCATACTCTCCCCTGGTAGCTGCCGAAACCAGTACATGTGATGATAAGGACCCAGGATGTGACTGCAGTCCATCTGAGCAGAGTGGCCCCTATCTACTAGTAAGCTTGGGGTCTGTTGGACTCCACTCGTCCATGTTACACCTGGAATCAAGCAAGGAAAAAAGGCTGAGATGTTAAAAAATGCATGTAAAATAATTATCTGCATATAAAGGATAGTAAACCATATGGGTTTTGAAGTATCACGCAGTTTAATTAACAATCAACAAATAAAGCCCTCAAAGTAAAACTACCTGCAGTGCAGAGCAGAGAAACGGCGCAGATGACGAGAGGTGAGAGCATTTCGATCCACTCAACACAAAGACGTCTCTCACAGTGAGACAGTAGCTGATGGGATATGATCTCTCCTGAAACACTGGCAGGCATCATCAGACTGGTCAGCACTTTTCAGTTCACGGTTCTCAGGATGTAGTTACGATCAGTCTTTGGTGGACCCAAACGCAGGCAAAGAGTAGAGTAAATGAAGGGTTTATTGTAGGGGCGATGACAATGGAAGGGCTGAGCTGATAAGGGTGAGGGCGAAAGCTCGCGTTATGGCACAATAACAATGGTGTATGAGATACTTGATAACTTTTCATTGCAATGTGAAATTCCGTAGGAGTTTGTTTAAGTACAGCACTTGTAAAAGGCAAAAAAGTGCCTAAAATTGCACATGAAATTCAAAATGGCCGACTTCCCGTTGGGTTTATGGTATACCTCCAAGAGGTTAATGATCCATGAGGTCTGTGCGATGAAGCACAACAGGACATCTTTTCGCTATCTGGTTTCGCTAAACTACTAACCCGCTAAAAGTCATACGACAGCGGCTATCAACTCGGTAAGTCAACCTAAAGCACGTTCACTTGAAAGGGGCGGTGCATATGTCCAATCACAAACATGGACGTGTGTGTGTAGGCCTACTGGCAGCAGAGCGGCATATTTTCTAAACAAAGTGCAAACTCTAATATTGCAGAAATACAAAAATAATTTCCACACATAATCCAGGCTAAAAGCAACATAGTTGCAGCCACCAAATGCAGGAAGGACAAGCTGGCAGAAAATCGCGGAATGTGTGAATGTGCAAGTTACTGAGCTTGTAATATCATTGCCCATCTTAGGCACAGGTAGATCTGAGTATAATTACATCGGTGTATTCCGCTGAGCAAATTCTGGGAGCAAATAAAAATTACATAAAATAATAAAATTCAAAGCTGTAATTAAGCTTACTTTCATATCTTATAAGTACAACAAGTACAAGGCTTTAGTCACTTAGTCAGTCTTTGTAGTATGATGATATCATTAAACAAGAGCTCTATGAATTAGCTTTGACATTGCTTAACATGAAATGAAGAAGACAGTAGGGGCCCTACTTAAACACTGATCTCCTGTTGCCAGTAGGTGGCGCTCTGGCAACAAGTTGGTATTGGCATGTAGTTGTTCTCATGTCTGGGCTCTAATGATGCAATAGCATGGCATAAAGATTCTTCGCCACACCAATTACGTTTCATTGCAAAAGTTTGTAGATTGTACTGACCAAATGTGAATGTGAAAGGGTTAAATCTCTAGGCTTTCATACATGGGAACGTCACACAAAATTCGAAATAGCCGACTGTGAGCTGCCGGCTCAGGCGTTGGTAGAGAGCCGCTGAGACAAAATATCAGGCTACAGTATGAGTGAATATAGAATATATATATATATGAAATGAAACTGCAAAGTTTGGTGTATTTAAGTGCTACTAAAGTGGAGTCTGATAAAACCAACACATTTTGACATTTTCAAGACACTACAGGTGACTAGGATAAAAAACAAAACAACAACTAATAGATAACACCATGAAACGTCACCAGTTGACATGAAGACAATTTTTTGTCTTACAAGTTTTCTGAAATGTTTTGTTTAAATATGCAACTGAGGCATTATCTAAAGCTAACGTTTGGTGAATTCAGGATAAATCTAGAGCTACAAATGAACAAAGTGGTAAAATAAACTCCTAAATGTGTACTCAAGAGCAGATTTCAACAGCAGAACAATACAGGAGATTGAAGTTTAACTCAGAGTTTAAAAAGTGATCAAAAGCAACCAAGATGTTTGAACCGCATGCTTTTTCGACACGTTTGTCAGATGATCAACACCTGTTTCTGTAGATCCTTTACTATTCATGGGCCTTGTGAACTGAAAAACCTTTCTCAAATCAAATCATATCAGCTATTAAGACACACAATTTTTCTTCTTCAACTTTTTTTTTCATGTCATTTCCATACCAGTCCTGTTTTTGAGTAGGGCTACATTTTTTCAGATCTGTGGCAGTTCAAGAAGCTGACACACACAAGCAACCCTCCGATGAGGATCTATATCTCTCATAAAAATAAAAAAGTAATTTAACAGCCAAAACGTTTTGCTGGTGTTCGAACACACCTTCTATGAACGGTAATGCCATTTTCCACCACCACTGCGGTTGCAACAGCTATCTGGAGAGGAGTGTATGGAGAACCAGAGTAGGTATACTGTGGAGTTGATGGAAGGCCGCTGGTGCAGACCGGACAGGTGAGGTGAATGAACCATAATCAGGAGGAAGTCGATTTTGCTGTCGATTGCATTATAAAGTACCAACCACAGAAACAGGTGCTGAAAGGCAGTTAATGCCTTCAACAAAACCACCGATGATAAAGGACTGTGTTCAGCTGCAGAATGTCAAACTGAAAATAAGTTTTATCCCTATACTCTCAAACTACTTTTATATATTTTTATTGTCAATTTGCAATACTTGGTTATAAGGTTGGGTTTAACGTACTAACCAAAATGATCCAGTACAAAGTAGTATCAAAACGCCTCCAGTCAGACAATACCTGCGTTCGAAACACCCAGAGGGTCTTTGGGATACAGGTGCACAGCTTGGCATTTGTCTCCGGATATTCTGCAGGAAACAGGCAGTAGGAACTCATTTTATAAAAGGAGAAACAACATGCATTAAGATCTCAAGGCTAAAATGTAGTAAACTAATAGACAACAGTTTGATTGTGTTTGATGGTGCAACACAAGATCATTTGTTGAGTTTTAACACCACCTGCAGGAAAGATCTTAAAATCAAGATATGAATCCTAATACGCGGTGTGATACCAAAGCAACCAAGGTAACTCCTGCTGATTGACAAACTAGCTGTGAACTCAGGGCAGAAGATAGAAAAACAAAAGAAATAGGAAAGGCAGCACAGAAGTATGTGAACAGAATCAAAAGTATTCATGCCATTACCTGAAACCAGGACAGTCTTATCCTCATCTGATCCTCATATTCCACCTCTACTACTGGGTCCATACAATACAAATATACAGTTATTGGTTATAAAAGTAAAAAAAAGCCAACTACTAACTAACAGCAGGGCAAGAATATACACAATTCAACCAAATTGGTGAAACTCTGAGAGCATGTCCCCTGATCAGAGCATTTCATGAGAATTTCAACAAATATAACAAAAATAAAATACAAAGATGCTCCTAAAATAAATTGCCTATCCTAGCTCTAATGGTGATTCATAAATGTGCTTCAGCTTATTTTTTCACGGCTCACACAGCACCGCTAACTTTATCAATCACGTAAACCCTCCAACACGGCACTTGTATCTAACGGACATCCAGCCAACTTTCAGTGCCTTTTATATCCGTTTCATTTTAATCAAACTGCAAACACAGCCTCCTCTTAATAATTCTAATATTTAGTTTTCCTGTGGGGGAATATTAAGGGGAGCTTCCAGTTTTGCTGCTTGCATCCAGTTATGGTCCCAGGTGGTGCTGGAGCATTATTTTTGCATGGAAGCGCACCCCGATGTACTTTGTGATTACTTTAGTACAGTGATTCTCAACTGGTGGGTCGCGAGTGGGCCTTTGCATGACAAAAAAAAAAAAAAAAGTTGTGATTTTATTTTGAAGGGCATTTTTTATGCAGCGTAATTATTCCAGCATTTACAGCACTTGTTCAGCGGTGCAGGAAAAACACCGACCAATGCGTTGTGAATCACATCACGTGATGAAGCTCAGCCAATCAAATATGTGTATTCTGACAAGTTTCCTGACTTGAGTGAGATGTACACACACCATGACACACCGGGAGAGACGAGGATATAGACAGCAGAGCAGGACTGTCGAGTGAGAGTTGTGAAAGTCAAATCATAGGACGATCTCCAAAAGAGAAGATGTCCAGAGAGACCAGAGTCATTAGACTCTGACTGGACAGACTCATAGAGGTGAATTCTTCCAACACGAATTTCTCTTTTTAGTAGATGAGAAAAATATAATATTGTGGCTTTTTCACTTCACACTGAATGAACTGAATTTAAAGCTACAGGGCAATTCAGTGAAAATAATTTTTCTAAAATGAATTCTGTTACGTAATTTATTTTTTAATCCAGCCGTTATTTTACTTGAAATAAGAAAAACATTTATTTATGTATTTCTATGTATTAGTTATAATCCATCCAGTTAAATTTGAAAAATGAGAATAATATTTGTTAAAATATAATTGATGTGTTTCTTTATTTGATTTGGCAGTTGTTTACTACACAGAGACGTTACTACTACTAGACTTCTTGAATATAGATATACCCAAATTATATATATATATATATATATATATATAATTTGGGTCGTGGGTCCCGGCTTGTCATTAAGGGGTGATGGTGGGTCCCGCAGCCAGACCAGTTGAGAACCACTGCTTTAGTATACACAAAACCCAAGTGACAGCAACGAAGGAGAAATATTTAATTGTTCTATATGTTACAGTATTAGTTGCGGCCTCATTGCACAGTTATCTGCCCAAACTGACATCTGACGTCATATTTGACATCGAAAAAAACAGTCTTTTGCACATGGCTATTTAGAATTACAAATGGTTGTTTCAGTTTCAGAGTTGTGGATTTGGCTTTATGTTGGTCAAAACAGGACGAGGCAGGCTTTTATCAGTGATCATTTCCAGTGGCAGTCTGTGGTTTTAGTGAATTTTTAGTGAAAGGTCAGTCGGAGGATTTGAATTCAAACCCACAGGAGAGCCAGAGTACCACGAGAGGGACCATGTTGAGGCTTCTGATCATTGTGGCCTATTCTTCCTCTGTCTTTATTTTACTGCACTGGCACACTGAGCACACACTGTGGGGCCAACTGAGAGAGGAGGAGTCAAACGTTGAGCAAACGTATTTGGTTCTTCCTGTAGTGCTTCTCTCGTCTGTCAAACTTTAGTCATGACAGTATACCGCTATAAACCTTTTACATTTCTGCAAAACCGCGGATACGATGGCGGCATTTGGTCAAAGAAAGTGTCGCAGTTCAACAAGAGACACACAGAACGTAGCATATATCGATCAGCCGTTTTTGAAAGTTACGTGGTATAATAACCGGTATAACAATTTAAAAGTCCACCATGTGTGGGTTGGGGGTTGTGGGGGATGGGTAAAAACAAAAAACACAGGACCCGTGTGAAGCTAAAAGTAATCTCAGGTAGACATTACTCCACAATTTTTTTTTACATAGCAAATAGTTGTTTTTCTTCTATATTAATGCACTGAATCCTGCATATTGCACCGTTACCCAAGTAGTTCCACATGGCATTGTGCGTGTCTCCAAGCTTGATATGAGGCTGATTTGAAACGTGTTTTTGATTCAGTGACATCACCATTCCAAAAATTGTTCTTGGTATGTAAAGCATCAGTTGACTCAAATGACAGAAAGTAATTTTGAGACACGCTAGTGGCATTGATCTATGGGAGGCAGTGTCTGATGGTTGGTCTCTCCCAGGAGATTGAAGCCTTTGACAGCTGGTCAAAGTTTTCACTTGTCTTGTGAAACATCTTCACACTTATCTCATGGATCGGCACGACATTTTGCACCACAAACTGTTTAATTGACCTCCAATATTTGGGGGATGACATTATTTTCAGTAACAGAGTTGATCAAAACATGTACGGATAAATCCAAAACTATCTTCATGACCAAACACTACTGGGGGTTAAGTGATAAAAAAACATTTTCTTTTCATGTAATTTGGGCAAACTGACCCTCTACACTAAAGTGCTTTAGAAACCTAAGTCCCTCTTTCTTTACATCTCCATCTCATCCTTTTTTAAAAATCTGCTTTTACCTGGCCGCACCTCATCCACATCCCTCTGATGTTTACCCCCAGTGCAAAGTCAACTGCTGAGTCCCACCCGCCTGCAGAGGGGGCTTCCTCTCAGCAAACAAAGCCTCTTCTGTGTCTGAAACCGGAGAGGTCAGCATTCCTCTGCCCAGGCCTCAAATAAAGACCCGAATTCTATGCAGAAATAATCCAGATTCCTGCTGGGACTGCAACCTATCCTGGGGCAGCTGCCTCCCTCAAGGTGGACAATCAGTGTCTTTGTCAAGCCAAGCTGATGCCAACAGGCTGAGCACCGGAGCAGGTCCACCCGGCAGCCCTCAGTCTGGCAGAGCTGTGCAGACAGGTCTGTCTCGCTGTGGAAACACTGGATTATTTTTGGACAAATTTTATCATTAATACTGGATTATCAGTGTTTTCTTGATGGATTATGGATGTTCAAAATCCTCCTTTTCAAATTGGATTCAACAGCCCGCAGGAAACGTCACAGGCTCTTTTGGGATAGCCCGACACCAACGAGGAGTCTCCACCGACTGAGAGGTAGGCCACGATTGTTCATCTTTTCTGACCAAGACACAGTACATGCTGTGAGTGAGGAGCGTGGGATATGTTTTCAGACCAGAGAGGAGGCTGACTATTTTTTTTTTTTTTTTTGAAACAATGACGTTTAAGAGATTTTCAGATTTCAGGCAAAATGTCACAATGCATGTCAAAGTATTTGCCGATCCAGTGTGAGCTTTTTAAGCAAACAGGGACACCGAAAGACCTGATTTAGCTCCTAAAACAAAGTAAAGACCCTCTCTGGGATTTGTCTCAGTTGCTTCTTTTTCTCTTCTCCACACACTCTCTGTCTCAGTTAGGATCAGCCCTTCCAAGAGACTTAGCAAGCATTTCTGCGATTGTTTGCATTAATGTCACAGATCAAGTCACTGTATGGTGAACCAGTAAAAAAATTAAAACCTGGTGAAATTCAAGTCCTAGGGGGGCAGTCAGTGAGTCAATCAGGGAATTAGGCAGAATTCAAATGTCAGACCACTTAACATGCTTTATTTCAGCATTCAAAATAATTAAAAACATCTCAATTTATTATACATATACAAAATAGGTACAGATCCTTGTGGTGTTTCCCCCCCCCCATGGGTGTGTCTGTCTGCATTATCTCACAAACTCCTTCCTTTCTGTGCATTGTTTGAAAAAAATAAAATAGATCTCCAATTTTTCTTTTTGTTGAGAAAATTCAACCTTCGCACAAGAAAACAAGAAACAAACTACAACAGATGTGTGGATGAAGGGGGTGGGGGGAGGATTTTGTTGGAGGACAGAAAAGGTGGAGGTTGGGGTTTAAAAACATGAAACCAAAAAGTGTGAGAAGAAAAGATGCGGATCCGCATGTCACTTTGAACTCAGAGCTAGAGGCTCGAGTGCCAGCGTGACCGTGGCTGGAAAAGAGAGAAGACTGTCTCATTCTGGGCGCCAAGAGTAAATAAAAAACGGTGGTTTCGTTTTAGCACCAAGAGGGCCCTGCCACGCCAGAGTGACCGTAACACTACACAACAGTATAGCCGTACTGGACAGCCAGGAGACCTCAAAGAAAGTATAGCACCTTTAATTTTAGCTGTATCCGCTTCTGCTAAAGTGTTGGTAAAAGTAGACTACCCCAATGACCGCAGGCTTCACTTCACAAACACTGGGCCCCCCTTTTTTTATACAGCTGATATCCCTTGCTTTTCTGAGGTAGCCAGAGGATTTTTCTTTCACAACTTTCAAAAAAGAGGTTGGAACCCATGTTTCTCTGCTGGTGGTTTTAATGTGACTTTTCTTTAAAAAAAAAGAAAAAGTGAGTAATAGAAAGGAACAAACAAGAAAGCAACCACAACAACAAACAAATCACAACAGCCACAAAATCAGCGGATGAGGAGGGGGGAGTTTTCAGTGTTGTCTGTGCCAGGTTGATGGGGTAGGGGGGGCGGGGGGCAGAACAACAGAGACAAACATGGCTGTCAGTTTCACCGTTTATTCATCAACACCTGAAATGTGGTACAAAGCAATTGGGTTCTGTCTGTTGGGGACTGTCCTTTCATTCCTCTCGCCACAGTGGTGTATAAAAATACAAAAGTCACCTGTGTGTTTCTGTAAACTCCAGAGAAGCCTGGTATGGCTGGATGAAGAGGGGAAGTCAATTTTTTTTACACTTTACAGAAGCATATATTATTTTCTTGTTGCCAGTGAAACAAAATGTCTTCTCTACAGGATCCTTGGTGTTGGTGATGGTAAAAAAAAACAAAAAAAAAAAACAAGAGTCAGAAACGAAAAAAAAAGTAGTGGTCCCAAACGCGGCGATGCAGATTCCGCCGCATCGCCGCCATCTTGTTGGAGTGCAGGTTTTAGGCAAAGTGGACCATCAGAAAAATGGCCGAATGGAAATTCGTAGAATCAGGAACGAGGGGTCAGATTTTTCAGAAAAATGGCATTAGAGAAATGTTTTGGTGGGCTTTTTTTTAGAGAGAGATGACTGCTAGAAAAATTAAAACACACACACTCACACACACAACAACAATTTCAAGTCCAGATTTCTCTTTTTACAAGAAACAGACGGGTCCAACTTCAAGGCCAAACTCTTGGTCTGGAGCACCAACGTCCATAGGAGCGATATCAATGATGGGCAGGCGAGATGTTTTCGATGTCTTGTAGTCGATGACTGTCTTGCCCCATGTACCGGTGTGTGACTGGAGGGAGAGAAGAAGAAAGGGGAGTTAGGGTCACCATTCAAATTGGCCGCTGCATGGTTAACACAGGACATTTGAAAATGTCTCCAATTCTGCCTGAACTTTTGTTCAAATCCCATGAACAGAAAGACTAGCTACAGTAGCTATTATGCATGTTTGAAACCACTGAGTCTATACCATCAGGGAAAGTATAAGCTTGCTGAATTGTGACCTACTGGTCATTCCTAACTTTGAAGATTTAGCATTTGAAGCTCACTCAGCTGTCAGTGGGATTGGCATGAGAGTGTCAACTTAAGTTTTTCTCACCGTGCATCCGTCTTCCAGGACGCTGTAGGTGAAGCGGCTGTTGCCCTCGGCTCTGATCTCGATCTCGTTGGAGCCCTGGAGGAGCAGGGCCTTCTTGAGGTTGCCGACGGTGGCGTCCATGTAGGCGACGCTGTTCTTGCAGTGGTAGGTGACGTTCTGGGTTGCCTCAGTGGACATGAGACGCAGGAAAGTCAGCTGGATGTTGACATCCTCTGGCTTGGAGCCCTCGCTGCCGTACTCGAACTGTGTAGGAAAGAGGAAGGGGGAGATGTTACTGACTGAACTGGAGGGACAAGAAGCGGAGAGGTAAGGTCGAGTTGAGGAATAGTAGGAAACAAAAGAGGGGCGAGAAGTGCAAATGAGAGGAGGGGTAGAGGAAGGAGGAATTGAGAGGGAAGTTGACCTAAGAGAAGGCAAGTAGGGATGGATTTGTTGCAAGGAGTGAGGAAGTGCTCAGTTTGGTTGGTTCAGCATGTTTACCTGGAAGCCATCGGTCATAGCCTCTCCGAACCAGACGTGCTTCTTCTCCTTGATATTCTTGCTCATGTACCAGTTCTTCTTGGCGACCTCGGGCTGAGTTGGGGTTACGCAGGTCTCTCCGGTCTCCATGTTGCAGTAGACCTTGATGGCGTCATGAGTGCAGCCCTGGTCAGGGTCGATGAAGTACTCGCCTGGAGAACAAGGAGTCAGGAGAGGAAAAGTTTAGAAAAACCCGGTATGCTAGTTTAGATTCTCCAATCCTCCTCTACACTTGGATTGATCAACGGCTGTCGGGTAAAAACTCACCGCTCTTCCAGTCAGGGTGGCACATCTTGAGGTCGCGGCAGGTTCTGGCGGGGTTCTTGCGGGTTCCATCAGGGCTGCGGATCTGCTCGATCTGCTGGCTCAGGCTCTTCAGGGTGCCGTCCACCTCCAGGTCGCGGTCACGGAGAACGTTAGCGTCATCAGCACGGAACATGCGGAAGGGATCGGGGGCCTTCTCCTGAGGCTGGGAAATGAAGCCGAGGTCGAATCCGCCACCGGGGGCACCCGGTGCTCCGGGAGGTCCAGGAGCTCCTGTAGGACCCTGAGAGAGAAGAAGGGCAAGTGGAGGAAGAGAATAAGTTGGTTATTTCAGTGCTCGTAGAGGCTTTGTGGTGTGCCTAGCAAACCACAATCTATATTTTCCCTCAGTTAGAAGACACAAAGTAAATAGACAGAGGAGTGGATGGATAGTTAGACAGCCAGACTTACAGCGGGTCCCATCTCTCCAGAACGTCCACGAGGTCCAGGAGGTCCACTGGGTCCAGGCAGGCCAGTCATACCGTCCTTACCAGCAGATCCAGCAGATCCAGATGGGCCCTGCAAACAGCATAAAGGGAAAGTCTCTGAATGTCAAAGTCCCTCCAAACACTGACAGATAGACCAAATATTAAAATGCAAAACATCTAAAACTACTCCAAGCACTAAAATATTGTGTGGTGTGTTAACTCACTCTAGGTCCAGCGGGTCCAGCAGAACCAGAGGGTCCTTGCTCTCCAGAAGATCCCTATGGGTTCAGAACAGAAACAGTAGTTAGAAATAAAGTCTGTATGTTGTTTATGTTATATATGTATAGATGTGAGTGTGAAGTGACATACAGATTGTCCAGAAGGTCCCTGCATGCCAGTGAATCCTCTGTGTCCCTTCATGCCTCTCTCTCCAGCCTCTCCACCCTCTCCCTTGTCTCCGCGAAGTCCAGGAGCTCCCTGTTAGGGGTAAGAAGGGGATGAAGAGCATTGTTTTGCCTTTGGCCGTTCCATCTATTCTATTGTTTGTTTTTATTAATGGCGCAAAGGTTGTTACTTACTGAAGGGCCACGAGGTCCAGCAGGGCCAGCAGATCCAGAGGGGCCACTAGGTCCCTGAAGCATACAAAAAACAGTTTGATGTAAAGGCAGGTTGCAGCGAAACACAATCTATGCTTACACCTACAGTAGCTCTATTATTAATGGCTGTTTCCCATTGACATGTACTGTACTGTATACTGAAGATATTTTCATAAAAGCACAGTGATTAAACTGGTTTTGGTGTCACTCACAGTCTCTCCACGGTCACCGTTCTTTCCAGCGGGTCCAACGGGTCCGGGGGCACCAGAGGGTCCAGGGGCACCAGAGGCTCCAGATGGGCCGCTCTCTCCACGGTCTCCCTAAAATGCAAACACAAAATATTGTTATTTCACCATCTTTAATATCCTTACAAGCTGCTGTGGTGAAAAACGCACAGATAGAACCAAATATCTGTCTGGATCGCACATAGTTTTTTTTGCCTTTGATTTTTGTCCAAAGAAACTTTAGATATACAAGATTTAGTGAAACAGGCCACTGTCTAGGCTATATAGAACATTACATGCAGGTATAACTGTCTTCTGGCAGCCACATTGGTGTTTCTATCATGTCAACAGAATTTATTTCAGAAACAGAATTGGCTCTGATTGTATGTGATAATGTTAGATTTCAGCTTACTAACCATAGTAGGTGCTAAGCTAAGCGTCACTGTATCTAGCAGAAGCCACTGTAGTTAGCATGTTGTTTGCTAAATGACCTTACAGGCTGCTTTACCTAGGTTCAGGTCAACCAAGCTGATTCTTCCCAAGCCTTTGTGGTTGTTTTGCCCCAATCTATAGTGGTATCGTCTCTTAGTGTCTCTTTGCAGCTGTTTTGCATCTCTTTAAAGTTGTTTTGGTCTCTTTATGTGTCTTTTGTGTCTCTTTGTAGTTGCCTGTTTAGTAATCCATCTGGTGTTGGTGACTTAGCGATGATGTAGTTTGAACTCACCTTGGGTCCAGCACCTCCATCGCGACCAGATGATCCCTCGTTTCCGGGGCTTCCCTAAAACACAAACATAAAGCGGGTTAACTATTTAGAAAACACCTACAGCAGTATACAAAAGTCAGACAGATAGTTAGTGTACAGGTGCAATTGTTTCTTCATACCTCACGACCAGGCTCACCAGGGGCTCCACCCAGTCCAGAGGGTCCCATAGGTCCGGGAGGTCCACGCTCACCACTTGGGCCAGAAGGTCCAGACTTTCCAACCTCTCCCTGCGGGTGACACGGGCAAAGTCAGTCCAGTCCTAGCAACCACAGTTACCTTTCTAATAGATTCAAGTTTATGTGGGCTTGTTTAATGTTGCAGGTTTTAATGCAGCAAGGTGCTGTTAATTGAGGATAGATTTTAGAAAATCAGCTTCCTGCTCGCTGGGGGTCACATAGTGTTGCAACCAGGTGAGTGAAGCGTTTTCATGGAATATACCAGAGTTTAATGATATTTCCAAGCAGGGGCGTCGTTAGCCCCCCTAAAATGTTCTTCAGCCCCCCCAAATAATTTGACACTGTCAGGTCCATTCTCCATCCATTGTGTGCGGTCCCTTTAAGAATTAGGATTTGGGAGTGGCGCGGATATGAAAGCTAGTTTATCCGTCTTTCCTTTACAAGCAGGAAAATTATTCCTCTCTTTATTTTAGAAAAGTTCATATTTGTGTTGTCAAATTTCACTATGACCCTGAAATTCGGTCTCTTGTGTTATCATATACTGAATGCAAGCAAAACTACAGAGCAAAATCACACTCTTTCTGATTGAACCAATCTATGAACTGTCTGAAACAATGGATATCCACGGCCCCAAATGGGCCCCAAAAACAATTGCCGCGCGCTACTCGCGCAAACATGACGATGCCCTTGGGGCTATGCCCCCCCTTTCTTTGAATCCTAGAAACGCCCCTGTTTCCAAGTCATCCTCAGTGGTTTTGTTTCATTGTCACGTCATTTAGAAGTGGTTTTCAATAACTTAATATTTCTGGATTTGGAGTGATGTTTGATTCTAAACATTATATTGGCTGGCTAAACACGTTTGGGTATTCTGGTTCCATCAGCTCCTCTGTGCAGTTTGTAGTTTTGTAGAGTAGAGTTGTAGAGTAATAACAGGAACTTACGGAAGGTCCGGACATGCCAGGGAAACCTCTCTCTCCTCTCTGTCCAGGCAGACCAACAACACCACGCTGTCCAGCAATACCTGAAGGTCCAGAAATTCCAGAAGATCCCTGCAGGGGTGGAGAGAGAGAGACAAAGTGAAAGAGGTTATAGAGATTATACATCAAGGTGTAGGAACAACAACGGAAAGCTAAATAATGTCCGTGTGTTGTCAGTGAAAATGTGGAAACTTAATTCAATGCTACTACATAAAGAGGATCATTTAGTTGGAATCAAATCACGCTGTTTTTTTTTTTTTAGCAACCAATCATTTGGTTCTGTGATAGATTGAGATGGAAGGGGCTCTAGTTTCTTTTGATGGTTTACTATAACTTACAGGAGCTCCCTCGGCTCCAGCGCCACCCTTCTCTCCAGCAGGTCCTGGGGGTCCAGCAGCACCCATCTCACCAGGGCGACCAGCAGTTCCAGTCTCACCACGGTTTCCTTTAATTCCCTCTTTGCCAGATGGTCCAGAGGGTCCGGGAGGTCCAGAGTTGCCCTATGGAGATGAACGCAACATTGCTGAAAACCATCGAGGATGTTGGGCCCTGCCACAGGAACAATAAGTGCTGATAACATCAAAGGAAGACTTACAGAGGGGCCGGGAGGTCCAACTCTGCCAGCAGCACCAGGGAAACCAGTAGCACCCTAGGGACAGAGAGAGAGCAATTAGCTGACTGTGGCTGGAAAAATGGCTGTATCATGTTAGTACAATCAATAAATAAAGAGGGATGAATATTAAAGAATGGGCTTTTTGCAATATAAGTAATACATCTGTAATAAAACATGTTTTGACAGTGGATTGTCTCCAGAATTCTCTCTCTGCTACGGCCATCGGAACCGTTACCTTTGACCACTACACTACAGCTTATGATGCTCCTGATCTAAGAATTGAAGCTGAAGTCAGCATAAATGTAAATATATTAGAGGAAAAGGAGGACAGAAAAGACGAGGTGACTCACAGGAGGTCCAGCGGCTCCGCGGGCTCCCTTACCGCCGGTGTTTCCATTGGGACCCTGAAAGGACACAACAAATTGTCAGTCAACATGGGAGAACCAGTACCAGGCAATGTAGCCTCAACTTCTAATGTTCACTCTGAATTATGGGATTTTCTATAAGGAAGTTTAAATGTTGACAAACCTGAGGTCCAGGGGCACCAGTGGGTCCAGCAGCACCGGGGGGACCAGAATCTCCCTTAGCACCATTATCTCCAGACTCTCCCTTACCACCAGGCTGTCCATCACCACCCTGTGGTGAAATGATAGTGGATGGGGCGAGAGGATCAGTAAAAAGCTAAAGAAAAACAGTTGGTGAGAGGAGCCAGGACATTCATGAAGAAGTGACTTACAGGAGGTCCAGCAAATCCAGCAGGTCCAGGTGGTCCAGACTCTCCACGTTCTCCCTGAGAAAGAGGAGGAAGACGAAAACTCAGTCAGTGATTTCCATATTCAAGCAGCTTCCTCTTCTGCTCTTGAGAAGAACAGATGGACAGGTACTTACAGGGCCTCCGCGAGCTCCAGCAGGTCCGACAGGTCCGAAGGCGCCAGGCTCTCCCTTGTCTCCGGAGGAACCAGCGGGTCCGGGAAGTCCAATTGGTCCAGTCAAACCACGGGGGCCATCCTTACCAGGACCTCCATCACCACCTTTGCCTCCTTGGTCACCCTTGGTTATTGGATGGAGAGGGGGAGTGAGGAATATATATACTGGAAAGCTACTGTGGATGGTGTTGCGTGAGTCGGGCTTCTCATTAGGGTATTTCAGTAGTGACTAATCCTATATACTGGGAATATTGGGAGTACTAGGAATATTGTTGTGGCGACTCACTCTGTCTCCCCTCAGTCCTGGAAGGCCAGCAGCTCCACGCTCACCAGGCATTCCCTGGAGTCCAGGAGAACCCTGGGTTCCGGGAGCACCGGGGGCTCCAGAATCTCCCTGGGGAAGAGGACGAAGGGGTAGAAAACAAGAGTAGTAGGGTTACTCAACAATCAATGAGAACAGGCTATCAAGTTTTTTTTTCTTTCACATCTCGTGAGGTTTACCTTGGCACCCTCGTTTCCAGCAGATCCGACGGATCCACGGACACCAGCGGGTCCAACAACACCAGGTGCACCGCGCTCACCGGGGAATCCTCTGTCACCCTGAGGGGAAGGGGTGGCAGAGAGTTAGGGAATTTGAAATGGAAGTCCAAGAGTGGTCAAAGAAGTCATGAGTCATCTGCGATTAGTCCTACCCCATTAGCATTAGCCTGTTATTAGTTATCTTTAGCCTGATAGCATTAACATCAATGTTCACACAACTTTTGTTGTTTGTAGCCTGGTTTGTCACAATTGAATTACTTAGACAACTCTCCAAAGATGCTTCATTAATGGATGCTGCTGGGAGCAGACTGCTGAGTAACTGGGAACATGACAATGATAATAAGTGACTTACTCTATTTCCACCAGGTCCTGTGGCTCCAGCCTCACCGGACACACCCTAGATAGACAGAGAGGCAATTCATATGTTAATTCTCAGTATAACAGTATCAATTTGATCACGTATTTAAATCAACCATATTTCAGTCAGTACCTGCTCTCCGGGCTTTCCACTCTCACCAACGGCACCCTGGGGTCCTGAGAGACCCTGGAATCCGGGAGGTCCGCCAGGTCCCTGTTCTCCTCTCTCACCAGAAGGACCCTAAGGTTGAACAGGAGAAGGACTATTGGAGCTAACAGAATGTGGCCAGGAGTAAGGCATGATGTGGGTACCACTTGTTGTCAGTAGCTTTTAAGTGTAGTTTGTAGTGTGAGACCATCAGGCTTTTGAGGCGGGTGTCAATGTGGGCATGTGTGCATTTTACGTACAGCAGGTCCAGAGGGGCCTTGAGCACCAACGTCACCGTCCTTTCCGGGGGCACCCTGGGTAGAGAGATGGTAGGCTTTCAGACACACAGGTTCAACAAACAGTAGAGTACAGTGGATTCAAAGAGAAGCAAAGTGTAGACAACTTACAAGTGGGCCAGTGGGTCCTAGTACTCCTCTCTCGCCAGGCTTTCCACCCTCACCCTACAGACAGAAGTAGAAGAGCACTATTAGCAGGGATGCCTACTTCTCAGTAGTCTACTCACTTAAAAACAAATGATCCATGATACTTTGTAGCAGTTGAGACCCATTACTCACAGCAGCTCCTTTGGGTCCGGGGAATCCCATGACTCCAGGCTGGCCTCTAGCTCCAACAGAGCCAGGTGGTCCGGGGCGGCCATCTTGTCCAGTGGCTCCCTGGTGAGGAGGAATAATGAAGGATTCATTTAACACAACATATCTGTGTTTTGATGAGATGAAAATCAAACGTATTGTCCTGAGCGTGAACTTACAGCGGGTCCCAACTTGCCATCAGGTCCAGGGCTGCCAGGGCTACCAGTCATACCCTACGAGCAAAGGTTTAGAGGTCAGAGGACGGCCTGTGCAGTGAATAAATGATGTTGCTGATAATTATGGTAGGGAATCTCACCTTAGCTCCGGGCAAACCAGGCTCACCAGTGCGGCCAGACTCACCGGTTGAACCTTTAGGTCCAAGAGCACCGGGGGCACCACGCTCGCCATTGGCACCCTATGACGGGGGAGAAAGAGAGAGAAGAGAGGTAGAAAGGCAAAGATTAGTTCAATCCAATCTGATCTGAAGTATCTCCATGATTGTAAGAGGAAAAGAGGGACGTATCGAATGTGTGTCTGTGTTTTATACTCACTTTGGCTCCAGAAGCACCATCAGAACCAGGGAAACCACGACCTCCAGGGCCACCCTGTAGAGAGAATCAAGCACATGTTTAGCTCTATGAACAACACTGTGGACACTCTATCTAGACAGGGATGGGCTATTGCCATAATCTTAATATGCCCTGTCCTTTCCCATCAAGTAAGTCCATGTCAACAATGTGTAATCCCGCTCTACCTTGGTTGAATGATATTGTATAGTCTAAACTGTTTAAAAATGTCAATTTTTCTTTACTGTCAGGCATGATGTATTGTGGGCCAGATCAGGAAGGCTCAGGAAGCAATTGTCCTGATGACATGAGCATGTCACTCCCTGGTGGCAGCATGAGCTATATTCACATTCTATGCGCAAAACATGTCAAATATTGTGTCAGTAATAATTTTTCCAAATATCTGGAAATTATGCTCTGTTCCTGCATTTACAGTTCATATATCTGGCCTGCAGGGGGCACTAGAGAGTGTTTGGATGTTCCTGTTAAGCCAAAAGGGCTTCTGTGTCATTTGTGGCCTACACTATTTATACTTGTATTATATAGGTAGGCCATATTTCGACCTTTTCCCTCATTTATATATTCATAACAAATAAGATATTCATATTTCCACTGGAGGGCAACTCGATCACTTTTCTTACCAGTGACACTTAATATTAAAAAATATCACAGCATACAGTATATTATAGTGGAAAGTGAGATGCATACTCGCTCTCCAGGAGCTCCACGGGCTCCTGCAGCACCAGGCTCTCCTCTGGTTCCTCTCTTGCCTTCCTCACCAGATGGTCCTGGGGCTCCGGCACCTCCTGCAGCTCCCTGGAGAACACGCACGCGAACACACACGGATGGCATAAGAGATGGAACGTGTATTCGTGCATGTGTGTATTACGGAGCTATGCTCCATTCTGACTGTGGTGAACTTCAACTTACAGCCTCTCCCTTGGCACCGGACTCTCCCTTGCCTCCTTGGGCACCGACGTCACCCTGAGGGAAACGAGCAAATAAACAAACATTAACAAACGATACCAATTCAACAACTGACATCAGTGGTCAAAATCAATCAAACAAACATGCAAACAAATAAGCAGAACTGAGACAAATCTCAATAAATACATGAATAATAAAAATAGACAAATAGCTGTTAACAACAAACAAAACACTGGTACGGAACAAAAGTAAAACAATGTTTACTTGTGATTCAGCAGTTTTACTTTTAATTCACTATGTTTGGAATGAATTACTATTTCTAATCGTGTCCATTACAGGCGACAGACTCTAGACAGAAAATACTATTTTTGGCGTTGGTTAGTTTTTTCTGAGAAAGCTTTACTCACAGTGTTACCCTTGGATCCGGGGGCACCGCCAGCACCCTGAGGTCCTGGGGGTCCACGTGGTCCGGGGAAACCGGGAGCTCCAGCAACTCCGGCAGCACCCTGCAGGGGGCGGAAGCACACAGCAGCAACACGGTCACATCACGCTGCACTGCCAGTCTCTGAGGCTATGCTACTGTGAACAACACCTTTTTGAGCCAGGATGGGATTCGAATCCTCAACCCTGTCATGCTCATGAGGTAAATGTGTTGAGATAGATACTCACGGGGGTTCCCTTAGCTCCGGCACCTCCATCAGTTCCGGAGTTTCCCTGAGAGGAGAAAGAAGGGAAAATATTTTCATTAACCAGAAGATTCTTAGGAATGATGTAAATGCCATTATATCATCAATAAGGTGATCTTATCTAGAACCTGAACAGTCCGTCATAGAGGGGTTACTGTTTGTACTTACAGAGGGTCCTGCGGGGCCAGCAGGTCCGGGGTTACCGGGCTCGCCTCGGGATCCAGCGGGGCCTTCGGATCCACGAGCACCCTGAGCTCCAGCGTCACCCTGGGTAGAGGAGGAAAAGAAGAGCAGTCAGACAATCAGTGTCCAAAGCAATAGCGGTTTCGTCATTGTGGAAGACTCGTAGAGGGATGAAAAATAACATTATGATGCAAATCATGTCGAAAAGTAAATATGTAAATGGACAACAGAGGACTGTATTTTGCATTATACTGTGGTCAAAGTTTTAAAATGATTAAAACGCCAGCTTGTTGGTGTTTCAAACTACATTCGGCAGTTTTCAATATTTGGTAAAATTGCTTTTAGCCATTGTGCTAAAAGCAATTGGAAGAGCCGTCCAGAGGCTTTTATGCAGTGTTTCATAATTTTATGGTATATATTATTATTAGAAGAAATACTACTTTTTCTTTTCCTTTTTAATTTCGCTTGTAGTGTTTTACCATGATCGATTTATTCAGTGGTATATTTGTTTTTCTTAACTTAATGTGGTGTGCATTCATCTCTTCCTCTTATCTCCAGTTTTTGTTTTGTTTTCGTCTTGTCAATCATTTGTAAAACACTTAGGATTGCATTCGAATTGTTTGAAAGGTGCTATGTCAATAAAACATAATTGATTGATTGATTCCATAATCTGTACAGATAATTTAATCTAAACTCCACACTACAAGTTATTATTATGAGGTCACTTTTCGCACGCTACTACAAACCCCAAAGTCGCTTAGACTTAGTATGTAAGTATGAAATCGGGACATGGAACAGAATTCCTGTGCAGCTTGGACGACCCCCACCCTGTGTTACCCCTGTTCAAAGACCACATGAAAGGTCACATATGTTAGGAGATGAAAGTAACTTTCTAGTGACTGCTGCAAGCTCTCTTAAGAAGATGAAATAGGATACGTGTGGTGTTGTTTTGGATGGTGAAAGTCGTGGAAGATTAAGGAAGATGTAGAAGATGAAATATATAAAAAAATGGAGGCTGTTTAAGATTATTGCTGTGGATCATAATGGTCGTTGTACCTTGGATCCGGGGCCACCGGGGAATCCGGGAGGTCCAGCGGGGCCAGTGGGACCCTGGGAGAAAACAATAAGACAAACTGATTTTATAGCGGGAAATAAAATGTTTTTTATTTGTGCTTCCTGTCTGAGAATCCCCCTGGGGTTTTAAACAACTAGGGTCAAGTTGTACATTAAAAATTGCTACTGAAGGACAAACATGTTTGTTCTGAGAACAGTTTAAAATTTGAGTAAAATGGAAGACTCACATTAGGTCCGGCAGCACCAGCAGAACCATCGTTACCACGAGCTCCCTGCAGATCACAGACAAACATGATTGATTGATTGATCTGTTCATTGACCGACTGGCTGATCCATTAAAGTATTTGTTAGTGAGTGTGTGGATGTGTGGACTCACAGCAGCTCCAGAAGCACCATTGCGGCCTCTCTCGCCGGGCAGACCACGGGGTCCCTGAAACAGAGACACAAAGAGTCAGTCAGCTATCCAAAATCCAAGAAGGAAACTACATGGCAGAGATGGGGGTGATTGTTTTACTCACCATAGCACCAGGAGTTCCATTCTCACCGGAGGCTCCACCCTCTCCCTAAACATGCATAAACACACAGGCAGGTGAGGCGATAAGAATGACAGAAAATGTAGCATCGTTTGTCAATATTAATGCAACTAGCCAATATGGCTACTGCTAGCCAATAACTAGCCAATATGGCTACTGCTAGTCAATAACTAGCCAATAAGGCTGCTACAGCTAGTTGTAACACTATAAACTTACAAACTGGCTACGTGGATTTTGCAGGTCTGAAGAAAAGATGCAACTGGTTGAGAAATGAAGGAGCCAGTTTTAGCCAATTTTAGGGGCTAAAAGTCCGGATATCTCAGCTTCTGTAGCTTTCATTCCTATAATTCTTATAACAATCTGTCTCTCTTGTGAATGTCACTGGAGGACAACATTAACAGGCTACTATGGCGAATACTTCCACTACATCTTCGAGTACTGCGACTACTATCCCCATTGCTATTAGAGAAACTGTTACAACTACTACTTCTATCACTATTGCCACCGTTAGTACTGCAAAATTTGCCTTTTTCTACACTGAGACGTAGCGCGGAGGAGCGAGGTATCAAAGAGGGGCAGTCACCTTGGGACCAGCGGGGCCATTGTCTCCCTTAGCACCATCCAGACCACTGAATCCCTACAGAGATGGAGAGACATAGCAACAGATTAAGTCCACAGTTATAAGAGATGCCATACTGTTTATTTGTTGAACGGGGAGTCGGGAGTTCTGACTCACTCTGTGTCCCTTGATGCCAGGCAGACCGGGGGTTCCTGGGAAACCACGAGCTCCCTGAGGGAAAGAAAAGAGATAGGAGATTTAGTTTATATATCTATCACGGCTCTGTTTTCTTTTTCACTAGGAATAACAATTACACCGCCATGATGACTTACCTGTGGGCCGGAAGGTCCACGCTCACCACCGCGACCAGGTTTGCCAGACTCACCCTAAGATAAAGAGTGAAGGGGGTGAACACAGTAAGTAAGTCATTCTTCACTCTATGCTGAGATGGAGATGGTGAATACGAGCAGATCCAGTCGACTTACATCCTCTCCGTTCTTTCCTGAGGGGCCGGCGGGGCCACGGGGACCCATGGCACCCTGCAGAGAAAGACACACAGAGGTGAGAATGACCACAGGCTACCGAGGCGCAATGCAGGCGTGTATCTGTTTCAATATGCTCCTAATACTCACAGAAGATCCAGCCTCTCCAGGCTCACCAGGGGGGCCGGTGAATCCCTGAGGTCCCTGTAGGTGGAGACACACATCAAACACCATCACTAAATAAATTGACAACTATCTCTATTAGTTGTAAATCCAACCAAGTGATTGTAAAGACATGCATATCGGTGTGTGTGTTTCAGTGGGGAGTATCTTTGTTTCATGGCTGCTGTCATCTGACTCGAGTGGGAATAGTAGCATAATTTTAAACTTTAGACTTTAGCTGTAACTTAAGGTAGTTAAGCTAGCTAAAATTCATTTTTTTAACAGCTAAAATAATAATCAGATTAGAAAATATTTTGGGTTATTGTAGTTTTCATTTGGAAATGAACTCCAATGCAGTGAAAGGAAAAGGAGTGTGATAAGAGTTTGGTGATGGCTTTGTGTGAACTGGGCACCGAGGAGATGTCACAAGTGATGTCATGATGATGTATGACGTGCTATCTCCTCCTCTATCCTCCCAGCTTCAACTATGAAACATTTTGCGTTGAAGAAGAAGGAAGCGGCGTACTTACGCTAGAACCGGCAGATCCAGGGGCTCCGCGGGGTCCCATTGGGCCCTGTCAATCAAACAGAAGCAGGGTCAGATACGGCATCTCCATGATTGATGGTGAAATGATTGTGTGTGTGTGTGTGTGCGTCTTACCATTGGTCCAGGAACAGGCATGGAAGGAGATTTATCATCGTAGCCACCAGACATCTGAGGGGAGAAGTTCTAGAAAAAAGAAAAACAGAGCTATAAATATTACAATCCATTTCTCATGTGTATTTGCTGAAAAGGTTTAAAATTTCCATGACATGAATATGAATGAAAGCCTTTTCTTTGGTATTTTATGCCAGTTTTATATGTAAAACATTTTCACACATTTTTTTGTAAACAAGCTCAAGACCCATTTCCCTTCCTCTGTAGGTGTATTTTTTAAAGACTTCTATGCACTAGGGGGACTAGTATAATGCATCCTCAATTATGTTTTAATCCTGGAAATAAACATTCCCATCATTTTTTGTTGACAGTTTCACTTCTCTGTCAGCCAGGACCATCCCCCGACCTTTAACCTCATCACTCTTAGTGTTGCTGAATTTGTTGAGCTCAATGAAGTCTCTTTGGATGCTACTTCTGTTATCTGACCACAGAGGCTACTTAGAAACTGCAATCTGAGGTGAGGTTAATCAAGGCTAATGTTGGTGTTAGCCTAGCTTGGTCATTTGGAATGGGCGTTTGTTGTTGATATATTGTGGTTAGTTGGGAGTCAATAGTAAACTGAATCATGCTTAATTCGATTCCAAAACTTTTAAAACTATTTGTGGTAAATAAGCATTTGAGTTTGTGGTAAATTCTACACAAGCATGCTAAATTATACTGGGATGGTATGTCAGATTAAATTAGTTTGGTGAATTAGCATGTGAGTCAATGATAAATCATAGCTACAAATGCTAAATCAGGATAAGAAGTCAATGGCAAAGTGAACCATAGCATGCTAAGTTAGATTGTGATACTATTGGCAATATGTGGTAAAGAACATTAGCATGGTAAATTAGACTGGGGTGGTATGTCATGTTCGCATAGCCTAGTGAATTAGCATGTGAGTCAATAACTTCTACATAGGAATCCAAAATGTGCCTGGGAATGTTAGCTCACATTCTAAACTACAGTTAAAGTCAATGGAAATGCAAGTTTATACTAAACTACAATGAGAGTCAGTGGGAATGTTAGTTTAGTATAATAAACTACGATGGAAGTTGATGCTTAGCTGACTCATAGCATGCTGAGATGTATTAAAGAAGTATATGGGCATCATTGATAAACTTATACATTATTAGCATAGTAGGCTAAATGTGTTCACTCTACAATAAACTAATCAACTAATGGATCTGACAAGCATCCAGGACATCTCCGCTTCCCTTTTCTTAAGAATGAACCCCAATTAACTTCTGACCTTTTGACCCCAGACTGAAAGCCAAACTCCAAGTCAGAGGCAATCATTTTAGGCCAACGCCAACACGTCAATGAAAAGCTTGAGTTTTAGCTGTGAAAGTGGAGTTCAGTTTCCCAGCTCGACCTGCCCTCCCTGAAGCTGCGTGCACAACCACCATATTGGTTTATACTGGTCTATTTTGATGTCATTCACCAAAAAAGAAGTTTGGGAATCCCTTTAATAAAAGCAGCACTGAGGTGGTATGGGCATGCAATCCAACAAACTACAACAAACAATAAGGATTATGGGTAGGGGGATATGAGGGCTGGGGAACTGAGAAGAGCAAACCTGAATTGGGACTAATGCTTGTTTTTGACTAACCCCCACACATGAAGAAGTTCCAGCTACTGATACTATCTCTGTCCAACAAATGAGATAAACGCATGAGTCTTACGACTATTTTTTCCAGCCATGGTCGGCTTAGATCTGGTAAATTTGGACCCGAATGAGTCAAATACAAAGAAAAAAGAAAATAAATCTACAACTTACTCCACCGAGGCCAGGGGGTCCAGGGGGGCCGGGAGGTCCGGTCATACCGGGCTGGCCGGGGATACCATCATTACCAGCGGGACCAGCATTACCCTGCAGATTGGGGGGCAAGAGAGAGAAAGAAAGAAAGAAGGGGTCAGGCTCTTGAGTCAGAATAAAATGGCCGCCTGGATGCTAAACGCACCCAGAGACAACAGAGAGGAAAACATCAACTGTTTGATTTTGTTCAAACCCCAATCACATGACTGCCTGTACTCTAGTTACATTGTCAGAATGGATCCTTTTGTATAATCTTTAATTTCACTTGCTCCCTATAGTGGTGAAAGCAGCATTAAACCTGGAGGAGGCACAGTTTACTCTGCTGGGAGACTGACCATGTGACCAACCAGGAATGGACTGGCGGTCATGTGACAAGCAGGATACAGGAAGTGGGTAAGAACTGCCATTAACACTTTAACTACACATTCTGTAAAACAAACTTCGAAATAAATGATCTGAATAACTTCGACATGTTACATAATACCATAAATACATTATTATAAGCATTACTGAAAACTCATAATTAGATCAAATATGATATTATATTATAATAAGAAATTATTATTAGCTTTTGGTTTTGTAACAAAAACTAAATCAAAGATGTCTTTGCAGCTTGCTGAATCAAATCCCACTATCACAAAAAATAAAGAATCTGATGAGAAGATCTGTAAAAAAATATAAATAAACAAATAAATAAATAAAATAAAAATTTAATTTTAATTCAAATTTTGTTTGCCCATCAATTTAGATAAAAGAGACATCACCACTGCAAAATCAATCCCAAACCCAGCTTTATTTTTTTTGAGAATAAAATCAATTTTGTTGACAGTTTTCTGTATGAATAGTCTTAATATTTAACGTGCTTGAATGTTAAGACTCTTTTCTCGCAGTTTCTAACTTTCCTTCAACCAAGCAAAGGTTCAAGTTCCTCCTCACTCTGCGTGTCTCAACCTGGCCTTGGCATGTTTTCAGTCACTGATCTTTTCACTGCTCTCAGTTGATGATGAACCCTGTTAAAGCACATTGCTTCCCCTTAATCTATTCTGTTGTGCCATAATAGTTTCTAGAAACAAGATACATTGACTAAATTCAGAGGTGAAAGCGGCAAAGCAAAAGCAGTGCAGTTTTAAGGATGTATATGTGCCATTTACTTTAGTATTGCTATTTTCAGGGGCTTTTTACATCATTCCTTGTATCTGATGGCAATAGTTACTTTGCAAGCAAATGTTTAAATGCAATATCGATCTCTAAATATTAAGCTCTTTTTCAATCAGACCTGATGCTATTTCTGTTTCAATTCTAACTCTTCTCTACTGTGATGCAAGTAAGATTTTGAATGCCGGCTCGGGCTAAAGGATCCTGTTTCCACATGTGACTGAATGAAAACTGAGTCAGTACAGCAGCTTCAACTCCATAATAAACACACGGGAATCTGCTCAGAGTGGCAGGCAGTGAACTCACCGCGTGGTGACCAGAAATCAAGAGAATTGATAAGTGTGTGAACCTACCTTGTCTCCCTTGGGTCCACGCTCTCCCTTGGGTCCCTGTGAGTAAAGAATACAATAAAAAAGATAACGTCTCAGTGTATGATCAAACACAATTATGTAATTGATATATCTGAACATGATTCACATGATTATTGATGTATCTGATCTAATCAATAAGTGATGTAACACAGATAATGATCAATCAACTATCTGTATCTGATATAAACCAATTAACAATATCTAAAGATTTAGTTGAAGAATTATCATCTTCCACTTGATTATCATACACCCTAATCATCACTCAATCAATGATCAATACTACAATCAATAGGTACATCAAATTGATTAAGTATTTATTTTTCACTGTTTGTGTGATGATGAAGAAAAATACATTATTTACAATTTAGAGCGACCATTAAATAGTTGGTGATCAATGCAATAATCAATATTTACCTCAACCTGAGGCTCCTGGAAGCCTGCAGAGAGAGGAGACAGATTATGAAAATTGGATTATGAAACAAAACACAAGCAAAAGTAGAAGAGGCAGATTTTCTTATAGCATGAGGGGGGAATGTGCATCTGGTGCTGGATGAGAATGAATGTGTGTGTGTGTGTCTTTGTACAGCTATCTTTGTACAGCTATCTTTGTGAGGACAGTGATCTTTGTAAGGACCACAGTTGTGTGTTCTTGTCCAGTTATCTTTGTGAGGACTACTGCTAACTTTGTGAGGACCAAGGTTGTGTTTTTCTGTTCAGCTATCTCTGTTCGGACCAATTCGAGTTTTAGACCTTCAGAGAGAGGGCATTTTGGCCAGTCCTCACTTTAGGACGGACCTTAAAAGGCCTGTTCGAGGGTTCAGGTTGGAATTAGGTTTAGCTTAGCAAAGATCGAGGTACAAGGTTGCGTAAAAATGAACGGCATAAAATCATGTAAAAACAGACAGAAGAGGACAGAGGAGGTGAGGGGACGCAGTACCATCGTCGGGGCAGATGGGGCAGCACTCGTCGTGGGGGATGATGGGGTTGGGGCAGTCAGTTGTGTCCTCGCAGATGACCTCATCGCACATCACCGTGCCGCTGTCGCACACACAGATCTGGCATGGCTCCGGCTTCCACACGTCACGGTCCGCAAACACCTGTCCGTCCAAGGTGCAGCTTCCGCCCGTGCCTGATGGAGGGGCGACAGAGAGCGAGACAGGTGAGGTAGCTGGACACGCTCTTACGGAAATACAAGGGACTAGATGGAAGCAGAGTTTAAAAATAGCTGATAAAAAAAAAATGTACATATGAAAAAAAGATACCACAATATATACATTTTTTGTTGTGTCTTAACATATTTTATTATTTTCAAAAATACCCATATCATATCACTTAAGACTAAATTAAAATATTAAGAAAGTATAGTTTGTATATATTTTGTTCTGTGTAGCACTCTTAGCATTAAAGGAAAGTTTTCAAGAACTTCACAATTCTAAAAATCATTAAAAGAATTGATACATGGACACAAACGTCATGAACGCGAACTGAGGAAATGATTTAGACAGTAACATAGAAACATCAAGCAGGAGAAGTGAGTGTTGTGAAAGGTTTGGACAGGAACTGGTGGCCTGAGAATGGCACCAGAGAGAGGACAGAATGAGGTGACAGAAAGGGCGCCGGCGTCCTTCATGTCGACGCAAGTGGCATCAGCAAAAAGACCCATGGACCAAACGCGTCCCCAAGTGATTTAATTTCCCTTTAACAACAATCAAAACGCAGATCGCTCCCCCTGCTCTAACTCAAAGTCACATTTTCCGACCTGCAGCTGCATCACCTCCGCTGCCGCTGTGGCATTTTCTCAGCAAAACTAAACCCGAACGGGGGCTCCCTTCAGGGGCTATAAGTGTTCCACAGCGTGCCAAAGTGCTGACCTCAGAGGGAAAAGCAACGAAGACTTCGCTGCAGACTTTGGCAGCAGCTGGTGGAAACATGCTCTGCATGTGTTTGCAATTAGAGGAAACGAAAAAAAAAAAAAAAAAAGAGTGGAAAGATGAAGAGGAGGAGGAGGGAGGAAAAAAAAGGAGGCGGTGTGGGGGGACGTGGCGGCCAGATGTGTCCGCAGGTGCGGAGTGAGGCCTCTGGGTGGCGTTGTGAGACCGTTCAATGGGGTCAAACTGCATCTGCGTCAGACAGACAGGCAGCTCCTTTCCAGACAACTGGAACATCTGGAAAAATTGAATTTCAGCTCCTTGGTTTCTGTTTCCAAAGCTGATTTTCTTTGTCTTCTTTCGGGAGGAAAAAACATCTGCGTCTAAACACCAACAGAGGCCTTTGTTCACCTCATTTCACTGTACCCCAACTCTCTTTTGGAATTACATCTAAGCTTTTGTAAACTCTCACTCAAGGGCATTAAGTGGAAGATTGCTCGGGCTGTGAAGGTCAAACGTTTCCGGCGGCCCAACTCTCTCCCTATGTGACTCTCTCACTCACTCACCTGGCCAACTCAACACTTGGCTCCAGGCAGTGAATGACTCTGCCACATCGATCAAGGCCTGAGGAAAGCTTTCCCCTCACCGCCTCGTCGTGTCAGCTGGGGTGGGGATCTTCCTTCAAAAATAAATGGCCATTTCTATCCCCTCTCCAGTCTTACATCCACAACCGTAGAGTTTAACACCTTTTAAGCCGGGATCAACCTCTGACAGGTAGAGTGGTTAAGGGTGTCAAATTGACAAAATGCCACGAAAGAATTCTGGCTTTGTCAGAAAAACAAGCAGATGTTTTCCAGCAAGTACTGCTTTTTTAGGGGGGGGTTCAAATTGGATAAAACATGCATTTCTGCTATTGGAGAAAGCCTCGCCTGGAGGAAAGCCTGGAAAACCTGCAGCAACTCGCTCTGCATGCATGGGGGAGGTGGTTGGGGGTAGAGAGACAGAGACAAACACAAGGAGAGAGAGAGAGGGGCCTTCTTGAGATGCCCAATGCATTACGTACACCCTGTACTGTTTAGACTGCAAGCTGCAGAAGCTCATCCATCTATCCATCTATCTTTCGAGTGGAAACAAAGGTGCAGCATGCATCAAAGTTCCTACTTCTACTTCTTAAACTTTTTTTCCTCTCTTCTCGTCCCTGTCTAAGATCTCGCCAGCCGTCCACCCATGAAGAGAAAATCCACTGTTAAAAAAACAGTACAAAAAAAAGAAAAAAAAGAAGAAGGTTGAGAAGCTCCAGCAAACTTACGGTCGTCCTCGCCCTGCGCCCTGACCAAGAGCACTGCTGCGCCGAGCAGCAGCGCAAGCCGCAAATCCACAAAGCTGAACATGTCTTAGATGCCACCAGACATGTAGACTCTTTGAGGTGAGTGAGGAAAAAAAGAATGCTGGGGGATGTTTTCTTTCGCTGCTACACTCCACTCATACACAGGGTGTTTTTGGGGCAGGGTCCGCTCGTCTGATCACAATCCTCCTGACCCCAGCAGAAAACTCCCTACTGCCTTCACTCACTTTCTGCCGGGGTTTTTATATGGGAGCCTGAAGAACTGGGAGGTGCTGGGAGGCCTGGACGAACTGGGGACGCACCCTCATTACCCCCGCCGCTGCTGCTGCTGCACGTTTAGGGAAGACAAGAATGGACCCCTCCTTCAACGAAAAAAAAAAAACAGAAGAAAAGAGAGAAAAGAAGAAAAAAACAGGTCCCTCCTTCTGTAATTCCACAGCAGAAGGGTTGGAGTTGGGATCAGAAGAGGGAGGGGGGGCCGCGCAAGCAAGGAAACCTGATCCTGAAGAGCATCCGAGGTTTCGGAGGAGGATCTGCTCCTCCAGCAGCCACGGGTTTAATCCAGGTTTTTATTTCTGGTTCTGGTCTACTTCCTGATTTACGTTGATTTTTTTAGATTGCTTCTGGGATTCTGGCTTCAGCTGAAGTGTAGTTCACAAACAAAATGTCTCAGAAAATTAAAGATTCAAGTTTTGGTGTGTTTTAGTTCTGTTTCGTGTGTTTCTTTCATTTGCAGGTTTATCTCAGCTTGTAGTTGGGTTTTCTGTTGCTAATTCAGTTGCGATCAATGTGTTTGACCTCAGCTTTGGAGAGCCTCATTGTTTGCATTGTTCACACGACTGTAAATTAATTTGTTTCATTTTCTAGGATCGTCATCGTGTTGCAACCGCAGCACCAAAGCTAAAACTCGAGTTTCAGTTTTTAAAATTTCTTCTCCCTCAGCCCACATTGACAGAAGTGTTAGCTTTACTTTCTATAGGTACAAGCTGGATCACAAACATGGCGCGTGGAGTTTGAAATAAGTAGGCATTTATCATGCAGGGAGGGTCCAATGAAAAGACGCCATCAGGTTGCATTATGAGAATTGTAGGATCCAGCGTTTTTGGAGCTTCATCCGTACCGTATTGTTAGGATATGTTGGCCTGTGCTGCATAAGTTTAAACCATTCTTTCAAAAATCTGTCTCTTGTGAGTCGTCCAACTTCATTAAAGTGCAATACAAAATTTCTTGAGTGCGCTTTTAATTTGCATCTGATGCCTTTATCACTAAATGACTCCCACAACTTGTTGAAAGTCAGCGTGTTGGGGGATTTTACCTGCAAGTGTCATAGGTTTGCGCTTCAGACACAACTCAGATCTTGATCAGTGACTCATCAACAGCGAGTGTCTGTGAGAGAACGGCACTGTACTTGCTTTGTGTTGTTGAGTTCTCCTGTATCATACAAGCATGTAAGCTAAAATCCAAGATGGCGTCAACATAAGTGAAAAGCTATAGTAATATACTGTTTATTAGCCTTTCTGTGTTATTTGTGTATCACTAAATCAATCGAACACACAGTACCTTCCAACTTCTATCCGTGGACATGTTGCTACGGTGTTTGTCTAACCCGGCTAACTTTTCCGACTTGTTGTACTGGCACGAGGTCAACTCGGGAGTCACGTCATTCCGAGCCACTGTCTTCCGAGGTAAATGGAACGCAACATTAGCATTGTGTAAAGAGTGAAAAAAACACTAAAGATGCGCGGCGTTCTTCAAAAAAACGCTCCACCGCTTTAGCATCACGCTCGTTGTCAGACTCATAATGGACAGTTTGAAAAAAAGGACAGATAACGCAGAACTAGAGATATTGTCTTTTTTTATTTCACAGTCTTCTTCCTCATCCAACATTACCCACAATGCGACTGTTCGGTAGGAGATTCAGGTGTGTGTTATGCTAGCATCCGCCAATGTAGCCTCAAGCTAACATGGTGCCGTTCATTTGGGCAGGTTCACATTTCCGAGAGTGCAAGAGTAAGTGTTCAAGTTTTTTGCTTTTGAGGGATGCATGTACACAATAAACTGATTGAACATATCCTGATGATCAGATTATTTGCATTTAAAGTTGACCATGTCCTTATGTCCATGTCCTGTGTCTAAGTGGATAACAGGGCCGTCCTTCAATCAGAGGATCGGCTGTTCGATCCCCGGCTCCGGCTCTGCTAGTCGCATGTCGATGTGTCCTTGAGCAAGACACTTAACCCCAAAATTGCTCCCGTAGCTGTGCCTACGGTGTAGAAATGTGATAGAATCTTAATTGTAAGTCGCTTTGGATAAAAGCGTCTGCTAAATGACTGTAATGTAAGTATTTCAATTGGGGCCGAGGCTACATTTAAGAAACATGTTTTTCGGAACATAGAATATGGTACGGTGATGTGTAAAAAGGTTGGATAAGACTTCGTCTTGATGTCCAAGACCACCAGAATTATCCTCCTATTTAACTCGATTTGATGGAAATGTATAGAAATAAGAACTTTACGGTGCTGCACATTTGTCTCCACGTAATCACGTAGATCAATAGATAGACGGACAGACGGACAGACAAATAAATACCTCAGCAAATGAAGCAGCTGAAAAAAACGAACATATTTCTTAGGAGTGAACCAGATGTTTGCTTTTTTTTTTTTTAAGCGAGTGGCTGCAATCGGCCGAAACTGCCTGTTTTGAAATACCTGCACAATTGTGGGGTTTGCAGATATTATGGTTGTTATTGGCTCTAAATAATAAAAGCCCTTTTTTTAGCGGCTGCGTCCCTCCCCCCCACACCTCCCCAGTCCAAATAAAGTTCTATACGGGCATTTGCTCTCGCCCCCCCCCGCCCTCCCACAGAAGGCTATGTTGAGCGCCGGCCGGGCTGCAGGTGAGCTGTAATTAAGCAGAAAGCAGACATTATGGAGCAGAAAGAGCTGCAGGGAGACGCAGCGCCGCAGTTTTTTTTGCCATCTGATCCACCAGCAGCAGACACGTTGCACAGTCTGAAGCTGGCCAAGCAAGCCTCTAATTCACTCCTCCTCTCTTTCTCTAACACACACACACACACACACACACACACACACACACACACACACACACACACACACACACACACACACACACACACACACACAGATACACATACACACTTGCAGATACCTTCACATTATCCATGTGTCTGCCTGTTCCTTTTTTTTCTTTTTTTTTAGAGGGAAGAGGATGGAATGCAATCTGTATTTCAGGAAGAAAGCGAGGCAGAGAAGAAAAAGAAGAAGAAGAAGAAGAAAGGGAGGAAAGTGCCACCTCATCATTCCCTGATCGGACCTCCAGCTCTGATCGGATCCTCAAAGCGTCACACAAAACCAACACACACAAAACCAACACACCCAAACACACGTGTGTACAATCCTATACACACACACACGCACACATTTAGCTTTTGTTCCAATGTGTTTTTGATGAAAAGAACATATCGCCCTCATTTCAGCAGCAAACAACACAGACTCATGGCCATTCAACGATAACTTCACTATGTTCACTATATTTAGTTGACAATCAGTAAGCAACCTTCCTTTTTGTCAAGTTTCGGCACGTAAAAAACAGAAACACACAGATCCTGTATAGAAAATAGTTTTTTAAATGGTGCTTGTTTAAGCTGCCTCCATACATGGTCAATTCATGCATTACAACAAAAACGAAAATCCTAAAATATTGCAGATTGTTGTGTATGTTGGTAATGCTAATACCAGTGCTAACGCCATCTTTAAAGCGACTGTAGCTCCTCTCCTCTATATCAGTTTTAAAGGTGACGATATGTCAAATTGTGTTCACTGCTCCTTTCTGCTGCCCCCAGGTGGTCCAAAAATAATCTGTTATTGCGGGTTTAATATTCGTTTTCTGAAAATACTGCTTAATAAAAGTGTGTTTGACCGAAAAGTATATTTGGAGGTAGCTTGACCACCCTGAATGCATTCCAATAAATTATGCACTTTTGTTAATAAACCAAAACTTAGACATTGTTCATCTTTTTATGTTTAGATAATGTAGAACTGTGAGAATATGTTGAAAATAAATGACTGCCTCCACTTATTGGATTCATCCAGTAAACATGCATGTTGAGAATTTTTACTTCTAAATCTATACTTCATGCAAGGGGTCAATGGGAATCCCGCTGTAATGGAACACTAATGTCTAATTTCCACTGCAATTGTGTTTTGCAGATAATAGCTACCCATCCAGCTCTTGCTAGATATTTTCATTGACACCCAAACAGAAGCACGTCTGCACTCCATTAATTGACCAAAGTGGACTGCCGTTTCAAAAAAAACTTGGTTGAGTGAATAAAAAAAAAAATGAACGTTATTGACAGTAATTTGGCTTTTCAAAAAATAGCTTGTTTCTGTAGGATGTCTCATGTCGCGCTAGTGAATATTCTCTTTGACAAATCAGTAGTCTGCAGTGTTATGACTCCAATTTATAGTGTATGATCAGCCCTAATGGAACCTCAAGCAAGGTGGTACCAAAAAATAGGTACCCCGTACCAGGTAGCCTACTATCTACACCTTTTTCCAATGGGAATCCAAGACGTGATAAGTAAAAGGGGTCAGTTGGATGGGCCGATCACATATTTGATCAATCATCTCCATGCTGGCACTCCTCTTGGATTATTCCAAAGACAAAGTAAAGAAGCATGGAATCAACCACCACAAGATCCAGTGTTTCTAAATGCAACATGACACTATGCTGTTTGGAATGAAATGGGTTTGAAGTTCTTGCACTACTGATTTCAAAAATAGCTCTAATTATTGCAGGTTAAAACAGTCCAAAAATGTTCTTTCAACATTTTGTTTGCACATACTCCATGGATAAATGAGGGTCGAGATGTAGTGCAATAAACTAGTGAAAATAGTCTTTTCCTTCTGTGTAGTCTGGACCAAACAAAATGTTGTTGTGGAGCTGATAATTGAGTCTGGTTTTTTTCCAGCCTAAAAAATTAAAGAGTACGGAATCATGTGCATTTGCTCTATAAATGTACATAAAGGCTTTTATTCCTAAAAAGCCATTCCTAGCAAACATTGCATTCACAGAGCTGTCAGTAATTACTTGTGAGATGATTGACTGGTTGAGAATTTGTAAGGTCAGATCAGTTCTTACAGGCAGAACATTATGTTTGACCCCAGAGACGAAGCTACACACACATACATAAATACGCGTGATCTAATTAGCGTAGAGCGTAGAGGTGGCTCAATGAGCTATTACATGGACTATGTACCAGGGTGCTGGCAGGGTAAAGTCTGTTTATCGTCCGGTCCGACTGATTCGGACATTTGTGTTCTCACAATGAGCTTCAAGATCAGGGTTGCAGTGGACGTGTGAAAGGACGCACACATCGTCTAGAGAGAAAGTGACAACAAGGCAGTGAGACAACTGTTAACGAGCTGTGAGGCTTGCTTCACTTTTACCTGTTAATATGTTTGACACCTAGACGTCAATACACAGACCTCTATCTTTGTGAGGACAGTTGTTGACATAATGCACTCAAATGCCTGACCCCAACCCTTACCCTAACCCTAAGCTAAACTTAGTTCTAAGGTGGACATTAAAACCAAGTCTGAACTCTCATACAGGCCTTTGAAGTTCTGTCCCAGAAGTTAGGTGTGGACAAAATGTCCACTCTTTCCAAAAATGTCCAAGACCATGCCTTCAGCTGTGAAAAGCGGGTCTTGAGTTCTTTTAGGATGGCTGTTTGTGTGTTGGCCTGATTTTGGGTGCATTGTTCTGTCTTTGTCTTTGTTAACTGCTGAGATAATAAAATGACTGAGGAGATGAAAATCATTGATGTCGTTGGCTGGATTTGAAATAAACCAGTCAACCCTTAACTGTGGCATTTGAGCTTTAGAAATCAAATTTCAGGAAGTTGACAAAAGGGAAAGCATTTCAAAAAAAGAAACACGTTTTTCTCTCTCTTTTCTCTCTCTGACACAAAAGCTGTGTGATGCCATCTCTGCCACATCATCGCCACTGAGCCGTCAGAGCCACGGACCAAGTTGGGCTGCCACTGAAAAGTGAAAAGGCCACAAAATGGCTCTGGACCTGAATGCAAAAAGCTGTGATTAACGCAATAAAAACAAGACCTGTCTCTGTCTATGCTGTATGAATAATTCAGCTCATGATTACGGATTGCTTGAATCTTGACCATTGACTCCCACCGTAAAACATCCCCAACCTGTTGTTTGTGTAGAAATGTGTAGATTACAGACATTGAGTCTGGGCATGCTTTAAATATTTACTCATGCCAACACAGCGTCCCCTCCATTCCAGGCAAATGGACAAATGACAAATGAATGACTTTGCGCTGTGAGTTAAAAGTGTTTTTCCTTTAGGCCTTATATTACTGCAGCAACCGCTGCTGTCATTACTGGTACTTCTGTTTCTGTTGGTAATATTACCATCACTGATGAAAGACGGATAAGTGGCTGTGAAGTACAGCACTGCTGAAGGCTGTTCTTCACGAGACAGTCTCACCTGTTGGTTTCAACGAGGTGGTTAGACAAGGGTTCACTTTAGCTTTTTGTCTTTAAATCCATGAAAACTACGTATTACTACTTACAGATGTACTTTCTGCCTCGGTAAGGTCACATTACTTATAGCGTTTGCACTGAACATTAGCATACTGTATACTGGACCTCGCCAAATGGCGGACCACAGTCTGGCCCTGGATCGAGTGAATGTTCTGTTCAGACCTATGTGACCAATTTCTGATAAATTAATAGGAATAAATAATCATTTTAACGGTACCCCACGGTAGATGGAGAATGCGACCTCAGCTAATCAAGTTAATACAGCCATAGCTTTTCTCAACTGAGCCATTCCAATTGATTTTTTACCGTGTGTTGACAGTTACTTATATTATGTCCAACCAGGATTTGTTTCGTAAACCTAACTAAGAAGTATTGCTAGTAAATGTGTTATTATGATTTTAGTCATACATGTTTAAATCTAATTTTGATCCTGGCACACCCCCTGTGATTTTTTTTGCCGTCTGGACCCCAGGTTGGGAACCATTGAACTGAATGAGGCACTTTTTTAATTACTTTATTCAGAAGATGTCTTGTTTTCTTTTACTTGGAATTTAAGCCAATTGGGTTCAATTGTATTTAAAGATAGCCATTACACTTCAATGACTTACAAGACAACTTACAAATTGTCGTGTCCTTCATCTGCCATTTGGTGAGATGCAGAGAATTATCATTCATCTCCTGAATGTGGGTGTATACTTGCCAAATAAGCATCTTAAACACTGAAACAGAGCACACACACACACACACATACACACACACACACACACACACACACACACACAAACACTTAAGTGATGGGCGGCTGTCAGTCCAGGTGTTAGTGCTGTTTGCTTTCTGCCGCTCATCTTTAAGCAAAAGCAGGTGACGGGTGGGAGGGCCGAGGATAGGAGGAGGGGGACCCTAAACATTCATCTCGTGTTGCCCCCCTGGGAGCAAGGTTCTTCTTCACTATAGTTTCCCCGACTGCGTCGTTAAAAAAAAAAAAGATTGTGCAGAAGCGAGGAGGCGGATGGAATAATGTGGAAGGGAGCGATGGACGCAGGGATGACAAGCAGGACGCAGAGAGGAGGAATGGAAGGACATGATTCAATCACTCCCAATAAATCACAGTTACAGATGGAGATGTCTGAACAGGAAACAGCTATACCCATGTATTATTACCAGAACGTCTGAGACCCTCCTCCATCAATATGATTGGCTGGATGAAATCACCTGTTGTGTAACTCTAAGTATGTGCGTTTTCACCTTTGGTGGAAGTGAGGGTATACGCTACAACGACGGCAGAGCGGATCTGTTCTAGCAGAGCGTGGCTAAAGAACTAAATGGGCCTCAGAATGCCTTCAATTTTCAAAAACAACACGATTAACACTCTCAAATTAGTTCCCACTTGGCTCTGAGTCCTTATTGGCTTGTCTTGAGTGGAAGTAGTACCGCGGGTCCCCTCCTTCGAAACATTTATAATTTCCGCATAAATTTTATTTTCAACCCTCTAGTTTGGTTCTAGGTTTCTAGGCACTGAAGTAACCGCACTGGTGTATGCGTGTTCTCCTTTTCGATTTGTGTTTGATCCTTTGATAATTGAAGATATTTTTACATCCCGCCTCCCTCACTGGGATTGGCTGAGGGAAGATTAGTGGCCCTGAAACTGTGTCTAAAAGCATTATGACCTGTGTTACAGCTACGAGCAAAACAAGCACTTGAAGAGCTTGTTGTGTAGCATACGACCAGAAAGGCAAATTCAGGGAAATAAAGTGACATACATTTCATGAATATGTATATCGTCAAAACATATGTACCCATATCTACATTTTAACAGCTTGCTGTCCTATCCCACTACTTCTGGCGCCTTTGCTCGGACCAGTTGAAAGTTTCGTGACAGCATCTTGCACAGTTGTGACGCTCTGCTTCTACCCGACAGCTCCTTCCCTGGGTCTTTTGCACTATTTGTACAGAGAACTGTATCAGCAGAGGGTGTCGTATGCTGTACAGATTGTAAAACCCCTTGAGGCAAATTTAAGTTATATTAATAAAACTGGCTTGACCTGACAGGTGTATTATCAACCCTTATGTGTTGGGGTTACGTTAAAATAAAAAAGCTCAACAACGGGGAAGCGTCAAAGAGAGGCAGGGAAGGCCAAGAAATATCTACATATACAAAATCACACACTTAAAGATGTTGAAAAAAACAATTAAAGGAAACAGCAGAGAAGACTGTGTAAAATGGGGGTGAGGAGAGAGGAAAGGCGGGAGGTGGCGGGGCATGTAGGAAAATGACGGAGGGAAGAGGAAGGTAAGAAGGATGAAAACATGAAGGTGGAGATGAGAAGACAACAAGATGAGGATTTAGAGAAGACAAAAGAAGAAAAACGAGATTCAAAGCTAGAGAAGGGCGTGTGTGTCCTCGGCTGGACCGACTGAAATAGAAGCAGTCATTACTCCTTGCGCTGCGGTGACTGTTAACTGACTGACTGACTGTCTGTCTGATTGTCTGACTGTCGGTCCGATTGATCGTCTGGAAGTCTGATTGTCTCTCTCTTACTGACTGTCTGACTGACTTTCTGCACTGCGTTCATAACGTCCTGTGGTCAGTTAGCAGCGAGGCAGACTGCAGGGTGGAGCTGCCTTCACTGTAACCACACACACACACACACACACACACACACACACACACACACACACACACACACACACACACACACACACACACACACACACACACACAGATGTGATTTCCTCTTGATCTGGATCTGAACTGTTGGCAGCCGAAACCTAACTACGTATTTTACCATCTTTTCCTCAACCTAACTAAGTAGTTGTGTTGCCCAAACCTAACTAAGTGGTTTTGTTGCCTAAAGCTAACGAAGTATTTTTGTTGCCTAAACCTATTTAAGTAGTTCCGTTGCCTAAACCGTAGTGAGTTGTTTCCCACGAAGATGGAAGTTTATTTTGAAAAGGTGGTATCCATGTAACGAGCAGATATTGAAACGTGTAGCTCGACTTTCGTCGGAAAATTCGCAAAAAATGAGAAAGATTAGTTCAATTATAATAGCTTTAGTGATGCTTTAGAGCGCTATTATCACATTAAAAGCTATCCAATACTTTGATTTATGACCAATTAGGTGCAAAACTAATGCTATTCCCACCAGCTTCAGCTGTACTTGTTGTTCAGTGCTATGTAGCGATGTTAACTAAGCAGCCAATAGATTTAATACAGTTGTACTTCCAGATGTTAGCTGCCTTTTAGCGTAGATTTGCGCCCATGCGTGTTTGGGCGCAAATTTACAGACAAGTACAGACAAGACACCCTGATGTGTAGAGCGAGCAGATCTTTCTTTTTTTCTCACAAAAGAAAGTAAAGTAGTTAATGTGAGGACAGAATGGCCGTGGAGTGCAAGTAAATGCAGAGGTATGATTATGTCGGGCACGTTTTAAAACTCTGCACGCAAACAGCATGAACTTAATCCCAATTTGGTGGAATTCGATGGATCTGAAGTGAATTTCACGGTGTGAGAGTCAACTGTACTAAACTGCGCACGTGCATTGAATTAAACTGTGCTTAACTGTACAGTAGCGAGCAGCCGCTTTGATGTCGCCCTGTTGTCGACTTTGCACTTCCTCTCAGGTTGTAAAAACCTGAACACACAGTTGTCTGTCATCACACACAGCGAGACAGCCTCTGTGTGTGTGTTTATGTTTGTGTGTGTGTGTGTGTAGGTGTGTGTGTGTATGTGAGAGACAGAGAGAGAGGGAGGATGAAAAGCATAGCCTACCTGCTGCTTTCTCATTACTACCTCAGCAATGGTTACGCATGTGTGTGTGTGTGTGTGTGTGTGTAATAGGCTCTTTATGAACGGAAGCTATTGGCTGTTTGAAGTTTACGCTACTGGCAAAGAACGGAGAGGAGAGAGGTTTTGGGTTTTATGCAGAGTATGTATGTGTGTGTGTGTGTGTATAAAGGGGCCTCCCGCTAATAATCATTTACTGCAAGCGTGTGTACGCTAGGAAAGGGAGGTTTACACCTAATAATCGTGTTTCACATTGGTGTGTACGTGTGTGTGTGTGTGTGTGTGTGTGTGTCCTCAATGCTAAACAGGAACTGACCACCTGTTGATTGGCCATTCTGGGTCTGCTGTTGTGTCCTCTGGCATGCTTGCGATGCACACGCTCCATTAATGTTCTCTTTGGCTTTTTTAAAAGAAACTAAAGCAACGACTTCCACAATGGACACATAACTGAGGAATATGATAACAGGCCAGAGAGTAGGATTGCTGATTCCTTTTCTTTTCTTAAACCGCTGAGAAGCTAATGCTAGACAAAGTGAGGACCATGTCGTGGACAGACGGACAGACTGATACGGTTCTGGTCCACCCTGCACTAATTGCAGAAAGTTGAGGAGATTGATATATGCTAAATAGATGCTACCTCCGACAGCCGATTAGTTTAGCTTAGAACAAAGTCTGGAAATGAGAAAATTCCAAGCCCTATTCTGTCCAAAGGTAAACAGATAATAATAATAATAATGATAATAATAAGGACCTCTAAAACTCTCTAATTCAGGGTGTCTCAAACTTTTTGGGGCTAACTCAAACCAAACCGAACTCGAACAGTTGCCATATTTTCTCAATTTAGCTCGTTTGGGCTTAGCGTCACTTGACCCTGTGGACTGACTCAAATATTTCTTCATGCTCGCCAGCTATCTAGATGGCTAATAAGCCAAGCTAAGCAGCAGCATAATGTCTTGTTTTTCACAAGTGTGAAAACGACTTTACAGTCGTTGCTTCTGGCTAGTCCAGCAAATCATCCACCGTAAAAACACCAGCATGTCGATTTTACTCTTTAATCACAGATTTAGCAAACAATATTTTGTTACCTTCAGACGGAGGCAACAAGTCACATGAGCGTATCTCCCAAACTATTTGACTCTATGTCAAACTATTCAAAATCAGATTTATATTGAATTCTCCTAAAAAAAATGTATTTGGTTCTTTTAGCTGTTTAAGTTACCCCAAACAGAAGTCGGGTTGAACACTATTAGGCCAGTTGCTCCCAAAAATGCTAAGCTGAAGCTAACAGTTGTAACATTTCACTCGAACTGTATCTCATGGCAGGACATTTCTGAAGTTTTTTCTATGTTTTAATTGGAATATTTCTGACTTCATCAACCATAAACCATATTACTGTCATGTCTTTCTGCAGCTGGTAATAAGTGAATCATGACATGAATATTGTATAACTTACATTTATGTATATAGGTCTTTGTTTATTTTCTACCTATCTTTGTTCTGCTTTGTTGTTCTTAAAGTTAACCCTTTGTGAAAAGCAAAAACTAGGGTGAGGTTCCTTGCACATGTACACAAACGTTTCCGATAAAGCTGATTCGGACTGTGATATAGCCAGTGTGTGTGTGTGTGGGGGGGGCGAAGTCGTGTCTTGTCATGCGTATGTCTCAGGGTTACATTTGTGGAAATAGAGGTGCTGTGAGACGGACGAGCGTCAGACGTAAAAAAAAAAACATATAGAGAGACTTCAAATTGTCCTTTGAATATGATAATGATGTGTGTGAGAGGGTAAAGTGCAGGCCTGTGGGCTAGACTGACTACGCTCTACTGCCACCTGCCACCTACTGGAATTATTCACTGACAGAGAGAGAGAGAGAGAGAGAGAGAGAGAGAGAGAGAGAGAGAGAGAGAGAGAGAGAGAGAGAGAGAGAGAGGAGTAGGAATCAGTTAAATCTCAAAGAACATTATGAAGGAATTTCCTGGGTTGAAAGAGATAGAGCGAGAGGCAGTGTTGAGATAAAGGGCTTGTTAGTCCCCAGTCTTGTTTTCTCTCTTTCTCTCTCCCTTGGAGAAAAACCCCCCATATAATTGAAGGCCTCGCTTTGGTTTGGGAAGCCAGAGGAGGGACTGACAAAGACGGAGACGCAGTGATGGAGAGCGAGAGAGAGAGGGAAGCCACGTCCACATGTATGACTCACTCTCCTTCCCTCCCCCCTGCTCTATAACTCTTCCTCTATGACACTCTACCTCTCTCTCTCTCTCTCTCTCTCTGTCAACAAGGTCAAACTGAACTCAGAGCTGCGCTGATTTTCCCGGAAAATATTTCCACTGGTACTAATTATTGATCCTACTATTGAGAGCAGTAACAGTAAATATCAATATCCCCTGGAATAGTAGCATTAGGAGTATCAGTAGTCGTATTGAGAACATTACTACTACTAGCAGCAGTATAAGCACTCCATGTAGTAAAATGTGTCTGAATGGTCGGGGCATGAGTTAGTCAGGCACTAACACACATACATTGTCTGATTTTGATGTGCTCCCCAAGGTAAACTCAGACAGGCTTTGGGGGGGGGGGGGGGGGGGGGGGGGGGGGGGGGCGCGTGATGGGGGGCGTTTTCTTTTTTTTGAAACACTCTATATTTGATAGTTGTTATCCCTTAGGCCCCTGATTGCACCGAGACGCGTTGCAACGTTCGCGGCCGCTTCAAAAACGCCCCTTGGCAAAGCGAACCGAGCAAATCAGCTGATGAGCCTGTGGAGCCTGGTGTGTATGTGCAACTGGGCGATCAAACGTAAACAATAGGGGGACAAAATGATTCAATGCAGACATCGAGCTCTGGCTCGTTGCTTTGCTGTTGAATGAGGAGGAGGGGGAAAATGATATAGAGCATTGTAATAAAAAAACGGCTAACATCAACCTTTTAGTCTGCCTTTGACCGTCCCTACCCCGTCTACCGGCATCAAAAAAGGAAGGCCCGCCTCTTGCTCAATCTGATTGGCTGCTTGGGCCAAGTGTGACATGGAAGAGCGTTGCGACTCCGCGCCTGGCACTGAAATGTTGAGAATATTTGAACTCTTTTGCACGTCTAAAAACCGCTAGAAAAACGCGATGCGCGCCGTACCACAGAAAAACAATTGTTTTGTCAGTGCATTGAGTCCATGAAAAAGTAGGTAAAAGCGATTCCCACGGTAAACGCCTGTGTGCTCTCTCCGATTGGGAGCCCCGTTTCTACCCGTTAGTCGTTAGTCATCACAACACGCGACCGATTTGCAGTCTTATAATACTGTTAATGCTTGTGAGTTATTTCGTTGTGCGCTTTGTGACACCGATTTGAATGGAGTTGGTTTCCCCAGGTGGGTCCCGATGATGCAGGATGACAATCGCCGGTCCAATCGACGAATTAACTGTGACACCAGCCCAGTATCATGGCAGGTCGTGAAATAATGACGACAACAAACACAAGACTGAACCACGAGACCAGTGTTTGACGCAGCGATGTGGATTCATGGTTGTGGTTTTGTTGAGTAAACCTAACCCATGCTAAACTAGTTGTTTAAAGGCCAACAATGATGTTTTTCCAAAACCTAACTAAGTGGTTTTGTTGCCTAAACCTAAGTAGCGATGAAACCTCCATGCATGAAAGCCTGAGCAGCAAGAAGACATTTTATTGAAAGATGTCCTCTTGTCCCATAACATTTGTTGCGGCTTTTATTGTCTTTTCTTTGTTTTTTTACACCCATGCAGCACATTTTCACACATTGACTTTCACACTAGTGACTTTACATATTCCTCCCATCCATTCATTTGACGTCTGTTGACTTACACTTTAAACAACTTTTTGTTACATACACCCACATGTCTCCTGTTTTTACCACAGTTGATTTCTTTATGCAGGGTATATGTGTGTGTGTGTGTGTGTGTGTGTGTGTGTGTGTGTGTGTGTGTGTAAAGGGGCCTCCCCCTTGTGTACAACCTACAGAGCTGGCTGGAAACAGGAAAGAGGCCGTGTGCTGCAAAAATTAGTTTAAAAAAACCTATTGAGACATATATTCTGAAAGCGCAGTATACATGTCCAAAGAATGCTCCTAAAATCGGAATAATACCGACATATCCCACATGTCTTAATTGAAAATGTCGCATTCGGAATAAGCCCTAATACAGAATATCCAAAGGGAATATGCTGTTCACACATAAAACGTATCAAATTCCTATGACTGTCACATTTGGAATAATAGTGGAACACGAGTGTGAACGCAGTCATTGTGATCATCCTCCCCTTACATGTTTCACGCTATCCCGGTAAGTTGTAATAAAGTCAGTTTACCCCAATATGTGAAATCTTTCTGTTCTAGAAACCGACACAGTTGACTGGTGAGTGATGCTGTAGAGTTTGGTGCGAACCGACAGACAGACAGACGGGGCAGTATCTTTCTTACGGCTGTAAGTCAGGAGACCCTCCGCTCACAATGCGTCTGAGTGACATCACCCGTCTGCAGCCAATCGCATGCTCGGAGTAAATGTTTAGAATGCTTCTGCATTATGCAGGGGCGTGTTGGCTCAGCTGCGGGACGAACACTGATGTGGCAATCGGTCCAGACAAAGTGTCCTCGTGCGCTAAGAAAGGGGAATATCGGGGACTGAAAGGTAGAGAATGAAATGAAGAAGGAAAGTCCTGAATAAGGGATGTGTTGCATTAAGAAGAAGAGACGAGGAGGCCAGTTGAGAGTGAATTAACAAATGGAAAAGCAGACCGGGGGAGTGACTCAGAAGAGAGAGAGAGAGGAATGTTTAACACACTTTTATGTCTCTCTGTTGCACTCACTTTCTCTGTTACCCAACATGCAAAGAATATCAAACCCATCCCCCCTTCCTTCTCCTGACACACACACACATGCATGGGGAGCAGACAGGCTGAGGATGGAAACTATGAGCACAGCGCTGCTGCCAGACAGCAGAGAGAGAGAGAGAGACGGTCCACAGAAGGGAAAATATCCAGTAATGCTCTGACTCCGTTCTTTTCTGCTCTGCCTTCGATTCGAATGAAAGGGAATGATCGTGAACGTAGTGAGGTTTTGATATCGCGGATGCGGTGGCATTATACATTTGTTTGTGAGTTGAAATCAAGTCATGACACAGCTACACGTCCAGACAGCCCCCCCCTCCCCCCGCCAGGATGATAATGATAAGGTGCCGCCTAATTGCTGTGAAAAACGAACACGCAATCAACGTCTTTAATTCGAAGAGAAAGTTGCATGTGGTGATACAATACAAACATACACACGTCATGAATCGTCCACTGACGATGCAGATTATTGCAAAATGCTCCGATAAATACATTTGCGTGTAAATGATTTCACATCGTAACATGTACGTTGTTATCTGTCTCTGCTTTGATCTTTTCTGACCTGAATAACAAATCTAATGTAAAAAAAGTTATCAAGCATTTAGGGGTGTTTATACTCAGTGGACACGTGCCACCACTGCCAAGAGTTTAGCAAAAACACACACACATACTTGCACACACTCCGGGGATCCATTAAACCTCCACGCGGCTGCGATACACGAGTGCTGTTCAGGCCCGGTCAGAGAACAGGCCCACAAAAGTGCAACTGTGTAACATGGATTGCTAACGTAGCAACGCAGCATCATCCTCTATGATGGAGATGCAAAATGAAGAGCTGTGAATGTGATCTGCTCAAATTGGATGTGTGTGCGTGCGTGTGTGTGTGTGTTAATGACGTGCCATAACCTCCTGCCGTCCTCCATATCCTGGTAGTAAACCCACAGCCTCCAGTCTCCCGTCACACCTGTGTTATGTGTGTGTGTGTGTGTGTGTGTGTGTTTATGAGCGTGTGTATTCTTCACCTCATGGTGCGCGTAGGCGCCATTTGGAGGCATTTAAAAAGGCAGCCCCGCTGTGCGCTGACTCCAAGAGGTTGCTGATTAAGCTAGGCTAACAAGTTACGCAAACAAAATAGAAATATGGTTAAAAAAACAAATGAAAAAAGAGGGACGTATTCCGTGTTTGAGGCCTTATAATACTATGAGACAGGGTTGTACAAGTCTGGAAATTTATCAACAACAGTGACAAAAACAGTGACAAAATGTATGTTAACTTCATGTTAAAGAAGTAATCTACCAGCATCTAACGTCACACTGCTGTCAGCAGGTAACAACAGAACAGAAGCTCTTTCAAAGAAGACGAAGTATCGATACCCGAGGGGCCCTTTACTGTTCAACTCATAAACTATCTTTAGGAGTGCATGCAATATATTTATATGCAGTATTAATAAGGGTTGTTTTCTTGATTCTGCCGGTTATGATTATGATTGGACGGTGCTGTCAACAAACATCGCGGGTCAAGTGAAGCGATGCAGGATGCTCGGGGCCAGTCAGACGGCCGGTAGTGGTGTAGATCGTTGTCGGTCCGTGATCCGTACGAATCAGCCCTCACGGTTCGGCACGCACGTGAACTGCGGATTAGTTACACGTTAACCATCACAGTGTAAAATAAAGTTTGACTGACTATCGTTAGCCGTCGATATTCAGTCAAATATGCGATCAGGACATCGGCGAAGGTCAAGTCTAACTTTATTATGAATGTTGGAGACAAACTTGAATACAACTTGAATAGATCCAGTTGTTTGAAGGAGATGTTTTCACAACAACAGATATTAGAGATGAATTATGACCTGTTAACACTCGCACCAAGCAGCTTATAATAATTAATTAAAACTACTAATGACAAGATGTGTTATAATTAATTAAATTACAAGCTTTTGTTTCTTTATCATTTGAATTGTGTGTTTTTATGAAGAAGAAAAAACACGATAAATTACTTTAAGTAAGAGGATAACATTTAGAATTTGTGATGTTTTAAAGTGACTTCAGAGTTGTTGAAATTATTTTTGGGACGGTTGCAAACAAAGTCTGGAGCCGTGTAGACCAGCTGCTACACACGAACAACAAAGGGACCTGTATCTGCCAATATGGATCCGATCTGTGACGCCATCCGAACCGTGAGTTTTATGATCCGTATGGATCCTCATGGCCGGAGTATATTGTATCCTCACTTCCTGTGCCATTTAAAATCAAAAACATGTCAAGTGAGAGTGGGCGGTGCTAAACCACCCCCTACGTTCTGATCAAATAACCTCGTCCATGGTCAGAGAGGCCTGGTCGGCACAGAGCTCCGAGCTCTCCGGCGCCCCGCAGCTCCGTTAGCTGATGTCCCCCCCCCCCTCTGGCTGCCAGGCAAACCCACAGCCCAGGAAGAGGAAGAGACACAACACACACCACTTATCTACACCACCTCTGTGGTTACACACCTACTGTACCCGCCTGAACAAACAGGAGATAAGCCTCTCCAACACACAAATGTATCCCATCATTCAGCAGTGAGGAGATAACCGTCGAGCCGTGATGTTCTGCTAACATAACTGATCTGTGATTATAATGTCATCTAAGAAAAAGTGTGTCTGATAGTACTGCAATGTTTATGATGCTTTCCCTCCAAGTGATACTCCACAGTCATAGCATGTGGACGCTTTGTGGAATAAAACACTGATCTGGGGTCATTTCCTTCCTGCTCTCCCTCAGTGTATTCTGTGCTACATTAGCTCACTCTCTTTAGCCAGCAGTGCAGAGCAACACAACAGCATTTGCTTTGTTACATTTTTTTCTCTTTTTTTTTTGTCCCTCAAAGATTTTGTTTGCAGAACATCTGGAAACGCTCAGCCCTGCGTTGCCACGGTAGCGACCGGGGAGGTGGACAAAGTGTAAATCCGCCTCCGTTGCCGGGATGAGAGAGGCATGATGGGTGAAGCTGGATATCACAACAGGCAGGGGGGTCTGGAGAAGGGTAAAGGGATGTCCTGACTCATGATGGAGTGTCTGTGTGTGTATATGTGTGGGGCTACAAACTTCTGAGAGACATCACTGCTCATTCCCCTGGTAGAGGTCAAAGGTCAGGGGTGGTAAAGTGTCTGACAAGGTAAAAGCTTTACCAGCTGCCACAGCTCCAGGCTAATTCTTTGCCATTGGTTTCTATCGACCCCTGGATTGCCAGGTGGGCGGGACGAATAAGGTGTCGTCCTCATGGCATCAGGTGAGCTGTAAATAACCCCGTCTGATCCCGACACCTTTCAAAAAACACTATTCTGACTCTTCTATATGGGTCGGGGTCTTCGATTGTCTGTCCATCTTGAGCAGTGGAACGTAAAACCCCGCTTCCTGCTGCTCCCGCATGTGACCTCTCATTGGCTGAGAGGTCAGCGACCCCGCCGGCCTGTGAAAACGCACAGTAAACAGGGAAGTCGAGGTGCGGATCCTCTCCTCCGCACCACACGCTTACAGCGAAGGGTAACTACATTACCCAGAAGTCCTTTCTCTGCCGACAAAGACGTGCGCTGTTAGACTGCACAAGGATGGCCGCACAGAAATGCGAAGCGGGGGATGACAGTCAAATCTGTATGAGACCAGATTAAAAGGGGCCATAGGCTGTTTTTTGTGCATGTTTTACTATTAGGGTAACTCTCCAGCATGCTTTCAACGAACACTTTAAAATGAAATCAAGTTCCAAACAGCATCGTATCACAAGATATGTCTTTGACAAAAATCATACCCTAAAGTCAAAACATAAGGAAAGATTAAAAAAGGATAATTTTGCATTACATTTTTTTTTTACATTAGCAGCTAATTGTGAAAAAAAGGAGGGGGGGGGGGATCTTTTCTCTTTAAAACCATCCCACTGTTCACACCGAACATGACTTTGGTAAAGCTGACAAACACATATTCAAAGGATATTTAAAAATAATATATATATATATATATATAAAAGGAGGCAGGGTTGATATGTGGAGCCCTTAAGCTGTATTTGACAAAAACGAAGACCTTAAGGCTCCAACTCAAGATCTCCCAAACTGAACACAAGTTCTAGCTGAGTTATTTTTTCTTTCTTAATTCTTTTTTAAAACAATGACTTTTCTTATTAATCATTTTTTTGAAACCACTCTAGTTGTCCTGGTCTGTGAGAACTCGGAGCAGTGATCGGGTTAGAAATGTGGTCTGTTTTTTCCCGCCGCATCACCGAGCCTCTCCCTCTCTCTCTTCTTTTTCTCCATCTGTTTTTGATAAATACATGAAATAGGAAAGTTAATGTCTTTTGTCCGCTGCGACACCCTTTTATGTCACTGTGGCTGCCACCCGTCCTCATTGTAAGTTTGTCACACAAGAGTTAACGTGAGGTGATGAGGACCTAAGAGATGAGGACCAGGCCGCCCTGCCCATGCGGCTCTCAGAATAAACTCCTCTCTCTCGGTCTATTTCCAGCCTCTCTTTTCACATTTTCTCTTTTCTTCTGCTCTTTGCCTTTAAACTCTCCTTTTCTCCCTCTGTCACTCTGACATTAAAGTGACGTTGTGCTTCTGAGGTTTGCTTTAATGTCTATAATGATAACGTTTCTGCCTCAAGTGCCTGTCTTTTGTTTTTTTTCGCCACGTTTTTTCATTTGAGTCGTTCCGTCTTCTCTTGCCGCCTTGCAATTCTCATCTCTTGCTCTGTTTCATTACCTCTCCTGACCTCTATCTCTGTGTGTATGTGAAGCTGTGAGAGAGAGAGAGAGAGAGGCAGACTGCTCGTCCTCGACGTGGCAGGGTGACGTTGCAAAAACACGAACACGAACCCCCGGGCTTGCTAAGAGACAACCGTGCAGAGAGAAAGAGTGCGAGACAGAAAGGGATTGTGAAGCCCTTTTGTAGCCGTGTGAGAGGCACAGAGAGACACACAGTAGACACACATGTTGAAATAAAACCAAATGTTCAATCGGAAAATCGAGTTAAACATCTTTACAGTATAGTTAAGATTAAAAGTAATCCATTAAGCGCTTTTGTTATATCCAAGAATAAAAAAGAAACCCTTTTATTTCACCGTTTCATGAATATTTTACAACAAAGACTAAAAGAGGTGGACATGGCACAAGACAAAACCTTTGGTGGAGTTTGGGGTTATCTTTGGTAATTTGTAGAACTAGGAAATCCTAATTTGGCCAAAGGGGTTGGGAAGGGGCGAGTAAGGGGGCAACCATTCTGAAGACACCTGGAGACAGCATATCAATCATGCAAACACGTTCTCCCAAAACATACACTCCTTAAACCTGATGAGTGTGTTCATATTCATTATCCCCATTCAGACGCACAAGACTAAAGATGTTTTCTCATATGAACAGAAAATCTGGACCAATCTCCGGTTCTGAAAAGTGAAGACAATGCCGAAGTGCCTCAAACTTGCATTCTCTCAACTGGCCATCAGGGGGCGACTCCAAAAAGAAGTCAGATTGTATAGAAGTCTATGAGAAAATGACTCTACTTCTACTTCTTCAAGCATTGACTCTATATAAGAAGTGGACGTAGTCGTCGTGACATCACCCATTGATTTGTGGACTGCTGTAATGAAGCCTGGAGTTTAACGATTTTGCCGTCGCCATCTTGGATTACGGCCGTCGCCATATTGTTTTTTTCGCAACCAATGAACAGAAGTTACCATATTTGGAATGTGGAGGAGTGACGTAGAGACGCCGTATACGTCTCTGGTAGCAGCAGCGACCTGTCAGTCACAGTAGCCCCGCCCTAAAGCATCCTCCACTTTATTGTTTATTTGACTCTAAATGGAACATAATATACTAAATGAACATCATGCTGTATTGAGAGATTGACACCATAAACTCATGTTTACAATGTTTACTGAGGGAATAAATTGAGTAAGAAGTAGAGTAATAAGGGTAAAAGTTTGGGAATAATTCAACTAAAAGTTGGAATTATTAACCTTCTTCCCCTTGTTTTAATATAGTTTGATGCCAGATTCTAGCAGCTCAAACATGGTTGGATTTTTTAAGAAGTGTATTTTAAGCAGCCTTAAAATACACTTCTTAAAAAAATCCAAACATGGTTTCCAGTCCTTTGTCTTGCACAGCCAAGTTGAGCTAAACCTGAAGTCAAATTATAAAACTGGTGCAATCCCAAAACAAAAAAGGTCAGCTTGCGACCAAAAACACATTTACAGTCTAGCAGCTGAAGACGTCCCCATCTTTTGCCCCTTTGAAAAACCACCCAACCGTGTTTGGTCAACAGCGTCACATTTTATCATTTCCTTTTCCTCATTTCGTTTCCTCAGATAAGACAGTTTCAGATTTGGATTTGTTGAAGCTAAACAGGAGAGCAGTTTAGAGACTTTGCTCTTTGGCTTTAGGAACATGAGATGGAAAATTATAAATACTGAAAAACAACACACTGTACGTTTTGTATACCTCACTATGCAACTACATGTGAACTTTCATGTGAAATGTAGCAGAGTGAAGTCCCACAAAGTGGAAAAATGTAGCCACATTGCAATACTGAAATGTAGCTTGCATCATCTAGTTCAGTGTTTAATAAATGTAGATTTACATATCCAAAAAAACAGCTGGCTAGAGGTGATGTGGTCAACATATCTGACCTGACGTAAACAGTTACCTTAATTCACCAACGCCGTTGAACTCAATGCACAATATCGCGCTATAAAGCAAAGAATCTACTTCACACTTTGAGGGCGTGTTGCTGGGAACCCGAGGACGTGCAGTGTTGAAGTTCGATGGGGGCCCTACTTCTCCGTGCTGCTAGCACGGCTAACAGATTTTGTTGGATGCTCATGGATGTCTTGGAACATGTGCTCACTGTGCTCCAGGATGGCCTCCCAATCAATCTAATGTATGTCACTCACTCACAAAAAATGCACAGGGAAAAATCGAATAATGTGCTGATGTGACACTTTGGGGTTTTCTGGAATTATCTAATAAATTCTCTATATTTCATTCTTTTTCCTTTCATTTTAGTTTTGGACAGTACTACAAATGTTTCTGAACAACAGATGTACACGTGGCTAAAATCTGCACGAGCTAAGACACTCCAAGCTTAAATGTTACAACTTGATTAAGCAAGTTGCTAGCTTGAAACGAGCAAGTTGTTATTATGAACTGAGGACGTCCTTTAAACTCAAGGTTTGTGATTGGATTTATAGCACAGTAGGTACACTTTGCTTTTAGAAAAGGGCTGCAAAGATAAAATGGTTTTGTTGTGTGAAAAATTCAGCTTACTGAGCTGAGCTGAGAACGAAAAGAAAAGGAGAGTAACAAGAGAGATGAAAAAAAGTCTGGGTCAAATGTGGGGGAAAGAATATTTCTCTCTCTCTCCCTCTCTCCCCCTCTCTCTCTCTCTCTCCGTGGCAGTTTAATCTAACCAATATGTGTGTGTCTGACACATGAGGGGAGGAGACGGAGGAAGAGAGAGAGAGACAGAGAGGGAGAGAGAGAGAGAGAGGGATTGCATTCTTTTCCATTGAGGTCAATGTTTTACAGATTATTTGACCACTGCCTGCAGTCTCTCTCTGTGTGTGTGTGTGTGTGTGTGTGTGTGGACATTTTGGTCGGATGAGAAATAAGTAATTTGGTCCATCGTTAATAATCACATTGCGACGTCTTTCACCTCAGTGCCCTGTGAAAACTAAATCTTCTGTTCTATTCGGCATGGTCCCACATTTATGACATCATGGCCAGATGTTTTGTTTGGTGTGTGATGTGTTTCATCCCAGCCAGTAAAAACTTTACTTTCTGTCAGTGTGAATAACAATCACACGTCAGTTATATTTAATAATAGTTTAAATTAACTTAAGTTTAAAGTGGAGCTTAATGATATTTTAATGGATTAAAATTTGGTTCATACATTATTTTAAAGAATTGACGTTAAGTTTTTTAATGTTTTACACTTTTGCTTTTCCCTGCACTTCTTTCACTCTGTCTTTCTCCTCCCTCAGTGTTCCTCCATCTTCAATCCACCCCTCCCTCTCTCTTTTCTCTCCTCCTCAAACGTTCCAGTTTATTCAGATCCAAGTACTCGCTGTTTTTTTAAATGATTGCTCCTCCTCTCTATATTCACACGTTACATTGTACTTTCTTTTTTTTTTTGCTTGGTTTTCTCAAACTTTTTCCCTCCCTTCCTTCCTTCTTTCTATCTCTGTCATTTTGCCTCTTTCCTTTAGTCCAATCTTTCCACTTTCTGTCTACGTCCTCTCAGCCGCCCCTCAGTGTCCAGTTCCCAATTTTTTCCCAAATCGTTTTTTTTGTCGTCTTATGCTCTCTCTCTCAGCCTTATTTATTTCCCCTCCCTCTTTCTGCCACCTTTGTAACGTCTTGTCACCATCTACCTCTCCCTTCTCTTATTTTTCTGTGCTTCATGCCGGCAGGAAAAAAATGAAATGAGAATCAGTTGTTGACAGCTAACGTTACTGGTTCTGAAGTCTACGTAATGTTAGCTTACCTCACCGGTTCCTAAGTCTCTTTCAGTAATCTTAGCTAAAACGTGACTTATTCCCTCAGTAAACATTGTAAACATTAATCGCTAGTTTCAAGTCTTGTGATTGACAGGTCGCTACTAGAGCCGTATTCGGCGTCTCTACGTCACTCCTTCACAATCCAAATAAGGTCAGTTCTGTTCACTGGTTGCAAAAGCGAACCAAGAAGGCGACGGCCAAAATGCCGAACTCGAGGCTTCATAACGCCAGTTCACAAACCAATGGCTGACGTCACCACGACTACGTCCACTTATATACAGTCTATGATGTAATATTAATATCGCTTTCAGTTAGGAGTTTTCATGTTCATAGGCTGACGGCTGTCAGCCACATAAACCTTCTCCTAGATGTATTCTTAAGGAACAGTGTTTGCAGGAAGAGTGTTTTGGCTGCTTGTCTCAAGCTAAACAGTATTGTGGATCAGCTTCTGAATGATAACACCGAGCACTGGTATCTATATACAATAAAAGACAGATAAAGTGAGCAACCGGTTCAAATAATGATGGAAATTGCATTTACAGAGGAGAGTCAGTTGTTATATTACTACAGATCACACTGACAAGGGAACTGGTTAAATAGTCTGCTATAAACAGGGAAACTTTTCCCTAACTAAAACTAATTTAACAAAATGAGTAAAAACGTGACGGGTCTCGCGATGTATCACACGTGCATGCGCACACAGTTTCATCAGTAGCCCTGTAATTTGTGGTCAGCGTTGAAGGAATACGAAGAGTTAACCTCTCTTTAGACGACTCCTCTCGCTCTGGTTTCTCTCATACTCTCACCACTCCCTAACATAAGCTACAGTCCACCGCAGCACTCTGTGTGTGTGTGTGCGTGTGTGTGTGCGTGCACGTGCGTCAGACTCCAGTCCTTCCTCTCAGCTGGATTTGGAGACTTGCTGGAATCAGCTGTGGTGCGTTTATTTCATTGTCAGAGGTGGAGAGAGAACCAAACTACAACATATATGTTTTCTTTAACTTCCAACGTCGCAAGCATTACCACACTTGTTTTATTAAGCAGACATTATTCTATGGTGGCAGTTTGCTGCAGTGTGACTACAGTTGATGCTTTTGTCCGTCTTGTCCCTCATCTGCCTTTTTCTTTTCTCTCTTTCTGTCCCTCGCCGTTACTTTCTGGCACGCGTTTCTTTTTCCTCTCTGTCTCCTGTGTTACTGCAGTCTGCATATTCACTCTGTGTCCTCTCTCTCTCTCTCTCTCTCTCTTCTACACTCCTTAATCTCTCGCCCACATGACCACCTATTTCCTCTTGTCCTTCTCTCCCTTCTTTCTTCCTTTGTTCACTTTGCTAGAAGTTCTGCAGACACAAGTCTGTGTCCTCCCTCTCTCTTTTCCTTGTTTAATATAAAACAGTTAATCACACACATGGTTATTACCACTCCAAAAACAAACTAAGGAGTAGATTAGCAGTAATGCTAATTAGCCTAATGATCTGAAAAAAAAGAAGCTTGAGAGAGGACTTGCTGGACTTACAACGTATCACATAACTGTTCACATAACTCATAACTTTTCACATGTTAGGATTTTTGAGTAGTTATTTCTTTTCTTTTTCTTACTTTTTTCCTTACTTTTTTTTGACACCACCCTTATGTACGGAAAACATGAAGCTAACACCAGGGAACAATTAGCTTAGCTTATCATGAAGACTGGAAACAGGGTAACCGACAGAGCCTGGCCTGCTGTTTTCCCCGTTTCCTGTCTTTATGCTAAGCTAAGCTAACCAGCTGCTGGCTGTAGCTTCATATTTACCGTACAGACGAGAGTGGTATGAATTTTCTCGACTAACTCTCGGCAAGAAAGTGAAGAAGCGTATTCCTCAAAGTGTCAAATAATCCCCGAGCAGCTTTAGTTGCCTAAACTAGCCAAAACTAGAAGCAGCAGATCAGAACATTGTTTCTTCCTGAAGCAACTGAGAAATGACCAACGTTTTAGTTTAGGTTGATGGAGTTGTGGGTAGATTCATTAAGTTTAAAATCAAAACATCACTTAAAAACTCTACCCGTGTTTGATACTGTATAGCTGTGGTACATTGCTAGTAAAGCACGGAGGAATGGTTTGCTTGGAATGAATCCAACCATCATCAGATGCAAATTTGTATGACTACTCGCTCTCTACTCTCAATAGCTACGCTGACCGCCAAGACAATCTGTTTAAAATCTGTATTTCTTGAACTAAAAATAATTATACTCTTTGAAACGCATTCCTCAACCAGGCCTCACCTGTCCTGTTAAAACACTTCAAATTACACGTTTCTCCGCATCCCCTAAAGACCCCCTCCCTCTGTCTAAACCCCCCCCCCCAACCCTCCCTCTCTGTCTCTCTCTCTCATCATACCACCTGTGTGCTCTGAAGCAGGTGTTTCCCATGATTCCGTTGAGTCTGTAATATGTGACATTATGGAAGCAGAAGTGAGAAATATGCGTGGTTTTATGATCGTCCTGATACCCCTGTTATTTTCGTATGATTTGAGGTTTGCCGCTAGAAACAGAGTGTGTGTTTCTTTGCGTTTGCGAGGACAAGGAGAGGACTCACACCACCAGCGTTAAAGATGAGGAAAGGTTTATTGGTTTATCCCATCGTGGACTTGGATCTGCAACATTATAGATGCAAAGATGTCACAAGGTCAACCCGAAAAAAATACCAACGCACAAACACACGAAACAGCCTTGCTCTGTGATCATGCGTTGTCGGGTTTCACCGATTAAAGGCAGACAAGAAAACGAGAGAGAGGGTCAGAGGACAATAATAACTGAGAGGTCAGTCCATTTGCGGGGAGTTTTTCTTCTCTCTTTTATGGTGAAAACCACACAAGCACCCAGGGAAACAGAAGGCAACTCGCATGCATGGGAATATCAGAAATGAGTTTGAGCTTTAGTGAACTGCTCAATGTCCTCTCCTCACTCGGAGACGTCAATCAGAAGTATAATATTGAAGGATAAAGTTAGTGACATTTTCCATTTTTTGTCATCAAATCCAACAAAAAGACCAGAAACCAACAATGAACATATCCTCCTAACTAGTATCCAATGCCCTGATACATCTCATTCCTTTGTGCCATAGAGCTCCAGCTCGTCAATGAGCCACACCGTTGCACTGGCTGACATGTTCGTCTGTAGTTTACTTTAAACTCAATACATACAACAGCCCGGTGGCAGAAACAATCACGAAAATATGTATTAATGCACCATCTCCTCCAGGTTTGGGTAAAGTCAAATAAAAACTACAGTGACCAGTTGTTTTAGGAAATGACTGGGCCCTCTTTCAAAATGAAATCATCTTTGAGGCATTTTTTAAGGAAACGGATCAGAGTGCTGATAAGAGGGTAAGGTGATCATAGACCATTGGGAGACAGACTAACACATTGTTGGTTTTGGTCTACATGGAATTGGTTGACAATAAGAAAAACACAGAATAGAATAAGACTCTAGGCGTTCACACACAGTTGTGATGGATAAACAACACACAAATTGATGGAAAATGGATATTATATGTCTAGGGCTTTTTTTGTGAAAGGTAAGAAGGAAAGGAATGGATCCCGCGTTTGTCAAGGTTGGAAGGAGCAATGAAGTTTGTTGTCTAGGTTCGGACTATTGATTGTTGTCTCACAAATAAATGTGCAAATCAACCAGTCCCGCACAACGAAATTGGTTGATGCCTTTATTTGCGATGCGAAAGCTCAGAAAAATCCACCTTGTTCCAGAAAAAGAATATGATGGTTTGGGTCTGAAAGAAGTTAGCTGACCAGACCTCTGTGGTTCGCTCCTCATCCCTGCTTGAGGCTCGGAGGGCTCCATTAGCCGCTACTAGCATAGCACACCTGAATCTCAGACTGATCTGTCTGCGGTGGAATTGCATTGTGGGTTATTCAGGTGTAGAAAAAAGCGGTTCTGCATCATTTGTTTTTTTGTCTTAAAAACAACTGTTGATTGTGAGTCTAAATTGATAATTCTATTTTAAACAGAACTTATTTTTTTTGATTATTTTTGTATGCATGGCCATACAGGTCGAATCAAAATATGAAGATAGGTGAACACCTCATATATGTGACACAAATATTCAATAAGCATACAACTGCTGTCAAACTATATTCCTCATTTTCTATTTTAGCTCTGGATACAGTATGTTGGGCAAATTAAGTTTTCTTCCACATTATCCTCTTTTCTCCTTAATTTTCCATTCACTTCCTGTTCCTGGGCAAAGAGGACACCCTCGGACGTCTCCCTGTCTTTTTTTATTCATGCTGGGACGAATTGCTTGTGTGTGACTGTGAAATGTGTGTATGTGTGTATGTGTGTAAACTGGCTGCCTGATTGAAAAACCTGCTGCTGTTTTTCCACCAGGACACTGGAGCCGATGTGAGTGCGTGTGTTCATGTGCATGTTTGTTTGAGAATGTGTTTTTCATATAACTAAAAGTTCATGGAGGCATTTAAAATGAAAATCTCCCCAATTAGGGGATTCTCATGAAATGATCATTCCACGGATTTTTTTTTGTCTTACCAATTAATCAAAATGAATTTTGGAAAACTTGGAGCCACCAATATGCACGGTTGACGGCAGGCTGTGTTAGAAAACGGCATATTGGAGAGTCCAAATTGACGGAAGCTATCGTAGCTTTTTACAGCCGCTATCGTTGACGATTCAGCCTCTGGGTACAACAGCCAATACTTACAAGGTTCCGATGTAGCCAACGGCTATCAGGATAACGGATGTCCGGGGCCAAGACTTCTTCTTATGTGCGTTGGTCAGTGTTACCGGTCAGATTAGCCACTTCAAATGCGAGAAAGGAGTTGACATTGTGGCTAATCTCTATACTATCTGAACGCAGATACATTTTTTTAAAGCTAACAAAATGCGAAATCGACGTTAGTCGATAAGCACTTTCATTGCCCTCCACACGTTTACCCGCATGCAACCAAAGCCCGCTCAAACGTTGATTGTTCAATACTACTCGCACTACAAATGAATATCCAAATGCTTCTGCTGCCAAAATCTTAAACCTAGATTATGCATTTATATGCAGATATCTGTGCATAGAGATTATACAAGTATCAAGACTGGAGTCGACGGTACAAAGACGCAGAGGTGTGAGCATGCCTTTAAAGAGAATACAAAATGCAAATAAGTAAAAGAAAAAAAAGAAAGAAAAAAAGACTGATCCTGGTAAGCCAGAAATGCATGGATTTCATCCTGAAGATAATAGCTTAATGTGAGTGTGTGCATGTATGTGTGCATGATTGTGTCCGTTATGAGTTATAGGAATTCATAACTGTGATTGTTTGTTTTTGTGATGCAGGTGTACCGTCGCCAATGGAAACCACGCCCCACGCCCCCCCGTCTGGTTTAAGGAAAGGCCAGGTGTTTCAATGCATAACACACACACACACACACACACACACACTGCACGAACTATCCAGAAAGCCATCCAGTCCCCTGCTACCTTCGATATTTTAAATCTGACTTTTCCAATCTCCCCGCGACCCTGTACAGATGAAGGTTGTACGAATGATCTCTCAATATTTTGAATCCATTGTAAGCAAGTGTGCTCTCTATCCTCGTATAATATCCTTCTCCCTAAGTGCCTCCTCTAGCTCTTCTTTGGGGGATGAGGAGATGTCACCAGGCCGAATGGGATGTGCGAGCCCTCCAGCGTGTTCCGGGTCTGCCCCATGGTTTCCACACAGTTGGACAGAAAAGCATCCTAATTATTATGCTCCAACCACCTCGACTGGAACGTTTCAACACGAAGGTGCAGCAGTTCTACTCCCACCATCTGGATGTCCAAACTCCTTTTTTTTGCATGGTGGGGTTACATACAAAGTCAATTCAAATGTCCCAATATTTAATTCTATCAGAGTCAAGGTGCATTCAGATGGTGTTAATATTAAAAAGTGGTCACAAATACATATGGTAAATAGATGTTTTCTAGTCTTCCAACCACTCAAAGCACTTTAACCTTTTCACCCTAAATGTCATCATTCACCCATTCACACCCATGATTTCAGGGGCTGCCATGCAAGGCCACCATCAGGACTCTAACTCACATTCACACACCGCAGGAACAGCCTACGGGAGAGTCTCTTGCCCATGGAGACATCGAACCGCCGATCCTCTGATTGACGGATGACCGTGCTCTACCACTGAGCCATCTGTGAGTCTGATTAAAATAAAGAAAATAAATAAAGGAGTAATAAAGGAGTGCATGTTGAAGTACATGGGATTTATTGTTGGACTTTTAATATTAGATTTAGATTTAGTATTAGTAAAACTAAATCCCTGCTACTAATGTAGCATATAGCTAGTATTGTAAAGTTTCTCATTGCTCTTGCTTTCCGTCACCTTTCAGAATAAAAGCCCCAACAGCAACGAATTGGTGCACTAGTCACAGGAAGGGAGGGGGAGGGCCGGGAATAGTAGCGTGTAATCACGCCTCTGCTTTTTCCTCCATCCACCGTGGCATCCAGGCCACTCAGACTGCTATAAATACACATCAAATTAGAGACTCCCTTTGTGTGTGTGTGTGTGTGTGTGTGTGTGTGTGTGTGTGTGTGTGTGTGTGTGTGTCTGTCTGTGTGTGTGGGGGGGGGAACTAATGGTCCTTGGGTTTAGAGTTCGTGAACAGTCGATTGCAATGTTTGCGTCTGCGACTGACCGCTGGTCTCTTTCTTTCTTTCCTTCATAGTTCACATCTTTCCGTTTATTGTTTGGCAGATAAGTCCAAAGAAAAGAATGTTCATTGTGAAAATGCCCTCTCAACCCCTCCATTGAGGAATAAAAACTGTCTGTCAACACGTAGCTTCCTTATTCTCTGCGCCGCCGCCGCTCTGCTCTTAACATACTTTGCGTTTGGCAGCAGGTGTGTCGAGGCCTTTAAAAGCTGTGTGTGTGTGTGGTAAAGCAGACGTTCACCGAGCTGCCATTGACATTACCGCCGCTGGTGCTCCTCCATTAAAAGAAAACTTCACTAAAACTCAGTTCAAAACAGCTGTCAGCTTCTTTATGTTCCTGGCTGCATTTTTGTAGTTTGGTGTGTATTTCCTCCGCCTGTGGGTAAAGAGGCCAGTACATACATTACATGACATCACATCCAGATATTTCCAGTAGCTTCCGTTAAGTCTGAGAGCAAGACATGTTTAAGGGTTACTAAACATCAGTTATTAATGTAACTCAGAACAAATCAGCTGCGAGTTACATTAAAACCAGCAGCAACAGCTTCCGTCTTTGTAAGAAATGTGACTGGTTGCAGGTGAACCACGTTTCTGTCTCCACTTTTTTTCAAATGGAAAAGCTCATTGAGTCGTATTTGTTCCCAAAGTAAACTAGAATTTGCCGCCTCGCGGTCGAATCCCTCCGTCAACCAGTCAAGTTTCAGGTTTACGTCCGTGTCCGTCCAAAATGTCATTTTGCGATTCATCTTTTTACACTATGAGATGTTTGTGTGAAATTGTATCGTATTTGGCATATGAATGAATGAGTTATGTGTTTGAAAAATGTGTTTGTGAGGTCACGGTGACCTTTGACCAAATTCTAATCACTTCAACTTTGAGTGCAAGGGGACGTTTGTGCCAGATTTATAGCAATTCCCCCCCAGGTGTTCTAGTTAGGCTAGATGTATGGTTTCCTGTGAATACTCTGCTACTAGAAATTAAAAATAATATATAAAGACGTGATTTCAAAATGCACAAACATTGACATAGAAAAATGCCAACAAGATATATGATTTTTATTATTTAGGATTATGACTTTAACGTCACAAAGGGTTTGAATCAAAGTAGCTTTTATCAAAAAAACTAAAACAGATGAAGGACTGACGTCGGGACTTTGGCTCTCTATACAGCTGGTTGATGCAAGGCATTCTGGGAATGGTGAAAGTGCGCCGAACATCAAAAATAGAAGTGTAGAAGGATAAAAAATGCTCCGTTTAATCTCTGCTACTGATACCGTTTTGTTAATGTTAGCACTAAACATCCATTTAAAAAAACTGGGACTGATTTTACTAGCGCAGTGTGCATGTGCGTGTGCACTCTCACCATGCCTGGTGTCGCTGGCAGCAGCAGGGTTTTTTTTTTACACATCAAAAGATCAAGGAGGAGAAGCGGTGGGCATGGTGGGATACCTGGTGTGTTTACTGCTTCCTTAGAAACAGAACATCTTATTGGGCTGTTACTGTGTGTTTGTGTAAAGTCAGCGAGAGAGAGAGAGAGAGAGAGAGAGGGAGGGAGCATTAAATGATCTCACCTAAATGTGAATTAAGCGCGTATTAACTTTCCTTTCTTACTTTTTATCCTCATGTTTCACCTTTATTTTTTTACCTTTGTTTGCTATCTTGTTATGCTCTTCGTGTTTCTCTTGCTGACTCTTCTTCCTCTTACCGCTTCTTACATACATGATTCTTTGCTTTGGACATTCAACAGTACAGACAAACAGACAGGATTTTTTTATTGAATTTCTTTCATCATTTTATCAATGTTTCTATCAGTTAAGACAACTTTGTACTTACCCAACATATCCTCATACAACGGTTTGTATGATATCCTAGTTACTCCACATTATTCGTGCGGTACCCTACGAGATTCAGCAACACTCGTCACATGCGTACGGTTTTTCGGTCTTCACAGTTTTCGGGCAAAAAAACCCACAAAATTAGGTTTAGGAATAGATTGGGTTAAAATAACAACTAAAGTATGCAAGTTACGTGACAAAAACATCAATGTTGACTGCGATCTCCTGGCTGAAATATCGCTGTTTGTTGGACCCATCCACCTGTTTTAGCGGTGTCGCTGTATTCCCAGATCTTTGAAATAACTTTGGTGAGTACATTATATCGTAGCTAACTGCAGTTGTAATAAACCAAATGTATCCCAACGTTAAAGCTGCATTAATCAATATTTTTACGTTAACAAGAGATCAAAACATTATGTGGGATGTGAAAGGGAATGCTTGTAGTGATCAACCCAACGAGAATAATCACCCAACCCTGTCAGAAGGAGGAGACCAAAACAGAGCTGCGAGGTGAGTGAATCTTTGCAATAAATACCGTCGACAAACACAATTTCCAGATTAATGTTCCATGTGCAGGAAGAGTTCTGCGTCAAATCTTAGATGGAATCAAAATTGACGCAAGGTTGGCTTTGTCAACACCAGTTTGGCTTTGTCAACTTGACCAACTTCCAACCTCAGCTGTAGATTACATCTCGAACCTCTGTGGCCTGTCCTGATGCCAACATCAGCCCTTGCCACAAGGCCAAAGGACGGCCATCTTTGAATGCAACTCAGTAGTACCTGGGTAAACACACACAAACACACACACATCAGGCTGAAAGATCAGCAGCTAACTGGTTGCCATGCTGGCAACCCCCAAACTCCTAAACGTCTTTATGGAGGGGTTTTAAAATGGCTCCCCTCTGGCGGTTTCCAGTATGACATCGGGGGGGGGGGCACAGGTCTCCTTTCTTCTCCTCTTTTCATGTCCCTCTTTCTCTCCCTCTCAGCAATTTTTAAATAGTCCTTTCCATATTAGCTACCCCCCCCCAATCCTGCACACCTCTAAACCTACTGCTGTTTTCTGTTAGCACTTAGCCACGTTAGCAGGGGGGGTTATGGATAAACAGGCTCTATAGGGACGAAGAGGACGTTTTTGAAGTTTTATGGTGGTGTTTTAAATTGGATTTCTGGGGCTTTACGTTACAAAAGTTTATAGCTGCCCCCTTCTGCTTTGTTCATGGTGGGGCACTTTATTTTCCTCCTTGTCAGGAAGCTGGTTGCCGGAGAGCCGGGGTTCAAAACCCAACCCTGCCGAAGACGCAGTCGTTAGAGTTTGGCTTTGAGACGTCTTATCGTGCTCAATCTGACACAATGTGTGCAAAAGTTGAAACTCTTTTACCTCAATTCAGGCTGTTCTCATACACTGTTTGTAGCTCTACAATCCTACTACCGTACATAATCATCGTAACCGTGAACCACGACAGGTGACGTACTGAAGTCTGGGTGGATAAGTGGGTCTATTGGATTCTCACCCAGGAGACTTCCGTCCGTGTCTTGTGCAAAAAGTCATCGTTGAATTATTTGTTACTTTATTTCAATCCAAATCACGATCTTTAACTAAACCTCACCTAGGTAGTTTTGTTGCCAGTAGGAGCTTGAATGCGGTGCTCTGATCGTTCATGTTTGCTGGACATTTGTAAGAAACAACTTTTCATAAGATCTTTCATAAGAAGCTTTCATAAGATAAAATCAGTTGTATGAGGATACGCTCAATTCACATTGGATTTAACTTTATGTTTTGGAAATGTGGTTGCCATGCTGAAACAATGGTGGGTCAGAGGTCGCAATCGGAGACACACAACAGGACTTTCCTGAAATGTTCAGACTCTGTATGGACAGTCGAGTGACACTGAGGAATTCTCTCAGAGCCGCAATATATAGCGAGAAAGGAAGAGAGATCTCTTATTATCTGTCATATACGGTAGTCTAATGCGCTTGCGCATATATACTGGGGGTTATACGGGAGTTCCAGATGCATGTATAGTGAGACACACGGTGATCCATTAAACGGAGTTGAGCAAACTAAGAAGCCTCTATTGCTTTACTTTACATTATCTACACTTGGATTTTATTTTCTATCTACACTTCTACCAACATCTGTCTTTCTCAGATGTGTGATGCTTCGTTTTCTTATTATCAGCACTCCGCTTTCGATTTAACAAATAAACTTAGGTTTGTGGCTCAGTTTTTAGAGCGGGTCGTCCTTTAACCACAGGGCTGGCTGACAATGTTTGACTCATGGGTCCTCCTGTCCGCAAAGTCCAAGTGTCCTTGAGAGAGACGCTGAACCCGGCGTTGCTCCCCGAGCGCTTTACAGCAGCCCACTGCTCTTAAGAATGCTCAGAATGGGTTGAACGTAGAGGTCTAATTTCCCGTATGTCACAATTTAAATAAAGTTTTAAGTGTGCAGAGAAATACATGCTAGATTTTTAACTGAAGAGCGCTACCTGACAGCCTTTTATTTTTCTACATCTTCATGGTTTTAAGCCTGTAAAACCATCAGAAAAAGAAGCCCTGGAGCTTGCCGCTGCTGGGCGGGAGCTCAGATATCCACCAATCACCGCCAAACTGACGGGCCCTGATTGGTCCATACCAAGGCAGGTTGCATCCTGTTGGCTGCGGCCGCAATGAGACATCGGAGCTGCTGGAATCTGAGGGACTTGATGAGATCTGCAGAGGACCAACACACACACACACACGCACACACAGACACACACACAGCCAATGGATTACTCATCACTGCCTACACTGGCCTGGTTTCCTCTCTGTTACTTTCTCTGTTTATCTATAGTCTGTCCCTCTAATCTTCACTCTTTGCTCTGCTCTGTCAAAGATGTTCTTTCCGACAGAAATGGCGCGTGGTCACAATATCCAAGTTGTTTTCTGAAAGTAACGCTCATTGTTGTATTATTATTAAAGTTGTGGTGGACCTGGTCCTCTTTTATGACACTGTAATCATCTCTGACGTGTGCTTTCTACTTTTGTAGGGCGCCTCCTCTTTGTATATTTAACTTCTCCCATATTGGACGCTGGTCATGTTTAACAATCGTGCAGTGTGTTTCTGCAGTGCGGTGTTGAGGTTTGGGCGGTGAAAGGGTGTGTGAGGTTTTAACTTCTGATTGAACCTTGGCCAAGTGTCTTAGCCTCCTAGTCTTAGCCGGACTTTAACGATACTTTAACCAAGCCGTGTGCAGATATTACAGGGGGAAAGAAGGTATCGAACTTCAGCCACACCAAATGTAATGCAGGAATTTCCAAAATGTATATCAATATCAAAGTTAGGCCTGATGTCGCCGGTTGTTTTTTTTGGGGGGGGTGCATTTATGAATCAACATTGCTCTTAAAGGCCATTCGCTTTCTTGCCAAGAGTTAGATAATAACATCGGTATCACTCTTGTTCGACCTAACTTTGATTGTTGCATAATGACTCTTGAATGCTTAGGTTTACAGAGACATGCATGAGATTTTTGTTTTCAGGGGCTTTGCTGTTTCTGTAAGTTGACGTACAACCACATGTACAGCTGCTTCCATTTCATCCACACTTCTTAATCCCGCCTCTGACGCTCCGATTGGCTCAGCGGTTTTGTCCAACTGCTGTGAGTGAGCGCACCACCAGACCTATCTAAATCGCTGTTAAAAAAAAGAAGAAGATGTGGGCAGTGATTCAAAGGTCTGGAACCAGTCTGGGTCTGTGAAACACTGCTTTTTCACCATACAAAATTGTACACATTTAGTTGCACTTTAACGTCATTGTTTTCCCTTTAGGCTGTTTTAACCCAAAAGCAACATAGCACAACTATGCAGATCATCAACACTTTAAGTACTAAGGTGAGTGGAGGCCTCAGGTCTACAAGCCTTTGCTATGTTCCCTGAGGGATCTTCCATAACACTCACCAACAGCCCCTAAAGACTATTGCCATAAGCTCTTAAATAAGCAGTCTGTTATTTGTTACATTTCTGCCCATGACTGTACTAGGGGTAAGGGATTGCTGTCGTTTTAATAGAACCTGGGATCTCAATAGCTCTACTTTGATAGACAGAACTGTCCTGGTGGCCCCTGGTGGTCACACTGGGCGACTGCACTCCTACAACCAGAACTCCCATTCACACACACAGACCCTGGATCCCTGCAGCTCCTCTAAGCTGTTGCTCTACTGGCAATACCACTACTACAACTGGTCTCACTGGTGGACTAGTTTACTGGTGGTGGAACTAAAGGAGACAACGCACTGGATTACTCGGTTAAGGCGATCAATCCCTGGACGTGGGAGAAAAACAATGTCGATGTTGGGGTGTCGGGGGAGAGAGAGGGAAGGGAGGCTGAGGGTAGAGCCGTGGAGCCGTGGAGGGAGCAGGGGGGCGTGGCTTTTCAGAGGAAGGGCGGGGTTAAGGAAAGAGAAGGAGGTGTCCCGTTTCCGGTATGGAAGGCAAGAGAAGTCAGAACGAAACACTCCAACCTGCTGTTACCCTCATGTGCCAAAACACACATAAGGAACATGCAGGCTCCACATACAGATGGACAAATACATGTTCAAGTGAATCAGACCATATCATGATCATAGGCAGAAGACACTGCTGTCACAAACTGGCTCAGGGTATGTGACAAGGAGGGAGTCCACACAAGAGATTTACTGAAAACAAATGGAAAAATCTATGGAGTGAGTGGCTCAGCAATGAAAGCAATGCATGGATGTGTGCTGTCGAGGTGTCAAAGATGCAAAACGTGTCGGTGGAAAGAGTACATTTTCTGCTGGCACTTTGACTTTTAAGTCTGCTTTCACTTTCTGCTGCTTCCCCCTCACAATGTATACCAAGCCTCCTCCTTCGGAGCAGAAAAACTCAACGATGTGAGGAGTTACTGAATCCTCGACCTTCCTCACCGGAAAGCCTGCATCGCCAGCGTAGTCGCGTTGTTTCGGTTGTGACCTCTGGACACACAAATCCCATCTGCTCGCTTGCAAGTAACAGTGCGGACAGTCTGTCTTAAAGAACGGATTTAAGTAACGAATCGGACTCGCCTGCAGTCAGAACGAAGCCTCATACTTGCATTCTTTCACTGAAGTAACATTTTGAATGCAGAACTTCTAACAGAGTATTTTTTACAGTGTGGTATGGCCACTGGATACTTCTTCCACCACTGATTTTGACATCTTGTAGGAATGGTGACTCAATCTTTCCAGTTAGATGATTGGCGAGTGGCTGGCTGTACAGTTTTCAAGTTAGAAATCAGAAAGACCATGTCTATTACTCTGTCTCATATCTTTGCCTACTTATATGTTTATTGTTTATTGTCATTGGATTTGTGAATAGGGAACATATTTAAACAGTGTGATAAAGGAAAAAAAAACTAAGAAGTCTACGGTGATTCATTTGAAGACACACACACACACACACACACACACACACACACACACACACACACACACACACACACACACACACACACACACATAACAGAAATACATTAAAAGCTTGTGAAGCCATTTGGTCATCTCTCTTCATCCCACATTCCAGGGGAGTTCTCTAGCTCGGGGTGAAAAGACACACCCTGTGAGAACGGAGGACAGAGGGAGGGAGGAGGCGTATACATCAGCCTCCACTCTTAACGCTTTGGTTCATGACTGAAACCTTTTCCCCTCATCTGAACTGAGGAGGGGAACCGAGGGAGGACATGTTGCTTTACTGACTAATTATGCAGGCGTTTGCCTTTTTGTCTTTCGGAAATCGACTTTTTTTAAAGGAGGTGGATGGGTGATGTGCCTGGTGGTACTCGGCACTCAATGTTTTAGGTTATTCAGTTTGCCACACACATTGAAACGTAGGCATATAGCCTCATGAGGTAGAGTGCGGTCAGGAAGGGTAGGCTGGTCTTAGAGGTCGGGGCACTGCACATTGATGCTGTTGAAGAAGCAGTGCTGATGGATCACATTCACATCTCACTGAGACAATGATACATCACATGATATAGTGTTCTCTATCGTGTAAAGATGATCCCTATACCTGATATATTCCAAATGTACGGAGACTGACCCCAACGGGGGCAGCTGATTTGGGTATAAGACACATCACCCGGTGGCCATGCACTGATTAGCAACACATGCTTATATAAGCAGCACGCGTGCGTGGCCTCTCCAATGCACCTTGATTGGAACGCGCTTCAAAGCGGCTTTCAGCTTGAGAGATACTCTTACCACTTAGGTACTATTGAACCTGAGCTACTCCGATATGTTTGTGTCAAAAGAAAAGTTGGTTTACTTTTATTCAAGTTTATTTAATTTGATTGTTTCCAACTTATACAACTCAAATACTTGAAAAAAAAAAGATATTACTTTTGACATATTGACAAACCAAAGCAAGTTTATACCGACCAAAAAGGTGGCGGCTGAAGCCTCACGCTACTACACCTACCCTTTTTGGACTGAAGGATAATGTTGCTGCGTGTCCACTGGATGTGTAAACAGGCAGCTGCTTGCTTACACGTCCACAAGAACACTTTATGAAGTAATCATACGGTAGTGTTGTGTTTAGAGCTTGTTGTGCTGCCCCAAGTTGCCAAAAAGAACTTTGAATTGGAAGCCGCATGTGATGACCTTTTCCAAATCACTTAGCGTCAGTAGCGCCGAAATTACTTTGTGAGAAAGTTTAATGGCAGTCTGGACTTTAAGAGAACACCAAGCAAAACCAGCTTGTGTTCATTTCCTGGTATGACCTGTTGGTGAATCTGCTTTTTCCATTCTGAGGAAACAGAGGGGGGAGGAGTGTGTGAGTGTGTGTGTGTGTGTGTGTGTGTGTGTGTGTGTGTGTGTGTGTGTGTGTGTGTGTGTGTGTGTGTACTGGTCTGACTGAGCGAGCAAAAAAGAGGAAAGAGAAAAAGTCCAACTAAGTAGAGAAAAGGAGAGAGCGACACATCTTCTGCCCAGAATGCATCTCGGTGACCTGCGTCGTCATCTACAGGCAGCCACTCAGAGAAGACCTCCCCTGCCTTTTGGCTTAACCCAAATCTATACACACACACACACATGCACATCTGGCCTGCTGATGTTGCCCGCTGCTCCACATCAATAGCAGAGGAACTTTTTTTTTAAGTCAGAGCCCCCCCACCCACACTCCTGTTGTTGGCTCCGCCCCCTCTGAAGTAGATCCTGAGACAGTCCAGACCAGCAGAGAGCACACACACATACACACACGCTGCTTAGCCTCCTTTTTGTGATCTCTCTCTCTCTCTCTCTTCCACACACATATTTTAACATAAACTATCATGCTGAGTCCTGTGTTAATAAACACTGTCTTGAAGCTGGGGGCGGGGGATATTTCTGCTCGACTGCAAAGCAAACTCAGCTTGGTGCCTTATCACAGTCACACACTCACACACACAAACATATATTTCATTTGTCATTTTCAGAAAACAAATATATATTTTTACAGTTGAAATACATAAGCAACAAATACACTCATGAGGGTTTACAGCTGAATGGTGCAGAGCACAAAGGTTGCAATCAAATTTTGTAGATGAAAAAGTCCTGCAAGTAATCCTGCAATATGTGTTTACCAAAATCATGCTTAACAGGTTTTTACCAGAATAGCAAACGTTGAGAAAAATGTTTTTATTTCCAGTGAATGATTAGAAAGGCTGCATCTCAGTCAGTAAACGCATCACATTATAGTAGCTAGCTAAGCTAGTCTCCTCAGCAAACATTATCCATAATCACAATGTCAACATCAGAGCCGACATCCAGGCGAGGGATTTAGTCACAAGCTCTTTTTTTAAACACTTTTCATTGATTAAATAATTGTAAAACCCAGGAGGTAAAAAGTGACCAATAGCACAGATTTATGATAAAAATGACAAATATGATATATATTATAAATAAGTCTGTCAAATTAGTCGAGTCCAAGTTTCAGTTATGAAAACAAGTTAGTAATTTCCTAAAAACAGCTGGCCCCTGTAATTGAGTACAGTATATTGAACTCAAAGAGGCGTAAATCGTGCATTTGTTCAACACATTCTCACAACCAACTCATCGCATACCGACGCTTGGTCAGTGGCCCTACACTTCAAACTATGACGCGCCTCTTTAGTGTCAGTTTTGGACGTGTCAGGGACGGCGTGTCACTTTCCATTCGCTTGTCTTTTCAAAATGAACTTCCGTCTTTACGAGAAATTAGGTTTAGGCAACAAAACTACTTTGTTAGGTTTAGAAAAAGAGAGTGGTTGACGTTAACTTGACTGACGAAAGACTTACGTGACTCACGTGGCTTACGACTCAAGTGACAAAATGTCGTCTTTAACTTTTAGTTTGGGACACAAATGTCAGTCTCCTGAATGGAAGTCCTGTGTTTGTTTGGCCCATCCACCAAGCTCTCGTGCCTGCCCTGTGACCAAGCGTCAGTATTTGACGAGTCGGTAGTGAGACTAGGTTTATGTGCTGGGAACTATTTACAGGAGCGGATTGCGAAGATGGCGACGGCCAATATGTCGAACCCGAGGCTTTAAAGCGACAGTCCGCAAAATAGTCGACTACGTCCACTTCTTATATACAGTCTATGATTCAAATCTTTATACTGGTTTTATCACTGGCGCTCAGAGGAATGTGAGGTGACTAGGGAGTGAATCAAAAAATCTTTATTTAAATCATTTTATTGACACGTGTACAGGGGACAAAACTGTTACTTTAAACTGTTACCGTTATAATGTCCTGTATTTATTGTTGGGCGTTGCATGTCAGCAGGATGCTTTGTGTTTCTGTTGCTGGAAGATTAGCTGTAGCTAGTTAGCTTGTCAAGCTAACGTTAGCGCCAGGAGTTGGCTCTCTGCAGTCAGCACTCTTACCAGCTCATGGGCATGTGGAAGACGATATGAATTGTGCTAGTTTTGTATTGCAGTGCAGAGCTTGTTAGTCCCAGTGTAGCAGTGCAGTGTAAGGAAAATGTAGTTAAACAAAATTATGTTCTTTTGTTTTTGTATTTAAATGCAGCACGCCACTCTATTCGCACTCTGTACACCCCTCAACACCTCTCTCTCTTTCCTCTATGTCTCTCGGCCTCTCTCAGTCATCTTGCCCGTGCCTGCATCCAGCATACCTCAAGTTCCAGCCCTTTTCTTCGAAGAGTTTCTCCCCCTCTCTCCTGTGCTCTTTTTCTCTGCTTCTCTTCTCTCTTCTTTTCTTCCTGTAGGTGTTTTTTTTGCATTACAACACCTCTCCTGGCTTTATTCAAATCAAGAGATGGATAAAACAATACTAAAACGCTACGACTTTTTCACATTCATGTTCACTTAATGTTGCCTCGAGGCCAGGATTACTCTATGACCACCCAAGCTTTAAAAAGCACACACACACACACACACCTGTAGGCCCATTAAGCTACACTGGTTTGACCTCTGCCTATACAAACACACATACAGACAAGCCTGGACAGGCATTCTGCTGTGGATATAGGATTACACACGTGCACACAGTGGTGCAGGACATTCTGACACACCAATGAGTATTAGATCATTCATGTTATAAACACAGAGGAGCAGTTCAAGTCCTCAGAGTGGCTTAGTCATGCCAACATCACAATGAAAACGCGACCAAAAAACTGATGAGATTATATATGGAAAATAAGTATTGTCGCTGCTTCATTGCGTTGAAAAGAACTAGATCAGGTGGATCCGGATCTGGTCATGATTGATAAATGTGTAGCAACTCTGCCCACGCCTACTAGCCACAAAACTAAACTTGCAGTCTTTCTAATGGCCATCTGAGGGCGACTCCTCTGGTTGTATAGAAGTCTATGAGAAAATGACTCTACTTCTCTCTTGATTTATTATCTCAGTAAACAATGTGAACATGAGTTTATGGTCTCAATCTCTAGTTTCAAGTATTTTTCAATACAGCATGATGTTCATTTATTAAATGATGGTCCATTTAGAGTCATATAGACAGTGGCGGGCTGTGTATTTTATACCTGGGCCTTCAGTGCTGTCCTACTACAGTTGAACCACCTCCTAATAACCTCATTATGACGCCAGCATGACGGGATGCTTTGTCGTTAACGGGCAATGTATATAGTCAAAATCAATGTAATTAACACAAAGACAAGAACAAACTCACAAGAACCAGTCACATATATTTATATGACAACAAAGCAGGTAGAATAACATCAAACCCAAATAACACGATTCAACAGGCCTCTGCACATTCCAGCAAAACTGCAGCGCTAAAACACACATTCCGCCACACACTCAAGGGCACCATTCAAATATTATTCACATCAGTGGAAACATATCATAAAAATGACACGATAGAAAAATGAACACAGTAGTAACTGCAGATGTAAAAACACGTTAATGCTGACGTACTCGACTAGGCCAGCTAGAAGGCTCTGGCACGTCAAAGAATACGCCCAACATGTCAAACTAAAGATCTGATTGGTTGAAGACTATGACAATCAACAATATCGTCCCCATTCACTTGAACTGCAAAGGGTTTCACTTGTAATTCTGAAGGCCTCTGGGCAGATTTTTTGACCTGGAGACACAGGGGTGAAATCTGATTGGATAAAAGCTCTACTTAAAACAAGCTGTGCTGGAAGCAGAGCAACTGAGGAAGACAGTAGCTGTGCAATGAGAAAATAAGATAATGGGAAAAATATTTAGAATACATGTAGTGTATTTATGAAAAATAATTAAATTATAAAATAGCTATAACTTTGTGATTCTGTCTAGGCCAGCAGAGAAGGCCTTGCTGGACCTGACGGCCCATGCGTCATGATGACTACGTCCACTTCTTATATACAGTCTATGGTCCTAACCCACCTTCGAATATCGCTCTGTTGTTTGTTCTGCAGCCTAAAAGAAGGGCACACAAAGTTAGTCCAAAACAAAACCGCTTGGCGACTACTGCACTGTCCATATATCACACTAGAAATGACCCTGGCTTTATTTAAAGCTGGGGTTGGCAACTTTAGAGAAACCAGCAAGAGTCAGCTAGATTTTGAAAGTATCCAACCAAAATAATTTCAGGCCCCTCCCTTCGGGCGCCTCCAACGCCACTCCCCCAATACACATGAACGCACACTGTGTGATTACTGCTGGAGGACGAGTCCAATGGAGAGAGGTACGGAGAGGTGCGCAGGGCGTCGTTGTCATCGCTAACCGTATTCAACTACCTCACGTCTCATGTACACCTAATAATATAGTAATGAATGTAAACCACGAACAAGGCTGTTGTTGGTACTCACAGCTAGCAGCTGTAAGTAAACCCTGTCCCCTATAAACTATGTTTCCATGCAACTAAACTGCATTCATAATGACATTTTGAGTTGAACATATTTTCTCGGTCACAGTTGTTAACATGTGATTAATGTTGTAAACTGAAAGACAAAACTAAAACGGAACCAAACTACTTAGGTTTGGTTTAGTGCAAACATGGTTTTGTTTGAAACAACTACGTTTGTGATATTATTGAAGTTATGGATGTAGATTAAAATGACTGAATGTTGACTTTGGTTTCCAACCAAAGTACTTATTTTTCCCATTTTTGGATTAAACGGGAGTTAGGCTGTACCGTCATCGCCAAGATTGCGACGGGTGGAGCCGCCCACTTTGAGCCGCACAATGGCTCCTCAGAAACCTCTGGGTGGCGTCACGGAGACCACGTCCATATTTTACACAGTCCATGGTTGACCCACCCACCCACACTGACAAACTTATGGTTAGAACACCTATTTGTGATATATCAAAAACAAATCTGGGAGAAAATACGTTTTTCTCAAAACGAAAAAACAATGCAGTTTCGTTGCATGGGAATTTCATTTTTAGGAGACCAGGCTGGTAGACCAGCAGGTAGGCCATCCTTCCATTTCATGCGAGCCAAATGAAATGATTGGACAGGCTTGTAATTACAAGCTTGCAACAGCCAACGGGTTCTTTTCTTTTTTTGTCAAAGCATTTTATTTAAGGTTTTCTGATAGTGAATGTGGACAGGCGGCATGGGGAGATGACTGGAATCAAACCGCTTACATTGCAATAACATATTATGTGTCTTAAAGACTATATTAACAAATGTCAAATCTTTGTACATTTTGTATGATTATCTTTTTCACACACATATTGTTTAAAAAAAAGCATTCATCAATAAGGCTTCTATATTTAGTTGTAACGCTATTATAAAAAAAGAATAAACCAAAAAAACATGTAAAAAGCTTTAGAAACCAGTAAATAATGAGTCAAATCATTTCTCTAATCAATTCTAGCCAAGTCTATATCGTATTAGAGGTCCTGTAATGTAGAAAGTGAGATTGCCATGTCTTTTTTTTTATTATAAAGCAGATTTAGGTGCTATGTAAAAACTGTAAAAGAATCAAAAAAGCTAAATCTATGTAGAAATGCAGACAGTCTGAATTCAGAAACTGTGCCCTTTAAACAACACGTCATGATTTCCGTACGGTTGTGGCGTCACAAATATACAGTCACCGGTGGGCTTAAAGAGACAGTGCTAAAACGGAGCGTTTCAGACAGAAGGTGAATACAGGTATATTCAGACTGACAGTAAGAGAAAAATATAGTGTTTTCTCAACATTAAAGCATGTGAACAGGTTCTAGCAGTAACCCAGAATGCAAGCATGAATGTGAAAATGAGCATGATGTGTCCTTTAAGTGTCTCCGTTTTATGAAGCCTGATCAATTGTCATAAATTAACACATAAAATGCTTTTTAAGATTTTGCAAAAAAGATTGCAAACACTTTCGCATTATTAGTGGATATCCTGCTCGTAAGATATGAAATTCCCCAGACCAGATCATCTGGAACTGCTTTGCTTCCTGTTCCTATTTGGAGCTCCATGTACTTACGTGGATAACATCACCAGAGGAACACTTCTTACAAGACATCTGAAACCTTTTTATACCACTTGCTGTTCGATCTCGTAGTTTCTTTGTTTATTTCTGATTCTTGCTTTGAATATGTGTGAAAGTTAATTTCTCCCAAAATAATTTCTTTTATAAAGCACTTTGAATTTCCTCTCACTTTGTGAACTGTGCTCTGTAAATAAACTTGATGCGACACTATATAAACACAAGCCACATGTTGTTTCACGGCTGCATTTTGCGTTGTCCGTTTGGACCTTGCAAGTCAAGTGAGCATGTCTCTGAGTGGGTGTTTCTTCAAGTCTGGATGTCTCTCAATCGACCTCAATGTAAAGCTCCCTCTAGTGGATTATTGCTTCTACTTATTGGTGTTACACGTGTACTGTTTTCTCCAGCCGGGGGAAAAAAAAGAAAGTTGGCATTCTAGCCGTGCATTATGGGAGCTCTCAGCATGGCGTGGAACAGACTCTGACCAACGAGGTCACTTGGCTGAAGCTCGGCAATGTTTGAACTGGATGTGCTGTCGACCTCAGCCGTCCAAACCCATCCGACACCAGACCAGCCTCGTGTAATTCTATGTTGCAGTAATCACACACACAGGGAAGTCTACTTTCAGTATCGTGGTTTTCCGCACATGCCTAAGTTTTAACTCTCAACTCTGCCTTTCTAGCTTTATTCTACATCCAAACCAAAGCAGACAAATGCAAAGACATACACAGTAAACACACACACACACACACACACACACACACACACACACACACACACACACACACACACACACACAGTTCCCTTTTTAAGGATCACATAGATTTGAATCTCTTTCTTTCTTCCTTCTTTTTTTATATACAAGAGTGCGAGCCATTATTGTTCCTAAACCTGCTCTAAATGCTCTAAATGGATATCTCATTGATACAGTTCAGACTGTACTGTATCAATTGGATTTCCTCTGCGGCATCATAAATATTTAGGAGTTTGGTTGGACATCAGAAGCTCATGTTCAACGTCTTGCTCAAAAATTACAAATGGATTCTTGTACTGAAACAGAGTTGTTGTTTTTTTCTCTGAAAACACGAAAAACATCAAACAATCCACTGTGCTGTCTTCATGGGATTATGGAGCTGTATGCTCATGCTGCTAGCTAAAAAACTCACCACTGAGTTACGTATATGACAAGGTTGGACTGTCATCATCTAATCTGGCATCATACCTTGTGTCTTCATTTATAAGGTCTTGCTATCTAAGATGCTGGGATATTAAAGATCCTTCTATCGGAGTTCAGAGCTAACAACCATGACCAGATCCAGGGATTGACTTTTAAAGTTCCTCATGCCAACTTTGAACTGGAAAAGACAGAGAAGAGACATTCATTCCACTGGAGGACTTTAAATCATTACCAGCTTTTATTTCTGATGATACTTGTATATATTAGTGATTGCTTTAAACAGTGTGGTGGCCAATAGATCTTTTGAGGGAACTCATTTTCTTGTTGTGATCTTATGTATATTGTAATTTAGTTAACCAACTGTGCTCTGAGTCGGATGTGGTTGAAATGTACGCTTATCCCAAAAGATTTGTGGGAATAAAAATCCCCAGGTACCTAAATATCTAAGCACAGATTCAGGCAGCGGCAGGGCCATATGGGTGGCCAGGGGTGGCACAGGCCCCAACCAGAAGGTAATAGCTAGTGGGTCTCATTAGTAGCAGAACTTCTGCATTAAGTGACTACAAAGATACGCAAAATGACTACAAAGAGACATAAAAGAAGCAAGAAATAAACAAAGAGGCAAAACGATAACACAGAGAAACAAAATGCCTACACACACAAAACAACTACAAAGAAATCCGAAGCGACTATAAAGAGACACAAAACAACCACAAAGAGATACGAAACAACTACACAGAGATGCAAAATGACCCCAAAGAGACATTTTACGTCTCTTTCAGTCTGGAAGGGTGGGACTCTTATCATTTGTTGATGGCTTTTGGCATTTGGAGTTACAAAGTATGTCATATTAGAATATGTTGGTCGTTTGGCATTCATTTATTACACCGAATAATATGTAACTATTTTGCATATGCATTTTGTTATTTGTCATGGACCAGGGCCTCAAATGCAAGTCTTTATACATTTTGACTCATTTACTAAATGTGCACCCTATTTTTAAAACCATTCTAATCTTCTCAACCCGCTCCAGCATTGTATGCAGGCACACATCGTGAAACACATATTCCCTCTCCTCACAGTAAATAACACGTAGTGCTTAAATGTTCATTCCTGTGTTTTCTGCAGTGATCTGACTGGATTTCATTGATCGCTGCAGGCAAACAGATAAGCAGCGTCTTGAAGCTCCAGGTGATGAAATCTCCAGCAGCAGTCTGTAACCAAGAAAAGTGTGTCTCATCACACCGATGGAGGATTTGTTGAAGCATCCTAGCGTCCCCTGGCGGCCATGTTGGAAGATTACAATACGTTTCCAGCACTGTTGCCCTGAAAAACCCAAATCATGATCAAGTGTGTCATGGCATATTTATGAAACTATACTTACAGATCATGAATATATGAATATATTAGGTGAAATATAATATCACAGCATGTATTTAAGTTCAACAGTGGGTGAAACACTTGTAGACCATGCAAAATGAATGTGATGAACTCATTCGATTTCACACTTGTTGAAACCATTTTTTCTGAAGTTCTTCCTCCTGTCGTCTTTGTCTCACCCTCTCTCTTTCTCCAGCGCACTTCTTCTCTGAATCACTGAAGGTCAGCTGCAATCTCTTCAAGTTGTAGTGCAGTAAAAAAAAAAAAAAGTAAACCCAAGGCAAACTCAAGGGGAGAATATAGCAAGATATAATATTTCTCATTCTAATTATGTGTGACCCAAGATTCACTTTTTTACAAAGTCTTCATTTCTGGGGGCCTTTTTAGATTTTTCTTCTTTTTTATTATTACTTTTGTCGTTGGAGTGACTAAGTTGGTGGGCAGAAAGTTACATCTGTAATGCACGTAGACTCTAGTCGTTGCATTGGACTGAATTTGAATGTACAGTATGTGCTTGTGAACAAAATAACACTGCACTACACTTCACTTGCAGCTAGCAAGTGAAAAAAGGCATTGTTGACCAAGCGTTTTTGTTAGTTAAATGAATAAAACTCTACACAGGCTGTTGAGAGATGATGAGAACTTTGGACAGATAGATGTTTTCCTCATCGATTGCTGCAGGGATGATGTATTTTTGTAGGCCAACACGGAAGTTGGCATCGCACTGGTTCTTTCAACAAAAAGCAAATATTTTTTTCCATTGAATTTCGGATTATTGCAGAAAATACGTTGATGATAATTACACATTTTGTTCTGCAAACACAAATAAAAAACACTTTATGATTTTTGAAGTGCGAAAGCAGTCGGCAGAAGTAAAAAGCTAACGTTAGGCTGTAAACAAACTACACCACGGTCGCATGAGGACTAGTCGGCGAGATCATTTTTGGAGTCTAATTTTGCAATTTGGTAGCAATCGGTATTTATAAAGAAACGCAAAAGCTCCAAAATTCACAAGGGGGTTTTATTGACGTATTTCATATCCTAGAACAAAACGTTGAAATCTCTTTAACTTGTGTTAACTACAGACCTTATTTCAGACATCAAACCAAAAAAAACTTAACTTTGAGACGAGGGAACCGGAAGTGGAAAAAATGGAAACTCATTTCCGGGTTAGAACACATTCCTGCACTACGCTATTACATATAATATTACCTATACATTTCTTAGTCAACTTACATTGGCAATCTTTAAAATGTCAGTCCTGGTTGATTTATAATTTCTATTTGAGTGAAAAAAAAATGAAATTTCGCTTAGAGTCTAGCATTCTGGAGTCTAAATGTCTCGAGCTATATTTCAGTTGTTTGAGTAGTTACATTTTTTGTTTCACCAAATACATGAATATATCTGGCCACTAAATATCCGGCCACTTGCTAATATATTCTACCCACTCACAAATAGCTTATTATTCAAAATATGTATTATCATCATCCTTTCACGTTGTTATGGCTACCATGTTAGCAAAGACTAGCCTATTAACACATCCAGCAGACAAAAAGCAACATAAGCAATCATTCGTAATTTTGTTTCTGAGCAATGTAAGTCCAATGTTCATTCTCATTTCAGCTCTGTTTTGGTCCCCACCAACTCTTGAGAGAATTATCAGGCTCTTTAGCTGCTAAATAGTCCACTAAGTCCACCAGCTCGCTGTTGAACAGTAGGATTATCTGAGCTTGCAACTGCAGCTGCCTGCTGGAAAGGAAGTTGACAGATCTCCAAGAGACTTCCTCCATGCATATGCGGGGGCTAAACCTTTGTTTATACTCGCACTTGGCGCTGTCGCAAGAACCTCCGCAGATGGCGCACGAGTTCCGAGCATGCACAAAGTTGCTAATTTCGCTGTTCGTTGCATTACTCTCCGAAACGCCAGAGGGATTAAAAAACTAAATATACTGTAAATAATCAAAAAGACGAGTGTGACCCTGTAGGTTAAACTATGCAGTCTATGAGTGCAACTGGCAAACAGCCACAAACCAACCTCCACAATGCCAAGGAGGGATTCTAATTATCTGTAGAACTCATATCTCATATTCATGGAGATACTTCATTGCCTTTCAACAAGCCCTGATAATAAACAAGTCAAGAATAGCATTATCACCGCTAATGTCACTAGCTGCCGTTTCGCACTGGAGCATTATGCGTCATGTTTGCTAGCCAGAGCGGACAGAGTGTGACATGTGGTAAAAGGATGCAAATCAACCCTGAACAGTATTTAGACTGTTTTCCAGCAAAATGCTTTATTTCTAAAATACTGAGAGTCTATTAGCTATCCAGACATTGTGGCAATGGGTCGTCTACCTGCCTGCTGTGTAGTGCAGCTTTATTGTTGCTATGCAGAAAAAACGTAAATACTTGCAAAGCAAACGAGTAAAAGCACATTGTTGAATGTATTAACTTCTGACCATTTTCACAATTTGTACCTTATATTTTATTCTGATCATAGTTCACAGAAAAAAAGTGCTAAGTTCATACACATGCTGTTTTAAAAATCTATTGAAACAAGTGCAATTTTTCTTCCACTATTCACAGCTACCTTCATCAAAAACTTAAAAAATAGACAGCACACAATCCACTTACTTTGTAGACCAAGCTTACAGTAATAACAGAATTGACACATGAACCTTAGAGGAAGAAGAAGACTTTGATGAAGAATGAGATTCATTTGAAACGCTTGTAACAGAGGAAGTTCCTTTTCTCCTCGCAGTCCCTTGTCTCGAAGAGCGTGGTTCTGTTCTTCACCAGGATGCCGCAGAACCTCTGACTCTGGTAGCTTTGAATATCCTCATACTGCACTGGTTCTCCTCCCACCCACAGCCACTGACCAGCCAGGTAACGCAGGCCCGTCCACACCTGCCAACATTAATCAGAGAGCTGTAAGCGCGGAGGAAGAGTTGCTTGAAAACACACGCATGCGCTAGTAGAAAACCGCCCTACCTCATTAGTAGTTGCCCCTTGTGCCTTCTCCCGTGCATAGACGTGGTCATCTGGAGTGAGCAGGGTGGCCAGGTCATAGCGGTGGTTCTGGTAAGCAGTGGCCGGCTTGCTTGAGTCCACCGGCTCCAGAGCCCTGCAGTGCTTTATTGCCTGCTCCCAAGTCCTCAACTTCTTCACCAGAACCAGCATCTCGTTGTAACACATGAAACTGTGGTGTTTGTCACAGCGATCGCTCTCCCATTTCTCCCTATCTCTGTACTTAAAAGCACAGTCCTCGCCATTTTTTGGATTATCTGCAATAAGTTGGAAAAGTGAGGGCACTTTGACTGGATTCAAGTCTCAAATATAAGAGTTTGAGTCAGAACATTTACATCCCACATTTTCCTGTGCATTTTGCATCATTCGAAGAGACAGTAGAGAATTTACAGGATTTGAGGAGATAGAGATGCAACAAAGGTCCGTTGCCGGATTTCATTTGCTGAGGTTGCAAATATGTGGCCGGCCTCCGGACCACCTGGTAGCCCTTAAACGATGTGATATCCTTGATTACGTGTCAACTCGTGAATATTTGAAGCAAAAACATTCAAAATGGAAATTTGAACCTTCTCCCTCGACTAAGAAAATAACTGCTAAACCTCCCCCTGAATATCTTAAAATAACACAACTACAATTAATTTATCCATGAATAACTACAAGTGCGTGAATACTTGAATACTCTATATTATATCATAACACCAAATATGTTAAGGGATGATTTTCTTTTTGGCAAATCAAGAACTGAAGGCAAGTAACAAAATGATTGATTGCAAACATAAAAAATGATGTGAATATAGTATATATATATATATAGTATATAGTATATATGCAAGTTACATCCTTGCCATACTTACCAACCTGCCAGATGGTGAATTCGGCTATCTCGTCTGTTCTGGACCATTTCCACTCAGAGTTTGAATCCTCGCGGTATAATCCGATCCATCCCTGACCCTTGACAAAGTCCTGATTCTCTTTTTCACTATTGATGGTCACCAGGTCAGTATGGTTCTCTCTGCAGTGGGCCTGTGCCTCTTTCCAGGACGTCATGTGCTTGTGGTGTATAAAGTTGTTAGTTCTCAGGCCTTGTGCACCCCCACACACAGCAGGAAAGACCAGCAGCAGGGGAAATAGAATGCAGATTTTCTTCATCATGTTGTCCACAGGAACGATTCCATATACCTGAAGTTACATGTGGATTTTTTGAGCATTCATATTTAGTTGAACTATGCAACCTTTTTCAAATGTGAAGCAACTGATGGAGCTGGCTTGTAACGCTGGACTATTATATATGGACATTCATTTATGTACCTTTCATTATACTGTTCCAACTATCACATTTGAGCTAAATCAGCTAAATAGTCCCCTTGATAACTGTCAATAAGGTCTGTGGTTTATTCAGATTGCCACTGAAACATTGCCTCTTGAAAGGGTTCCTGCTGAGTTATTTTTAAATGAGTGTTTTTATGCTTTGCCTAACAAAATTCCACTCAACACACTGTTTTGCAAGGCTAGATTGCGCAATTGGAAAAGATTGGTGATGATTTTTGGTCTGAATGAACCCTTTTATTGCTACACGCACATTTGCATCTCAATGCTTTTTACTAGTGATTGCAGATTGTGCTTTGACAAGTGAAAACCTTCTCCACCTCCAGAATGGCAGCAGCTATTTGGGAACTAATTCAAACTGATTATTTTGATATTTTGGCACTTTTAGAAGGCAGCTTTTATAAGCTTGGTGGGTTAAAAGGAGGCTTTCATCATTTCACTTGGAAATCACAAGATTTTCCCTCAAAAGCAACAATATGACACAATCCTGATTACATGACGCATTGCCGTAAACGTTAATGCCTCAATAACCAAAGACAGATCTTCAATGAGTAATTTACCTTTTAGTACATCTTCCTACCACCTCTGCTACTGATATGTCTCCAACATTTTGAATGCCTGACAGTTAAACCAGCCGCTACTTGGAAGGAAGAAATCATTCAAAATTTCCGTTTTTCTTTTTGGAAAATAGTTGGTACAGTAAATATAAAATGAACAGGCTAAATTCTTTGTCAAAACACTAATATAGTTCTTTAACCACTGTGTGTGACATGCCATCTGCCGTCCGTGTAGTCTCTGGGGGAATAAACACTCAGCAGCACTCACCTTGAACGATGGCAGCAGGAAAACCTGCTTTGAATCTCTGTGTTGTCAGCTTGTATTTCACAAGAAAAAAAGGCTACAAACTAACAACACCAATCACGGCTCAGATAGACTTTGACAAGACCAATCAGAAGTAATCGTGCCACCCATGGCATTCGCTACAGGTCACAAGACACCTTACCACCCTCTCTCTCTCTCTCTCTCTCTCTCTCTCTCCCTCTCTCTTCCTCTCTCTTTTAGTCGTCTTAATCTCACATGCAAAGCAGAGTTTAACATCCTGGTGTTTAGTCCTTGGTCCTTGTAGGCCATTACACAATGTAGTTGTATTTGTTGTTATACAGTAGGTTTGGCAACCAATGGAAAATCAGATGTGACAAAACAAAAAAGAAATGAGCAATGTGGGAAATGTAATCAATCACTCCACAGCCAATTACTCCTTGTAAAAGTATTTGCATTATTTTGCAAATTGTAAAAGTAAGCTTTACTTATCACTCAACAGAAAGTACTTTATTGCATTCACAGAACTCCACAGTATCATAGTGTATCACAGTACACATTGCATCTTCTATAAAAAACACATGCAGAAACAGTATTACTTTGGGTTTAACAAGCAGTCACACTACTTTTTGGAGGTATTTTACTACATTTTTTGCAATGATCCCTCAAACATAAAATATGTAATAGAGTCAGGATATTTTACAGTTTAATAATCAACTTTATTGTCCCAAATTCCATCAGTGCACTGACACAGTTACCTTCATATATTCTCTGTCCTCATCCCTATATTTGTATTTTGAGTGTGATTCATTTTCAAAGAAAGAAACAAAACGCTTAATATTTCATTATTTTTATTTTTTTATATAGTTTTCGACACGATAATTGTGGAGGGAAAATCTGATATTGTGACAGCTCTACAGTATAAAACACTGTTACAAGTAAAATGTCCTGCATTTAAAATATGACTCAACTAAAAGTATAAAAGTATTAGCATTAACAGATACTTAAAGTACCAAAAGTAAAAGTACTCATTATACGGAATGGCCCATTTCAGAATAATATTATTGGATTATAATTATTGGTGTATTGTGTTCATCACTTGAATGTTACAGCTGGTATGAGCTCATTTTAATTATTCCATTTACTGCTGTGTAGATTTATCTACAATAATACATCATAACTTATCAGTTGATTATATTTTGTATTAATAATTGAATCTGCAAAGTAACTTATGTAAGTTTTGTAATACATGTAGGAGCAAAAGTGCAAAATATTTACCTGTGATGTGGTGGAGCAGCAGTATAAAGTAGCATAAAATAGAATTACTCAAGTAAAGTACAAGTACTGCAAAATTGTAGCCTACTTAAATACTGTACTTGAGTAAATCTGCTTAGTTACATTCCACCATTAAGTTCAATACATTTTATTACTTTTTTTTCAACTCTAGTCAATAAAGTTAAGCATTCTGTTTTTACTCAAAACGGCCCAGTGATGGCAGTGTCGGCAGCCGGTGTATTTGGCCCGATTCATTCATTCAACAACTGTGCCAATGCTGGGTCTGGTTATTTCTGATCAATGTTGGCAGTTTCAGCAGCCGGAATCAGGCTGGTGTATTCGGGCCGATTCTGGGGCATAATTTTTTACCGAGCCAGCAACTGGACGTGGCCCGACTTCTTTCTTCTGGTGCGCTGAGTTTGGTGAAATGCTGGGCGATGATGGCATCGTCGGCAGCCGGAATTGGGCCGGCTTATTTGGCCCGATTCTGGGACGTCATTCATCCTCATCTCAGCAAGTCAGCAACCAGACGTGACTTGAATTCTTTTTTTAGGCGTGCCAAGTTCGGGACAATGCTGGGCCCGGTTATTTTTGATTATGGCCCAATAATGGCAGTGTCGGAAGCCGGAATCGGGCCTGTCAGATGCGACCCTCCTCCACCCCAGTCACCTCTAGTCAGCATCACAGTCATGCTCCTCATTCATCATCGGATTGCAGCTACTCCCTTCATCACCACCACCACCAGTGTCTGGACTCCAGGGGGGATATGGCCTTATCTGACCTCAGCATCCCTACCGCTCGGTTATCCTACTTCAGGATGGAGTCCAATCGCCAAAGACTTTGCACTAGTCATATTTTATGCATGTATAATACATTATTGTTAAATCCTTATAAGTCTCTCTTGATTAAAATATTAAGAGGGTGTTTTTTTATTCTTTCATAAGTCCTTCATTTAATATTTTCTTTGTCTCTGTCTTCATCAAAAAGTCCAGTTATGTGGAAAACATCACGTCTTTAAATCCCCCCCCCACCCCATAAACCAATGTGAGGGGTAGTAGTCTCATTAACCTGAGACCTACAGCCCTGATGTTGCACATAATGAACTGTTTTGAATGTGTGGTCCTGAGTCACCTGAGTAGACAGGGCTCAAGCTCCCTTGCAATTTGCATACAGGAAGGTCGTGGGAGTAAGTGATGCACTACTTGTTATGCTTCACAGTATTTACAGCCATCTTGAAACAACTGCCCCAGCTCTGTTTGGATCATGTTTTTTCAACTTTTGTAGTGTTTTTAATGCAATCACACCTTTAGCTAAAAAATGTATAATTTTCAAACTGCACAATACAGTTGTCGCTTGGGTCCTTGATTTAGACTTTTGTCTCAGCCTCAGTTTGTCTGACACTATCTTAACTAAAAGCGGAGCACAGCAGGGCACGATTGTATCCGCCTTTTTATTCTCACTTTATACCACTGACTATGTGCGCAGCCAGGAGTCCTGTAAAATCCAAAAGTTATCAGAGAGACTGCCCCAGTTGGTCTACTTGCCCAAGGCACTGAATTGTTTGTCAGCTAATGATGCACATTTATTTTTAATTAAATGTTGGAAAGACCAAATAGTTTATTATTGATTTCAAAAGGAATAAGGAGGTCTCCCTGTTGTGGAGGCTGAAATCTTCCCCACCGAGAGAAGGCCGGAGAGCACGCTCCACTGTTTTACAGTAGAGTTGCTTCCTAATAAATCTACCCTAAACTGGTTTACAATTAAAATGTATTTAATCCTACTGAAGCTTATACAATTACAGAATGAAGTACACTACAAACAGAATATATAATATATGATCCGCGCGGAAAAGCTATTCACTCGCGACTCAGCCTGGAAACACAGATGTTTCCAGGCTCAGAGCCGAGGAGAAAGAGAGTGAATTCCTTTCCAGCACTTCCTCTTACAGTTTGAAATCCCCTCACTTTTGTCCATCTTAATTCCTATTGGCTAATTTCGGTTGCCTCCTCCTGGCGTCAGGCTTCCGAAAACCCTCGTGCGGGCACAACCTGCAAATGTCTGTCTAGAAGTCTGACTTTCCCTTGGCTATTCTTTACAGTTTAATACATTCAATGACTGTCTTTTATGGCTTAACACTTCTATGATAAACATTCTATATAAAGATTAGGATTTGCAACTTTTGGCAAAAACTTCACAAGTTTCACAAACAGATATAAAGGTGCTACTAAGATACACTTCTAACTACAAATCACTTCTACAATTATGAATCTTCTAATTATGTATTCCAAAACACTTCTAATTATGATTTCTTAATTATGAATCATTAAACACTTCTATTAGGATTTCTTAAAACACTTCTAAACTCAAATTTCCTACACTGTCCAGTCATGCAAATGTCTTAGGGCCTACCTGGACAGTAAATTAAACTGTACAAATAAACACTGATGCTGTATTGATGAAGGCTCAGTCAAGGCTATTCTTCTTGAGGAGGCTTAGATCATTTTATATCTATAAAAGATAGAAAACGTCTTCATGTTTTTGTCTGTTTTTAATCAGGGAATCTTAGCTAGTGACTTGAGGTCACTGTCGAAAAGAGAACAAGGGCTACGATAAATAGGGTTCTGTATTTTGAAGGCCATCCATTACCCTGTGTTTTTAATGGACTCAGAAGCTCATTCAATCTTGAAGCTGTGGTGGAAAAAAACGATTCAATAGTACCGAGTGAGTCCTATAATACTCAATATTGAAACAAGAAACATTGAGGAAAGAAGTTTGTCTTTAAAGTATTTATTCTCTGGCCAGAGAAGGCTTTCATCGTCGTACAGACTGCAGCCGACGAGGAATCAGCAAAGAATCCATGTTTCTGAGATGCTTATAAGCATCTCAGCACACAGGGTGGGGGAACATCAGGTATTGACATTATCACAATTGATCAGCAGTTTCAAGCTCCCCATTGACCCCTCCAGTCATCCCCTTCCTCTTCTGAGCCTTGTCACACAAAGAGATCTGTCTTTATTGCCCTTGATTACCCCTGGGAACATTCTCTGGTTAAACTGCAGCCCCATTGAGTTACTCCCTCTTATCAAAGCAAAGGCAGAGATAACCCATATGGTCCTGTTACCACTCTCCTAGGTACACAATAATATGTCACATATATAGTTTGGTTAGTGAGTAAGGCACATAAACTAAGTCACAGTAGAAATGTACTAGCACAGGGAAAATTCCCCATCACACAGGCAAAGTACCCAATTTCAACACCGAGTCATGTGATAATGCACAAGAGCCCCTAGCGCTAGTATGGCTGAAAGGTGCGTGCATGGAACTCCTCTGTACTCATTGGTTTTGCATAAAATGCATTCACCTTGGCACAGGTGTGTGAAATTAGGCTTTCTGAAAGTGAGTGTGCCGTTATGAACTGGTGATTTTTTTATAATCTGTTAAGAACATATTTGATATGTCTTTTGTCATTTTATTATTCTTTGATTGAATGGATTTATTTGTTGTTTTATATACACAACACTTCAATCTACCAAATATATCTGCCCTTAACACAAATTTGAATGTATACGTTCAAGCACACCCTCACATTCAAATACCTCCACCCCGGAGTGCTAGACAAAACAATGTATTTGTGTGTCAAATGTCTTTTCACTCACTCACCTTATCTTGTTCTTTGACATAATCGGGGGTTGTTGTTTTTTCTGTGTTGGATGTGGAGCAACATGGCTGTGAATTCAGGATGTTTTTTTAGATCTCTTTTTTTTTTTTTTTTTTTTAAATTGTCAAACAAATGTGTTGTCAGTCCACTTGAACATGTAAGATGTTGACAGCCAGCATATCCTAAATTGATGATTTTAGTAAAAAAAAGTAGGCGAAGACACACCCCTGTTAATGTCGATGAGGTGGATCAGGTGAATAGTTTTAAGTTCCTGGGAATCAGCATCAAAGACATCCTGTCATGTTCATCACACATGTCCATCCTGGTCAAATATAATGCATTTGGATGTGCCTCATTTATATAGACTGTGCAGACCTTGCAGTAACTTCCGACACATTCAACAATGTTTTTAAACTACATACCTCGGTAAATGGCACAGCGCCTTCAAGCTACGATACTCTACGTACCCCTCTAGCGTCTTCTTCACACGTTTCAGTGACGGCGTTTCATTATACGCTCGTTCAATGCATGGTGTCTTTGAAAGTAAACTACCGTCTTCACAGGAAGTTAGGTTTTAGGCAACAAAACTGAGGTTTAGAAAATAAGAGTAATGGCTGAAGTTATTTTGACATGATTCTCGTGCCTACACTGACCAATGACTTACTTGAGTCATATGTATGTAGATCATAGACTGTATGTGAACGTAGTCACACACACACACGGATCCCCTCTCACTTTATCCAACAATAAAAAGGAGAAAGAGAAATATAAAATACATTCATTTGAAGAAGTGCAGGGAAATAGTCACTCAATGTCCTCAAGTGGTCATCTATCCATACTTGATACACTTTAGGTGGTTTTTGAAGAAGTGAAGCTGCAGTTTGAGCTTTGCGTCACCCCCTGCAGGGTGTCTGAATCTTTTGTAGAGAGCCTCGTCCTTGCTGTGGCCCGTTTTGGGCTGATGGCCGATGGACACGTGGTCACACGAGGCAACCATCAAGGAGCCCAGGCCATCCATAAAGAACTCTGGAGTCAGAGACAGACATTCACACTTTTAGAAAAACACCAAAGAAAACTAAAAGAGTGTGGACTTACTGCCCCTTGGACTCCAAACTCTAGACCTACCTGAGTGCGCTACCCTCTGGAGCTTAGGGTCAAATCCCACCCTCTGTACGGCGTGGGTTCGAGCCAGGAAGAAGTTGACCACCCCACTGGCCAGAAAGCATTGTGGGTAACCAGGAAGTGGATGGAACTTCCCCCCCAGACTTTCTGTAGAGGCAGCCGCCCTCCATTTCCTCTCCTTCCTCATATATGAGAGAGAAATAAAACCGGTTCCCTTGTACTGACGCGCCCAGCTGACGAGAACAGAGAGACCGGGAAAACTGGTTATAAAACTGGCAACCACATTACATACTGGGATCGGCTCTAGTTGACAAAAACGACAAGAAGACAGGTGCAGAGGAAGATAATACGTGATGTTTGAGAAGGACAGTATGTCTTTTACATACTGGACTCTCTGCCCTGATGTGAACCTCAGATAGAAAACCTTTTTCCAGACGAAAATGAACTCAAACTTACCAAATCCACACAAAAATCAATGTAGAGTGTATTCAGAAATAAATGTAGTGAGGAGCAGAAATCTGGAGAACACCTGACAGATATAACTATACTTTCTTTCTTTCTTTCTTTCTGTCTATTTCACTTGAAATAATCAACACAAACTAACTGACCCCTCAGACACGAGCCCTTTTTATTCTCACCACATCCAGTTCGGGGACCGCCTCCATCACCTCCACCAGCTTCTCTATCTTCGTCTCCTCCGTAAACACAAAGTCATCGTCCACCCACAGGAGGTACTTGGTGGTTACCTGAGAGACACCCAGATTCCTGCCGGCAAACCAGCCCTGAGGGAGAAAACATGTTATTTTAATGTTCATTTCAGGTGACAAGTACACTCGTCACAAACCGGGCCGAACGGCCATGACAAAAAAGGGAGACGCAGTCAATGAAGCAGTTGATTAATTATTTATTAAGTTTAAAGTAATATAAAAGACAAACATAAACTAACAGTGACATGTGAAGTCAGTCATTTCAGCAGTGTAAGTGAGTGGGTGGGTGCGTGTAAAGTGTATATGCAGTGTTGTATAGTGTAGAAACAAACCATAACCGCAACCAAAACCAAAATGGGTGTGTCAGGAAGGAGCCAGAGACCAACTGAGAATCCAGAGGGTTTTTATACTGGGTGCTCTGGCACACAGGGCCAGTGTTGCTAATGGCCTCAGGTGCTTCCACTCTGCCTGACGACCCTCTGCCACACCCACCTCCACACCTGCAAGGAAGGCAGCCAAACGACCAGGCAGAGCGGGTCGTCACACAATGCAATACAGAGCATTGACAAACAATATCAAATAACCTTCCAATAAATTAATAGTTGCATTGTCAAAATGAAAAAACATAAAAGGTCATTCTGCCAAAAGTTTAAACCAATGGGAAAATGAATGAATTCAAGTTAGTTGAATACATCAGAAGATCATGTGCAAATAAAGTTTTATTGATGCTTACTTATATTGATATATATATATATATATATATATATGTCTATATGTCTATATGTCTATATACATTTTTATAAATTATAATACATGTCGTGTATTTATGAAAAATTATTAAATTATAAAATAGCTATAACTTTGTGATTCTGTTTAGGCCAGCAGAGAAGGCCTTGCAGGCCCTGACGGCCCACCACTGACATAATCCCATTTTTCCCAATTTGTAGTTGACAGATGCTGTTATCTTGTCCATTGTAACATCCATCCATGTATTCAGATTGCACTCTCTTGTGACAACCATTTCCTGTTAAGAGTCTTTTTACCGGCCACCAGAAGTACATTTATTAAATATTTGTCTCTTTTTGACACATTTTCAGGTAAATATCTAAGATACATGGTCTTACTTTCTATGGCTATTTCACCATTAAACATGTTCTGTAGGGCCGTGTGTATCCCGCTCCAATAGTCTTTGATAACAGGGCAATCCCAAAAAATATGGTAATAGTTTGCATTTTGGTTTCCATATCCTCTCCAGCAACAGAAGGGTTTCTCTCCATGTCTGCGAGCCGCTACTCTTTCATTGAAATTTCCATATTGCTGTCCATTCTTCTTCAGATATATTTATTCCTCTGAATGCGTGTCATCCTTTCGCAGGGGCCATGCTAATCTTCTCTGTGGAGTAGTGCTCGCGCTGGCGCTCGCGCTCGCCTGTAGAGACTTCTCCTGCCGAGAACGCGCAGCTTTGGGCCAAATCGTTTCGGTCCCACGCTGAATCTATTTGAGGGCGCTGATTGGCTAACTTGTATGTCACTCATTTATATATTTAAACATCAAACAGACCAATAAGGGCTGGGCGGAAAATGAGCTGGTAGTCGGACATTTTTTCAAATGAATATGTATTTACCATCGGATCAGTCAACGCAACCATTCTCCGATGCAGTAGGTGGCGGTATGCGCGTTTCTTTATAGAGGAATGCTTCCGGTTCATGCAACTTCCTAGCAGCTGATTATCCAAACAAGTCATGGCGGAGACGGGAGCTGAAGCATCCGCGAAACCTGCACTGACAGCGGCGGAGCAGCAGCTCTTCCAGCGCCGACAGGAGCTCGACTACTGGAAGAAGAACGCAGCGCGGCTCCGCGGCCGGAACCTGCTGACCGGCCTCGCGATCGGGGCGTTTGTTGTCGGCATGTGTATCCTTCACTGGTGTCCTGGTCAGATAGATGTCGGAAGCTATTACACAAAACATACGATACGCTTCGTCCTTCATTCAGTTGCTCCAAGGATATAACAAAAGAAAAAGAAAAGGTTAAAATCTACAATGAAATGTGAGCTGTGAAGTAGCGTCATACTCATGAAGTCTTCTCAAAACAGTTAAATTAATTTACTCGATTTACGTGAAGATCTCATCAAACTGAAAAACATTTTTTTTTTTTCCTTTGGAACCAAATCTAATAAATTATTAACTTTTTTTTAATTATTACTTTTAAAAATTCAGTCAATTCAAACTACATTTGTTTTCATTAAAACCCGTTTGTCACCAGAGGGTGCCAAAGTATTGACAATGGTGATATTAATATTAATATGTGTAGCACGGAGAATCTTATCTACAATAAGTTCTTCTGTGTCAAATGCTGTAAAAACCACCACTTTGTTGAATCGTTATTGGAATAATGTTTATCCGTTTATGTTTAACCTTAATTAATATGAACTGACATTAAAAGTCATAATAATATGACTTGATATCTGCCTTTTGTAGAAGCAGTTTTCAGGTCCTCTATAGTTTAAGATGAGTTTAAAATAATATTTTTTCTGGTGGTGGGCCGATTAATAAAGCAGATGCTGTGGAACAAAGCCAGAAACTATCATTGTTTATTTATTCATTTAATTTATGTAAGATTTCAAAATTTCTGCTGAAAAAAAATGCTGTTAAATGCACTAAAACATTAGTTTTACATTCATTTGTTTTCTCCCAAAGTTAAAGTTTTTGAATATCTGTAGACATTTATTTTGTTGATTTTTCGTTTAGAGACAATGACCGATACAATGCAGAAAACTGTTTATTAAATGTGCATTTAAATACAGCAATTCTTTAGAATACCCAAATCGGTCGACCTCTTGCTTTTTCTTACCGTCAACAGATTCCATGAAATGACCAAAACCAACCACGTGTTCGTCTGAACCTGGATGCTTTCCGACTCTGTTCATTCCCTGAAGACGTACAGTCCTGTTCGTTGCTCAAACAGGAATACATAGTGCACTTGTTGATAAACTTTTTTCAGCTGGGGATTAATCTACATTTGTTGCTCTAGTGAGCATCTGTGGAGCAGACTGTGTATGCGTGATTGAGTCAGAATACTACAGTGTGTGTGTGTGTGTGTGTGTTCATGGTAATGAAGCGACATGTCAGCCAGCTCAACAGTCATCGATCAGTTTTTAATAGTTTTTGGGACGACAGTGGAGCTTCCTGGCACAGAGGAAGAAGATACGTAGGCACAACACTTGTCAGTAAAGTCAAGTCAGTCGAAGGGTTTTGGTGTTTTCATGGGATTTGTTGACGATAAGAAACACAGAAAGTCACCAGACATTCAAACCAAGACGACATAACTGCTTCATGAAGGCCAATATCAAGTCATATTGTTCCAAAAGAGAATTTAGAATGCAATTTGTCAGGAAACATAACTTTATTTATGATCCCTTTTTTATAATTAAGATAATAAAGAAAATACATGTAAGTAAAGTTAATGTGTCAAATTATTTTACCCTCCTTTTTGTTCTGAAAGATATTTGGATCCTCTAGAGAGCAAGAGCTGAATTTGTTCACCGTCTCTCTTAACTTACGAGCACTACTTCATGTATTTAATCTGCGAGTTATACCGCATGTGTAACCGTGGGTTCCCCTGAACGCTTGCTACCGAGGCCGCTTATCAAATGTGACGAGTATCGGCCCTGCAGGATGATTAGCCATGCAGCGTTAGGCTTTCTTTTTATTCCCCAAAGGTCTCAGTGTCCAGTCCAATAATAATTCAATGAATACAATTTTAACAATTAACATCTACACACCCAATAAGTTAAACAACAAGGTGCACGGCTGTTTGTTTTTTTTATTTAAAAAGAGCTTTTCTTTGACCTATGAACGTCCAGTTAGCTACACCATCCTGTCCGTCAAACAGGAGAGAATCGTGGAGGAGCTGGACGAGGAAGTCAAGATCAACCACATCAGAGGGCCAAGAACCAGCGGCAACTCCTGATGAGGCTGACCACGAGCCGCGCTGGACCCACACTGCTCCCCGGGCCCTTATGCGTGGCCTCCGTAGAGCGCGTGGTGACATCACACCGGCTGTAATGAGTCATGTCCGCTGAGCTTCTCGTACTGAAGGGTGAAACCTTGCACATTTTCAACCTGGTCTGTCGCCGGTAACACGCAGGGAAGCAGTGAAAGGTTCCTTTGCCAATAGCATCCACATCGCAACCATACCAAGCCGGTTGAAAATGGGCCACTCTTCATCACAAGTCATATAAGGACATTACAAATGTTTTCTTTGTTCCTTTTCTGTTTTGAAATACAAACAAAACTATTGTTGAAATTGTTGAATTATTTTCTGCATTAATATAAACTTACTCTGAATAAAGTGTTGCCTCGAAAACAGGGGGAAAATAATTTTGCAGATCCATAATTTCTAAATACATTCCTCATATTTTCTGACATATGTTTGTCATTAATTATAAGGGGAAAATAAAGTGATTGTTCATTTGATACATTTTCAATTATTTCAAATGAAAAAAATAACCTTGAATTCATATAGTAAGTGCACAGCTGCTCAGGAGAAGGTTGTGCAAAAAGGTTGAACTTGTCTAAACTTTGCACCAAACTCTATTCACAAATCTTACAATTTATTGTCATCTCTCAAATCAGAAAAGAATGCAGCATGTACGTGGTACAAGCACCTTTTACAAATCTTATATATCCATCATTTCTCAATTGAGCAAATTGATATCTAATCCATTAAAGGGAAAACTTTCCTCCTTATCTCTGTGGGTTAGGGATATAGTGTGAAGAAGCTGCAGCTCTTGCTGATGTTCTCTGTGTCTGGGGAGCATCTTCCTGCATCCAGTGACGTCGCTGGAGGTCGAACTACAGCGTGCTACTTCAGCGTTGGCAGCTGCAAAACATCCTTGTTTTCTCTAAAATGGAATCCCAAATTATGAATGCAGATGTTGACGAGTATTTTTTACAGCCCGATTCGGATATTCAGCCGGAGAGAGGCTACTCAAGACTTATATTGCCCTGTGACGCCAACAGAAATGTAATCATGCTGCTATGATGATTGACCCAGAGAGCGAGCCGCGTGTCCAGCACAAAGGGTTTCCTTTCCGTTGGGACAGAGGTGTGCTGGAGACATTCTTCAGGATCCCGAAGGTCATCTGAAAAATACAACCGAGACCAGCAGGGCGATATTACAAATGAGAGAAACAGAGCAGGGGTGGAAGCCCTGGCATATTTTCACATCCTACTCGGGTAGCCCAAATGTAAACTCATGTGAAAACAATGTAATAAAGGCAATTTGACGCAAATAAGAAATGAAATAGCATTAACATAATTAAAATATATAATTATTTATTTAGATTGATAACTCAATTTAATTTTAAAAAGTCAGTCATGTCGAAAGAAGTATTTTTGATGTGAAAAAAGTCAGAGCGTATGTCAAAAAATTCATATTATAGTATGTAAATAAAAAGATCATATTTAAGTATGTCGAAAAAATATATAAAAAAATCATAGTATAGTCAAGTATGGCTCATGGAGGGCTGAGAGCATACCTCTCCTTGACAGGAGCATCCAAATCTTAGAGGGACAGTGTTTTGGATTTAGCAGCATCTAGCGGCGTGGTTGCATATTGCAGTGATTATCAACTGGTGGGTCGCGGACCCGTTTTCAGTGGGTCTTTGCCTGGGGTACCCCCCCCCCCCCAAATTGTCTGCATAAATTGTCTGCCTTACCCCCTTCTGCCTCCAAACCACTCCACTCCCTCCAACCAGGAGACTGCATTGTGGTAAAGGACTTCAGGAGAAATCACTGGCAAGCTAAGCGTTGGAAAGGACTGTTCTATATTCTCCTCACCACCCACACGGCTGTCAAGATGGCAGAACGAGCGGCCTGGATCCAAGCAAGTCACTAAACTATTGCTACTCAGATTGCACCGACGACAGACTCAACCACCACTACGTCATCCTTCCCTAATACCAACAACCTAGAGTGATGTTGGTCCAGATTGTGGTCCCCATTTCATTTGCATTTTGCATGAATCCTATGTGTCTGCACGTGTGCCTTGCCAAATGGATACTAGTGTACTGTATATACTTATGATTGATCAATGATGTGATCAAAAGGGGGGATTGTGATGGCTAATTTCCACTGTGACTTATCTATCTGTTTTTATTGTCTGACCACTCAGTGTTTTGGCCCTTTTTGTATTAACAAAGTTAATACATGTCAGACATGGTCAGTAGGGGTCCTCTCAGGTTGAGTAATATTAGGTGTGTCTTAATCAGGGGCATGATACTGTCAACTTAGATAGGGGGCTGAATGGGGATGCAATCAGTGGACCAATCAGTGATTAACCATTCAATGGTTGATCAGTGAATGATCACTGTTGTCCAGATGTCCAAGTGACGAGCTCCTCCTATCCCACCATGTGCTCAAGGCCTTTATAAGTCGTACACAACCAACACTCTAGGTTCTTCCTCCTTCAGACCACGCATTGCATTCTGTATGACGATTGAACCTTCAAAGACAAACTTCTTTCCTCAATGTTTCTTAATTTCAGTATCATAGGACTCACTCGGTACTATTGAATAGTTTTTTCCACCACACTGTACAGATAACAGAATCAACGTAAAATCAAAGAAAACAGGCATCTGTTGTGATTAGTGTAACTACTTTTGAAGTTTTCAGAATCTGCAAAATCTGCAATTTCAGCCTCTTATCAACATACCAGATTACTGTGTAAAACTTTCACTTAAGAACTATGCAGGACATTATTTCCATCAAAGTTTTCTTTCTTTTTTTTAGGGGGGGGGGGGGGGGGGGGGGTTATCATACAGTTGCTAGTACACTAGAAAATGATGATTATATGGCTTTATTTTATAATTAAAAAAAACAACTGGAAAAGTCTTGACTGGAATCATGTTTCATTTGCAGAATTAAGGTGAAATAATTAGTTTCCAACAAATGATTGCAGCTTCGTCTGTTGCAACAGAGTAGAAGTAGTATATAATATAACTTTAGAAACTTGAAGGTCAAAATGAGCCAAACGCTATAGAAAACTGGTCATGTATTTATGTTTTTGAGAAACATGGTACATGTATATAAGAAGTGGACCTGGTCATCGCGACGTCACCTATTGGTTTGTGGACTTGTTTTAAAGCCTCGAGTTTGGCAATTTTGCCTTCGCCTTCTTGGATTACAGCCGTTGCCATGTTGTTGTTTTTTCTTGGGAATAAATCAAGTGAGAAGTAGCGTCATTTTCTTATTGATTTACTTACAATCTGATTTATTTTTGCAACCGGAGGAGTCGTCCCCTGCTGGTCAGTAGAGAGAATGCAAGTTAAGACACTTCCGCATTGGCTTCACTCGGCAGAACCGGAGGTTGCCGCATGATAAGTACACATCGTACACAGACTACTGCTTGATATTAGTGTTGCAAATCTCCCTTTTAGTAGCCACCTTGTCTGACATCGTCAGTAACATGAGGAGATGATGATGATAAACCAGCAGGTGATCCACTATCTGTGGCTGTTTCTCAGGCTGAAGGCCATGCTGCTTTATCAATCAGCAAGCTCACTAACATAATATTAGCCATGTTAGATATTGAACAAACAAGTCCTCCGCACTAAATGACAAAATACGTTGTTCATCCACGTCCTTCTTGAACAAATCAAATCTACAAATCAATACTAGTACTAGTACACTAGTAAATCTCTCGTACTTACTGAAGTAAATCAGTTTCATGCAAGCGCCAACCTCCGGTGCTGAGAAATGAAGCCCAATACGATAGTGCCAAAAACTACGGTACTTAAAATGGCCACTTGAGGTTGTCTCCAAAAGCGAGTCAATACCCGACCCAGAAACAAAGTCTATCAATGGAGAAGGTCGGGGTGAAAGGGTGGACCTCAAAACACCAGACTTTCACCCAGGAAAATGCTGTTCATGTCCCGTGAGGAACCAAAAGTCAATGACAACTTATTTGTCATGTAAAATCCGTACTTAAGCAACCCCACTTCTCAAATACAAAACAAAACACATGGATATTAATAGCCTGGTGCCCAAATTGAACTTTTACTTTACTTGTAAGGTTTTGTTTTGCAAACAAATATATTTCATCCCAAGAATTATCTTGAGTAAAGATTTCAGTAACTTTAAATATATAACATTTTCATCATCTCTATTTCACATGTGCATTAGCTTCAACTATTTTACTGTTTATATTCTGTCTCATCAGCTCGTCTGGGGCGACTGTGGCTAAGTGAGGAGCAGGGAGGTCCTTCAATCAGAAGATCGGTGGTTCAATTCCTGGCTCCGGCCCTGCTAGTCACATGTCGATGTGTCCTTGAGCAAGACACTTAACACCAAAAAATTGCTCCTGTAGCTGTGCCTACGGTGTATGTGATAGAATCTGAATTGTAAGTCGCTTTGGATAAAAGCATCTGCTTAATGTCTGTCACCTGTTTTTTGAACGGCACTAACCTGTATGAAAAGTGCTACACCAATACAGTTTGACTAACTTATTGACAACGACAGCATCTACACGTGTGCGTGTGCGTGTGGCAGAGATTGCAGGAGAAACAGGATGTTGGAGCCAAGGTGGTAAAAGAAAAGGGCTGCAGCCAGGAAAAGAGTGGCTTCGTAAAGGTGACAGTCCCCAGAATTGGGGAGGGGGGACTAGTGTGCATCCTTAAATGACGTGGCCGAAGCAGAACTCACTGAAGGCCCAGGGTCTGTTCTCATGCAACCTCAGACTGGCAACCTGGACATGTGCTGATCTGTTAATAGATAGGATAGAATAGGTCTGTTAATAGATAGGCATTTGCTTGTACTCTACATTAATGCAAATAAACCAACGCACATTAAAGACTGTCCAATCTCATTTCTGGTCTACGAGTCCTCCTTACCGGGTTTCCGTTGTCATATGGCATCGCTGATCAATTTAACGAGAAGATATTGTGTGAAGAGTCCTGCACAAAAGAAGAACGTTTAGCAACCATTACAGCCAGCGTGGAGAGGAGGGATGATAGAAGGCAACCAGTAACTCAACCCACGTGTGACATGTGAGTATTGTATTCAGACAGAATCCTCTTGTTCATCAAAATATAAGGTACATCCCAAGTCTCTTGTCATTTCTTCAATCATCTAGCTGCGCTTGAACGTTGTTCTACACCGCCATATTCACGGCCGTCCTAAAGCCCTTATTTCTGCTCTAAGGAAAACCAGAGTGAAGACAGATCACAGATTAAACTCTAGTTTTATATTTGATTCATTTCCTGATTCACCATCTGGTTTAAATATGTTCATTGTAGGTCTGAACAACAAAAAGATCACAAATAACTTTCTTCATGAATTAGAAAGATTTGTCTTTTTAAGACCTGTTATCTTCCTCAATAACTTTTAATATGGATACAATTAAAGTCAGAGAGAGCTGGAGAGACGAAACACTTTTTCAGATTTTCAGAATTTCAACATACAGAAGCAAATAATTAATAAATAAAACAAACGCATTGTCCTGCTAGAAATTGGTCCTGCGCTTATAAACAGGACACAGAACACAAAATAAATACTCAATGCAGTTTGTTTAACAGGTAACAGGCTACATAGAGAAAACAACTACTCTGACATTGATGATAACTGTGTCTTTATTAGTATTAGTACAGTGATGATAACTATGTCTTCATTAGTATAAGTCAGTGGTGGGCCGTGTATTTTATACCTGCGCCTTCAGTGCTGTCCTACTACAGTTGAACTACCTCCTAATAACCTCATTATGACGCCACAGCTACGGCTTATTATATTCTTCGTTTAAAAATGAAGCTCAACACCTACAAATACACTAACTGCAGAGTGCAGGTACATGAATACGCGCATGGCGGGATGCTGCGTCATTAACGGACAATACATATAGTCAAAATCAATCCAGCAAAACATGCATTCCACCACACAGTAAAGAGCACGGGCCATTCAAATATGATTCACATCAGAGGGAACAATATTAGCCATATCATGAAAACATCACGATAGACAAATGAACACAGTAGTAACGCTCCTATCACTCCCTCCAGGAAATACACGACACCATAGTTCTTGTTACTGACGGATTCATTTGTCTGTCAACACCGAGGGGGAAAATGAGTCTACTGAAAACACATGAATCTTCAAAGATGATCACTTAAACACTTTAATTTAAACTTAACTCAACCATGTACCTCGGATAAAACAAAACAAACAAACAAAAATCCTTTTTTATCAGTTGTATCTGTCTTATTGTTCCCTGTTTCTTTCTTGTGTCTTTCTGACATTCATTTCCTATATTCTTTCTTTTTCTTACTTGTGCTTTCTCTCTACATACTATATGCTTTCCAGCCTTCTTTAAACGGTTTACATTTCTTTCTTTCATTCTCTCTTGGACATTTTTCTGCTGCGCCTTTCTCTCTTTGCTCCAAACACGGTTTGAGTTCATCAATTTTTTTGTCGTAGGCTAAAACTGCCTTTTTCAGGGAACCCCAATTTTATCCATTCTTCCAATTGTCTGGCAGTCTGATTATCTTTGTCCCACATGTATTTTATTATTGGAGGTAAGACCTTGGCATCAGGCTGCTTAGGCTCAGACTTAATTTGACTTTTACCCATTTTCTCTAGTTCGTTGTTTATGGTATCTTCAAAACAATCTGGTTCAATCAAGACTTGAAAGGATACACCAAATCACCTCTAAAAACTACAAGTTAACCTGGACTCTACTGTCCAGCCCCCTAATGTGCGAGAATACCGGTTTACCACTTCAAAATGTCTGTTCCATCACAAAATAATTTCTCACCAGGTGGGATTCTTTTTCCAGTTCCAGGATTGGTACGACAATCTCAAACCCCGTCTGACGACAGCCTCTCACCTTCAGGGAGGAATCAACTATTGTTTGCGCGCTTCTGTCGTCTAACGGAGTCGTGATTACTCGTCCGATCCCATCCTCGTCGACATTTGTGGTGGAACATTTTTTTTTTAACCTCCCTGTGAGAAATAACCGAGATGAGAAAACTCTATTGTGTCTTTATTAGTATAAGTACAGTGATGATAACTGTCTTTATTAGTATTGTGATGATTATTGTGTCTTTATTAGTATAAGTACAGTGATGATAACTGTCTTTATTAGTATTGTGATGATTATTGTGTCTTTATTAGTATAAGTATAGTGATGATTACCGTATCTTTTCTAGTATTAGTACAGTGATTATAACTGTGTCTAAAGTTATTAGTAAAGTACAGTGATCATGTGTACAGACACAAACTTCTCAAAAGTCTCTCCAGCTGTTAAAGCCAACTGACAGCTGATCCAGCTGTGATCAGCGGCCGCCGTCATCAGAAACAGACGTCGCTTCATGTGATGCGAGGAATGGGCGTCTCATTTCTCTTAAACCATATTTCCTCGTTTCCTCTGTCCTCGCATGGACAAGATGCAAGTGAGGGAAACGGGGATGCAATTAAGAGACTTGGGATGTACCCACAGAAACATCAACTATCCATGTCTTTATGGGCCACTGGCGGCCTGTTTAAATGTAAATGATTGTAGTATGTAGTTCAACATGTGTGCCTCCTTATTCCACAGAGATAAAACATGTGCTTTTAGTTCACACAGACAAACTTGTACAGTACATGTACAATATATATATATATATGGAGAGTCAGTGGCGGCTGGCCAATAGAGGGCCATGGGGCCTGGCCCCACCTTGAGCCACACACAAAAAAAAAAAATTTATAATAATAAGAAATTATACAAATTGTCAATATTTGTGTTTTTGAACTATGGAATGTACCCAGTAATATGTGTAAAATATGATATCTGCGCAAAATATATGCTTTTCCTGCTCGTCCTCTCCGCCTGTGTGCACGACACGTCTCAGAACGCGCAGCTAGGGGGCCAAATCGTTTTGGCCCAAAAGAGGCGGGTCTATGAAGCAGTTTAGCCAATTGCTGATTAAAGATATAAATGAGTGACATACAAGTTAGCCAATCAGCGCCCTCAAATAGATTCAGCGTGGGACCGAAACGATTTGGCCCAAAGCTGCGCGTTCTCGGCAGGAGAAGTCTCTACAGGCGAGCGCCAGCGCCAGCGCGAGCACTACTCCACAGAGAAGATTAGCATGGCCCCTGCGAAAGGATGACACGCAAATTCGTGAAGCGTTTCCACATAAAAAAAAAAAAAAAGAAGAAACATGAGAACACCAGGACACACATGGAGAACTCTGTCAAGTTACATATTAGGCAAAGTGAACATCTTTTCTTCTACATAGTTGTCCTCAGTCTCATCTGCTTAATAAATCCTATTAAGGACGAGAGCCCCCTTTAAAGGGGGCTAGAGGGGGGCGGGGGGGTGGTGTACATGTGTACAATTCACTTTTGCGAAAGGAATAAAATAATAAAACAATAAATAAAAAGAACCTGTGTAACAAAGAGATTCTGGGCGAAACAACCATGGGAGCCATTTTACACACTGCAAAACACAATTATACATGAACTAAGATCATATCTGGAAGATATCTAGAAGATTTGCCACAAATTTGGCCAAAAATTGACGAACTGTGCTCTTTGGATGATCTCTCATCACGAAGCACGGATCGCACATGGCGGATGAGCACATCTAGCAGGCTCGTGATTCGACCCGGAAACGCACAGCGGCGTCCAAATTACTCTCTTTCAAACCGCTCAAAAGTTATGGGTATACATGCCAACATCAGCCACAGGTCACGAGAAAAATAATTGGGTAAAAAAACTTACGTTTTGACGGTTTTGGCGATGAAAAACGGATTTATTCCAGCGGATTTCGGAGCAGCTCTGTCCTCCATGTTGTGCTGCATGCCTGTGAGTGAGATCAATGCGCTGGCGGAATGAATGACAAAATGGCAGACGATTCTGTGGGGTGGAGCAATCCATGTAGAGAGGGGGGTTTGCCCTGCATTTTGCGATTTTTAGTCAGTAAAGAGAAACGGAGATTCTCAAACACCCCCGCATGGCTCCCGTTGGACTATCCCACATCTAAAATGGTCTCACACTTGTAAATCGGCCGATCACAGGCCTTACCAGGGTCACATAGACACACATTATGAGCCAGTTATTGTTATGAATGACAGATATGACACATCATAACTGCTCAAAATTATTCAAAATGGTATCAAACTGATTTATTAGGATTATTGAACACTCAGTGATAAGAAAAGTGAATATATAGTTAATATTTAGTTATATAGTATATAAAATTAGAATACAGCAATGCAACTGCTGCTTCCAAAAATGAGAATTTTGCATGCCTTTGCTTGGTTTATGCTTTTTTTTTATGCTGGCCTGCTTTACTCAATCAAAGTCAAATCAGTTTAGAGACTGTAAAACCTGTTGTGCTATGACTTTGGCTATGCCATTAACATTTTTAGGCCTTATTTCAAGTAATATTTTAGACACAAGTGCTTTTTTTCAGGCGAAACTGCAACTTTTTCAATTTGAGCTGTGCCATATGTGAAAATATGTTATTAACCAGTAACATATACACAATATTTACACATATCAGCACATCTTCCAAGTGTTACCTGTATTATACAATCAAAAAATTATTAAAATAGACCTTGTAGTTGCAGAAATACACTCTCTTTAGTATGGGTATGCAATTTTCGACCAGAGGCCTAAAAATAGGGCCAGTGTTAAAGAGGTTTTAACTTGGTCATGGAGGCATCAACATTTAATTGAGTTGGTAAATTAACAGTGAAAACTCATCATAGCTTAATTTAACATCAGTATTCATAATTACACTTCATGTTTACTTCTCCTGATCTTTACCTCCTACAACAAGGTCCATAGGGGCATCTCAATAAATACACGTTATATTATATTATATAAGTGTTATTTACTGCTTTTTTTCATGTTGGAATAAATGTTAAATATTTAACTGCAAAGTAGTAATGCGTGTTTGATACTTAATTTTTTTTTGCATTAAATCATTCTGGGATGTTTGCTGAAATTGATTGGATGGCCCTACCTAGAAAATTTTCCACCAGCCGCCACTGTGGAGAGTATATGTGTGTATATATAAATACACCTATAAACACACATATATGTGTACCTCTCTGTATGTATTTGGTTATTTCTTTGGATTATTACTGTCATCATGAATGCAGGAAGGATGTTGTTTATCTCAATCACTCCATGAGTTACAAAAGCTTAGAAATCAGCTTTAATTTGGTTTATGTAACACTGTAAGGGGAATAATGACCACATACACTACAGGGAAAAAAACAAGAGACAGCGAGATACTCCTTGTGGCACTGGCACCTCAGTGGCTAGTCAGTGGCAAGCGTCAGTCAGGCGTCAGTCAGGTGTCAGCACTGTGGCACCTCAGTGGCTAGTCAGTGGCAAGCTTCAGTCAGGCGTCAGTCAGGTGCCACAACTGTGGCAAGCGAGCGCCACTCGTTCGCAGCCGTCAAGAAGTTGGCGAGCTGAGCAGGCGGAGCCACATTTCCTGAGAGCACCCATTGGGACCATGCTCTAAAATGAACGGGAAGTAGGCCATTTTGATTTTTGTGTGAATTTTCCCATGATTTCTTGTTGCTACACTTAAACGAACTCCTCCTAGGGACTTTGTCAGAACCTCTTCAAATTTGGTCAGTATAATCTAAAGACCTTTGCTATTAAAAGTTACTCAAAGCTTTACGTTTGATGGAATGGTGTAGCCATGGCGTGGCGGCCATTTTACGTGATTCGCCGTTACACAGCAACCTGATATAACTCCACAAAACGCAGCCCCAGCACTACGTTTGACCTACATCTACGAAATTTGGTAGGAACATGCTCTAAAACTAACAAGAAGTTAGCCATTTAGATTTTTGTGTGAATTTCCCTTTGATTTCTAGTCGCTATACTTTAATAAACTCCTCCTAGGGACTTTGTCAGATCCACTTCAAATTTGGTCAGTACAATCTAAAGATCTTTGCAACTAAAAGTTACTCAAAGCTTTATGTTTGATGGAATGGCGTAGCCGTGGCGGCCTTGTACGTGATTCGCTATTAAACAACAAGCTGATGTAACTCCACATGGACTTGCTCAAATCTGTCCCAAACTTGCCATACTTGATAACAGTCATGGCCTGAGGATGTCTACAAGCCAATTTTCACTCAAAGTCATAGCGCCACCTTCTGGCAACAGGAAGACAGCGTTATGTGACAAACGGAATCCGATTTACATGACATTTACATGATGTGGTCTATACTTGATGTAGAGCAACATAATGCATGTTTGCGCGTGTTCTCTAGCGCCACATAGTGGATACAGGAACTGGTGGAATATTTGCACTACATAATTTCCAGCGTCACAGTCCACGCATTAAAAATACGTCTAACTTGTGGGCATGCCTTCCGATGGTCGCTGATATGTATGGCCACGTCTGCCGGCGTCCCGCCAGTACCCCCGAGACGCAGGAAAGTGCGAGGGCACGTACATCGATGCTTGCAGCTTTAATTCAGTGTGGCTTTGTGGCACAAGGCAGTAAAACTGCCTGTGCCAAAGCACACTGTATATTATCCATCGGGCTTAATCATACTACTACTACTAATAATAATAATAACTAGAAAATTCCTAAAGAACTTTTGACAGTGTGGCTTCTACTGCCCGAAGAAATCGCAATATATACACACGCCAATGTTACCGGTAGTGTCATTCAGGTTCAATTGAGCTAGAGCTACTCTCTTTTCTGCATTTTAGATTCATACTCTTGGATTGAATCTTGTATTTGTGGGGCTTTTATTTTGAAAGGGTGGGACTGGGTGGGTGAGAGAGGGGGAGAGGAGACAGAATCATAATGTTTGACACTAAAATGAGAGGCTTCATCACAAGCATTCCAGTTAAAATTCATTCTGTGGGGCTTTTAATTTGAAATGGGGGGAGGGGGGGTGAGAGGGGAAAAGTCCTCTAAAAATATCTAAGACCTGAATGACTGTATGATACAGAGAGACACAGAGAGGGAGAGAGAGTAAAATGCAGAAAAGAGAGTAGCTCTAGCTCAATTGAACCTGAATGACACTACCGGTAACAGTGGCGTGTGTATATATTGCGATTTCTTCGGGCAGTAGAAGCCACACTGTCAAAATTTCTTTTGGAATTTTCTAGTTGTTTGTTGTTTTCCTTTGAAAACATAATAAAGAGTGCAGTTTAGTTTTTGTTTTGTAGGAGACAGGGTTGGTCCAGTGTTTGGGTTTGCAGCCAATGACTTTTGTTGCTGTAGTGATAATTCTGTCAATTATTTATATTGTGTGCTTTGTTTTCTTTCCCTAGAGGAGGTCTATTTCAGGTTAATGTGTGTGAGAAGGAAGTTGAAGGAGTCTGTTATCGTAATTGGTTGTGGATGATGTTGATCGTCACTGGTGGGGAAGGAAACTGCCTGCTCATAAAAGGCTCTCCTCTCTTGCCCTCCTTTATTGGAAAGTAGGTCGGTCAACATCGTTGTAAAAATTACTCATCTATGTTGCATGAAAAGGGACGAGTGGAACCCGGGTGAGAGCAAATGGTGAGCACTATGTCTTCCATGCAGTATTTGTGCTAAAAAGAAAAATACTTATAGCTGTTCCTGGCATTCTGTTTGTTTTATAATGGATGGATTACACATTAAGTTTGTTTTCTTAGTTACTGGTCATGAACATCCAGCATTTAAAGTGGCAACATTTTGCAATTAGTTCAGGCTTTGTCCAGTGCTTTAAACAATCCTTTCAAATTTCTGACAGTTAGCATGCACATTAGATGAGCGATTTGTTTGCCACCTCTTTTCAGTAAGTTTCTTTTGATGATGTACACAATCCTTTGTGCAATTTACTCCCCCCTGGCATTTTATTCAGTGCAAATAGAAGTTTGAGGAGCTTGTGACCGACTAGTGATGGTATGTTCCTGGCTGGCTAGTACATTAGCGGTTAGGTTGCCCGCTATCACAGTTTAACAACTATACCCGTGATTAGTTGCTGTATCAAGCATCTATAACCAAATATTTGGCAAAAAATCTGGTATTTTTTATGTGCCATTTTCTGGTCTGACAAAACCCTTCAGCAAAACCTCACTGTAAGGGCAGTGGTGTAGCTGCCCACCCTATTCTTAAAGCTTTAGTTGGCTGCACACATTGAGCCCATTGCAGGGACCCTTCTGCTCTTTCCTGCACCGCCGGCAGGGATGCCCTTGCTTTCTCCGATTGTCTGTCTGATTTTGATTTTGTGGCTGTGGTGTGGGGACCTATCCTAACCTCGGGACTGGGGCATGCACTTCTAACGCTGTAGACGTAAAATGATTATGAAGCCCCTGTATTTGCAACATACCATATCGGCAGCAAGACAGTAATGCAAATATTACACACGCATATTGTAAATGTCAATGCTAGTGTGCTCAGTGCCAACTGGAAAGGTGATGGTTCCGTTAGCGGTTAGCCAAAAGCACCTTCCAAAACAACAAAAGTGAGCCACAAGCGGCCGAAGGGTACGCAGCAGTGTGTGTACTGGTAGTCCCGTTAGCAGTTAGCCAAACACATCGCAAACTGTTATCCCCTCACTGTGGGTGCAGAATAGTGGATGGGGGGGGTCGGAGATTACTCCTGGCAAAGGGCCGATTAAGAGTAGTGAGAGAGGGTTCAGCTGGCAGTCAATGGTGGTACAAAACGGACAATAATAAGTTGTTTTGAGAAAGTTTGAGTTAACGTAGCCATTCGAGGTCTTTAAGCATACAGCCATAACTGGGCACCCAAAAGATAATGCAGTTTGCTGTAGCAGAATGCAAGATTAGCAGTGGACAGACACATAGGTGCACACTTACTGACTCACAGATGCCCGCACACATATCTCATAATCCTCCTGGTGGAGATAATAATATGAATAACAATATTAGAGTATGCAGGCATTTTGTTGACCAATATACAAATTATGCGCCAAACAGGTCTGTATTATTACTCTTAACAATCTGTTTCCAAATTCTTTACAGCAGAGTCATAGCAGCATTATGTGTAGCTATTTTCCAAATAATCAAATTTCAGCTCTTTAAACTGAATACCAGTGAAAATCTCTCCTACACACAAAATGTGTGCAAGCAAGTTCTATCTGTGTTAGTGGCGCTAGCGCTTGTTTGGTGGCCATAGGTCACATGTATTTATATAAATTCAGCTTGATATACCAAGTAAACTGCCGTACAAACTGCCAGTAAACGCATTGTGCTGAGGGAACCTGTGATGTTATCCAGATGCAGATTAAAAATGATTGAGCGTTTTCTCTATTGTATATGTGTACTTTCCGTTCTCTGTGGTTTATTCAGGTGTGTCTACTCTAGGTGTCCTTGAATGTGTCTAAAGGGGTCCTGACCACAGAGATTACTGCTGACGGAGTGAAGGTCCAAGGTGAGATTCCAATGTCAGAACTAACTATATATAGTTTGTGATATGTGCCATACCTTTAGTTGCAATACCCGCATTGCAGTCAACTACCAGCATATAAAAATAATAAACAACAAATGATCTGCCTCATTGGTTAGTACAGTGGTTCTCAAACTGTGGGGCGCGCCCCTCTAGTGGGGCGCGGCGGTATTGCAGGTTGGGCGCAGGGGGAAATGCAGAATTTTTTTATTTCAAGAACTTTATTCATACCTGCAAACTTGTCGCTTTTCGGCGAAATTTGCCGTTTTGAATCAAAATATATCATCCACGCGAATCGTGTAGATCCGTAGAGGGTTTTTTTTGGGGGGGGGGGGGGTCAACATTTCTCAGCCAGCGTTTCTCAGATTGGAGTGAGACGAGGAGAAAAGGTGATGTCGTGATCTTCACAATAAAACATCTCTGATGTGACGTGTCGAGTCTTGGCCAATCAGCGTAAAGATGTCTACACCGTCTTTCCCTCCGTTACAGTTTAAGTTACGTTATGTCCCGTTACCGTTCAGACTTGCTGGGTTAAGTTAACGTCCAATACATGCGGAACTTCGTGGACTGTTAACGTCCGTCATTATCACGATTTAGGAGGAAAAAACGTAACGTGATGAAACATGCAGCCCCCCCGTGTTCCGGTTCAGTTCACGCGGTCACTCGTTAACGTTAAACCAGAACACCGGCGGATCTGGTTGCAGGTTGTTTGTTTTAACTCAAAGTAGAATGAAAGGCCCAGATGCTGATGAGATGATGAGGTCAAAGAGCTTCAGGGAGAGGAGGCTGGTTGTGTAGCGCAGCTTGATGCAGGGCTGAGATGTGAGTGGAGCTGGGCCTGGATAAAGGTGGAGCTGGGCCTGGATAAAGGTGGAGCTGGGCCTGGATAAAGGTGGAGGTCTAAACAGACGTGAGTACAGCTTCCTGCTGTCACAGTGTTTTAAATACATTGATAAGGCAGGGTATGCTAAATGCAGCCTCTGCTCCAAGGAGATAAAGTACTCACATGTCCTCATCACACTGTTCACACTGTTCACTGTGATGACCACAGCCAGTGTACCAACAGTCCCACGTGCTGTTAAATCGCAGCTATTTTACTTTTAGAATGCTACATTTTAAAGCTCATATTTAAAATAAAATGCTCCAGATACTTGTGACACGTATCTGGAGCATTTTGTTTTGTTTTGCACAGGTTGCACGTTATTGTTGTTTTGAAAAGATATGCAGTGTAAAACTCAGTAAAACTCCTTATTGCCAAATATTTGAACTAGTTTTCTTTAGTTTTTCACAGGTTGCAGTTTATTGTTATTATCTTAGAAAGATATTCAGTGCAAAACAGGTGAATTGCAGCCACAAGAAGCTATTTTTTGTGGGCGGTGGGGCATGAACATTTTTCTTCCTCCAAAGTGGGGCGTGACAGAAAAAGTTTGAGATCCACTGGGTTCGTAGATCAACTTAACCGTTTCCAAATAATCGGCCAAATGAACGTGGCTGGTAAGCTTTCACAGCTGAACTGCATGGTTCTAATACAGAGGAGAACTTTGTACAGAAACAGTTGATATACTTTTAGACAAAGAGTTGTGGATGAATAGAATCGCATCCACCCTTGATGGTTTTAGTGCCTTATTAAGTTACATTTCATAATGATGCAACCTGAGCATTCCCTGGATTTCTCTTAGAAACGAGGTAATTTCACTTGTTTTCAAAAGAAATAAAAACTAGTGGTTGTTTCTTTTTAAAGACATCAAAACAAGACGTGTTTTCTCTTATTTCGAAAATAAATAAAAACTAGACGTTGTTTTACTTGTTTCTGTGCAATTGTCTCTTTTCAGGGCACTTCGTTAGTTGTCACTAACTGCGAAAGTTCCCTGTGTAAACACCTGATATTCTTCATGGCTTAATTTAATGTCGTCTCAAACATTTCAAACCAACATCAAATAGAGTTGGTTGGACGTTCATGATTAAACAGCTGTTGTTTGACTATTGTGACATTCTTTTAACTGTCAGGTCATGGTGAGAGCAGACTGATTATGGAGTCTAGCAGCCTGGTGACCCTCAACTACCTGCTGGCTACAGTGTCCTACACCAGCACTGTCTACCATATACACACCGGAGACCTCGGTATGCGTCAGGGAAATTGGAGCGGAGCTACAAAATCAGAAATGAAATGCTCAAAATGATGTGCATAAGTCCTAATACAGCAAATGTAATGGGAAAAGAACAAGTGCAGTTTTCAATGTTTTGTACAGCTATCTGTGTGCATGAATGTGTGTTTAATGTAAAGTTACTGTGGAAAATGTTTGTGCATTTTGTTTGTTCTTAGATTCACCGGCAGCTTAGTTTGAGTCCACTTTGTTTTCTACAGTAAACTTTTCTGTTCTTAGCATCCTTCCAGTTTGACAACCATGAAGCCGTGTTTCCCATTACCATCAAACAGCCTCTCCTTCCAGTCCTGTACGACATGGGAACAGGTAGGTGTGCACTCGTCATGGTGGTCTGGGGTTTAAATTCAAGTTAGTGGGAGAAGGAGGGAGGAATAAATGTATCTGAAGAAGAATGGACAGCAATATGGAATATGGAAATTTCAATGAAAGAGTAGCAGCTCGCAGACATGGAGAGAAACCCTTCTGTTGCTGGAGAGGATATGGAAACCAAAATGCAAACTATTACCATATTTTTTGGGATTGCCCTGTTATCAAAGACTATTGGAGCGGGATACACACGGCCCTACAGAACATGTTTAATGGTGAAATAGCCCTAGAAAGTAAGACCATGTATCTCAGATATTTACCTGAAAATGTGTCAAAAAGAGACAAATATTTAATAAATGTACTTCTGGTGGCCGATAAAAAGACTCTTAACAGGAAATAGTTGTCACAAGAGTCCAATCTGAATACATGGATGGACATTACAATGGACAAGATAACAGCATCTGTCAACTACAAATTGTAAAAAACGGGATATATGTAACACCCCATAGACCTGACTTTAAGTTCATAAATCGATGACTGTACCATAGAGAATAGATCACTCCCTAGTGATATAGTTTTTCTTTTTGTTCTTTGTATTTTTCTTAATGTGTATACCTCAAATGGGCATCATCTGAAGATCTGTATATACCGTATACATTGTCTAAAAGACATCTGTAAATGTCTGATTGATGCCAACTATCAATGAAACGTAAATAAAAAGAATAAAGTTAGTATTCAATTATTTATGGCAGGAAAGTGCTGTTTCTCTACTCTGTGCTAGAACCGCATGATCATCAAACTGTATGATTTTCTTTTTAAAGCGTAAAAGCTGCCCTCTAGTATATTTACTACTATTCAGTTTTCAAACTTAACCTACAAAAGATGCCGGAAGATGAAACTAACTGTCTTGCTTTTGGGTAAACTGCTGTGGACCAGTTTGTATTAAGTACTTGCATGTGTGCTATTATCAGTAACAGCTTGCATCATTTCCTGTAACGATGCAAGTTACTTATTCGTGATACAAACACTTTTGAATGAACTACTCAATTAACTTTATTTATAAAGCACATTTCTAGTTCAAACTGCTTGAAAGTAAGGAAACGGGCACTGTGACAAGTAAATTGTCCTGTTTCTAAACCCAAATAAAAGTCGCCTCAATTACGCTGAAAACCTGCTACAATAAATCGCCAACAGGTTCATGGTCAACTGTGCTGACGATTCATTGAGTTTTACCGTTTTCTCTTTTCTTTAACGTCTCTTCTCTGTCAGATATCAGCTCTCAAGTCACCGTCGTCACCAAGACGTTCCTGCGCTACACACAACTCAAGGTGTTGCTGAGTAGCATCCGGCGTTTCTATAGCAACATAGAAGTCGTCATCGCAGATGACAGCTTTGAACCGGAGAACATTACTGGAGAACACATCAGACAGTACATCATGCCTCCAGCACAGGTACACACAAACACACACACACACATATTGTTGGTCATCACTTTTTAAAATTTATTGTTGGTCATCACTTTTTTCTCAAATTTTCGTGAGGTTACACCGAGGAAGGTGATCTAAGCATCAATAAAACACCTGATTTATTTGCACATGATCTTCTGATGTATTCAACTATTGGTTTAAACTTTTGGCAGAATGACCTTTTATGTTTTTTCATTTTGACAATGCAACTATTAATTTATTGAAAGGTTATTTGATGTTGTTTGTCAATGCTCTGTATTGCATTGAACTTGTCACCTGAAATGAACATTAAAATAACATGTTTTCTCCCTCAGGGCTGGTTTGCCGGCAGGAATCTGGGTGTCTCTCAGGTAACCACCAAGTACCTCCTGTGGGTGGACGATGACTTTGTGTTTACGGAGGAGACGAAGATAGAGAAGCTGGTGGAGGTGATGGAGGCGGTCCCCGAACTGGATGTGGTGAGAATAAAAAGGGCTCGTGTCTGAGGGGTCAGTTGTGTTGATTATTTCAAGTGAAATAGACAGAAAGAAAGAAAGTATAGTTATATCTGTCAGGTGTTCTCCAGATTTCTGCTCCTCACTACATTTATTTCTGAATACACTCTACATTGATTTTTGTGTGGATTTGGTAAGTTTGAGTTCATTTTCGTCTGGAAAAAGGTTTTCTATCTGAGGTTCACATCAGGGCAGAGAGTCCAGTATGTAAAAGACATACTGTCCTTCTCAAACATCACTGTTTATCCTCCTCTGCACCTGTCTTCTTGTTGTTTTTGTCAACTAGAGCCGATCCCAGTATGTAATGTGGTTGCCAGTTTTATAACCAGTTTTCCCGGTCTCTCTGTTCTCGTCAGCTGGGCGCGTCAGTACAAGGGAACCGGTTTTATTTCTCTCTCATATATGAGGAAGGAGAGGAAATGGAGGGCGGCTGCCTCTACAGAAAGTCTGGGGGGAAGTTCCATCCACTTCCTGGTTACCCACAATGCTTTATGGCCAGTGGGGTGGTCAACTTCTTCCTGGCTCGAACCCATGCCGTACAGAGGGTGGGATTTGACCCTAAGCTCCAGAGGGTAGCGCACTCGGGTAGGTCTAGAGTTTGGAGTCCAAGGGGCAGTAAGTCCACACTCTTTTAGTTTTCGTTGGCGTCTTTCTAAAAGTGTGAATGTCCGTCTCTGACTCCAGAGTTCTTTATGGATGGCCTGGGCTCCTTGATGGTTGCCTCGTGTGACCACGTGTCCATCAGCCATCAGCCCAAAACGGGCCACAGCAAGGACGAGGCTCTCTACAAAAAGTTCAGACACCCTGCAGGGGGTGACGCAAAGCTCAAACTGCAGCTTCACTTCTTCAAAAACCACCTAAAGTGTATCAAGTATGGATAGATGACCACTTGAGGACATTGAGTGACTATTTCCCTGCACTTCTTCAAATGAATGTATTTTATATTTCTCTTTCTCCTTTTTATTGTTGGATAAAGTGAGAGGGGATCCTTTCCTTTTTTTTACGTGTGCGCGCGTGTGTGTGTGTGTGTATCAATTAATTATTGTGTGTATCAATTAATTATTGTGTGTATCAATTAATTATTGTGTGTGCCTTAATCAATTATTGTGTTTTGTGAAACCATAGATCCATGTTTTTGATGCTTGACTTAATAAATTGTTAATACTTATAGATCGTCTTCTGTTCATCGAATGTAATTCCAATCAAACGATCTGCGCAGGGTCCTTCTGAAGGTGTAGTCTTTTGGAGTCGGATTATACGGTGGGCTTTTAGCCCGAGGGTAAATCACTAGTATATAGGTGGCACCATCGCGCGTGCATGTAAGTGCACCAGATTGCATGTGAAGTGTGCATTTTATGACTTTTATTTTTATTTTTTTATTTTATTTTATTTTTCGAATTTGCATAATGATCTGAAAACTGCTTTATTGCGTATATAGCGAATGTATAAAGTTGTTTTATTATTGTGTGTAGGAGTGCGTAGAGAGAGGTGTTGTGTGACTGAAACTTATTTACTCCTGCTGTAGCAGGCTGGTGTCTCCCCAAGACTGTGAGCAGGGAGCAGGGAGGGGAGGGGTCTGAAAGGTGCACTTGTTTTGCGTGCGTGCGTGTGTGTGTGGTGAATAACTGAACCGCTTTGAGCATACATGAGGGTGCGTGTGTCCGTAGAGGGGCGTATAGGAGGGCATAGAGGAGTGTGTGTGAGACTGAAACGTATTTAGGTCTACTCATACTGTAGATCAGGGGTACTTAAAACACTTAAGTACCTAAATACTTAATAAGATTCTTTTTTCAGTTGTAGTTCACTAAAAACTGATTCGTCATCAGCCTTTCCAAAATACTTACCTGACCGATATGCACAAGCACTGTGAATCAATTTTTCAATATACTAGTGTGCTCAGTCTACACTTATGGGAATGCAGTTTGTTTCTGGATTCACATTACAGTAAAAAGGTCCACACTTGTATTGTATGGAATGACAGAGGTCCACCGTCGGCTGGTAAATAATGATACAAGTTCCCTCTTAGACAGCATGGAGTAACATTAAAACTCCATGTATGGAAAAGAAATAAGCTAAATTAAAAGCACTTGTGAAAAAAATAATCTAAACTAAATAATTCTATATTATTTTTCAAACATGATTTGTTATGTTTTTGAAAAAAAAAAAAATAATAATAATTATATATATATAAATAACCAGGGTTAAATTAAGAATATTTGTGATGATAACTACTCTATAATGTGCTGGTAATTAAATATGTCAGTATAATCTTTAAATAGCAGTATCAACTATTACAATTTAATCTAAGTTTACATACTTATTTTAGCCCAAACAAACTTCTCATTAGACATTTTTTTCTTTTTTTGATGTGAAACACCTTGTTTAATTACTATTTCTTGAGTAGCTTGTAGTGTTGTGTCTCAGGCACTCTGAGATTGATAAAACACCCATGAGAAGTTGACTACTCTGAACCACAGGACACCAACCCCACTCTGTAGACAATGAAGGACTGACACAGATTTTCACACTTTTCTGGCACAGATTCGCACTCCTCACCCGCACCAAACCACTCATTTCTCAGAGACGGCATTCCCCACCTTTCAACCTCAAAAGTTAGGAACTGTGTAGCACACGTGTGCAGGTCGCTCCACTTCTTCAGTGTTGAGGATTTTTTCATGTCCCCATCATGAATTGAAGCCATTAAAACATTTGCAACTCTTCCTAAAAAGAGGGGTAGCTATGTAATAAAGTCACATTGTGTATGGCTTTATTACACAGGCCATGCACGAGGTCGTTGTATGAAATGTACACAGAGAGATGAACAAAATATAAATTCCCCTTTAGGGGTTACGTCAACTCAGATTGTTGGTACAACTATATTGTAAAAATACTGATTGTTTCATATACATTCACAAAGTCACTCAAGTTATCATGCTTTATCACTTACTGTATAAATGATCATTTGAAATCAACTTGTCATAGGTCAAGACAGTGTATCATGTGTAATATATTCTTAGATAATTAGATAAACCATCTTTAAAAGGCTGAAATGAACTGCACATTTGGGTCTCAATAGCACTTAATCACAGTGTAGCTGGTCAGGATTGTGTATACATGTTGGGCTCCTCACAGAAGGTTCACAGGAGTGTTGGTGCCTTTTGGAAGTGTTGGCCACTTTGACATTTTGGAGGATGAAAACCAACCGTGAGACTTTTCTACTTTTACTCTTACTTGAGAGGTAAGTTCCATATTGTAGTTTTTTTTTTACAATTCAATTTGTTGGTAACACTACTTTGTAAATACTGATCGCTGCATATCCTAACCTAAGTGATTAGGCTGTTCCACACACATCATTTATATACAATCATTTTTAATCAATTTAATTATAGGTCTTGAATGTGTCTCAGGTGTAATATATTCTTAAATGTTTCACAGAAAAATGGGACCCAGAAGAGTTTTTTCCTGAGAAAGAAGCCTTGTACTTCATTGCTTCTGAGGAAAGATAAAGTCATGTTTCAGAAAGAATTCATCAGTGAGGAGAAAGCTATGTTATAAGATTAGAATATATGATTATCTGTTCAATTCTGTATGTATATTGGTACAACACTTCGTTCAAGAAACTCAGTTCAGTTGCCAGTGAATTATAAGGCAGGAAATGTTTCTTCGTTACAGTATCTGCATTCTATTATAACTAACTATAATTGGGGATATATGATTATAATACAACTATAATTAAAACTATATTATAACTGTTACATGTTGCCATGAAAGGTGCAGCCCAAAAATGGGTTAAAGACATAGTTTGACAGTGTGGCACCCATTAGCTTTCTTGTCAGGGGTTAGACATGAAAACCAATGCCACTCTCATATTTGTAGACTAAAAACAAAACCAGCAGGCTGATGAAGTAAAACAAAACCAAAAAGCATGATGTCTCTGGTGGCCTAGGTGTTTTATAACAGTGGACAGAGCCAGGTTAGCGGTCTCCACATGCTTCCACTCTTTATGTTCAGCTAAGCTTAGGCTGTTGTTGTGTATAGAGATTGACCTAATCATGTAACTCTCAGCAAGAAAGTTTTACATGATGAATACTGCCATAATACATTGTGTACAGAGTTATGATGTTTAATTCTATAGATTTAGATACAGTAATTGTTTTCAAAGGAAGCCTTTTGCTTAATCCAAACCCTTAAAGTAACAATGCATATCGGCATCAAGTGTTATAATTGCTGAGCTTATTAGTGTTGGTTGTTCATGGTATGTGGTGACAGTTGCAACATTTATTAAACTTGTATCACAATGAATATAATATAATTAATGAAGTAATTCCCTTTCATAATATATTAAACATGGGGTAATGGCCACCGAAACCATTGAGCAGGGAGAATTCTTGCCCGAGTGTTGGAATACACATCACTGGTCTCTCATGCAGATGCAGCATTTTTTGTATTTCTACTCCTTTCGGGGACAGACATTCTGGTAAGTACAATTGCATGAGTGCTCTAACTATATATACTTCAACTTCGTTTAATAATGTTTCTAAGATGTAATAAAAATCATTTCACTATGCAGTGTTGATGGCAGTAAGAACACTGCGAGACTTGGAAGATTCATCAATGATGATCACCTCAAGCCAAACAGCACAATTAAAATAATAAGTAATGCAGTGAAGTTACCCTGTCTTTGTTTTGTTTTTTATCATCTGTTTTAATCATACTGTGTATACATATACTCCTAAACATAATATTATTTGACATAAACACAGAATGACTCCCTGTTAAACTGACTGTAATTCTGATTTTCGTGCTTATGTGACCAACAGATACTGGATGAACAGAAGAGCCCACACCTGTGTGCATTTCCAATCACACAAATAAACCCCCGGAGAAGAAATTGTATATGACTACGGAGAACCTAACTGTCAAGGGAGACATGTATTTATATTTTCACATTTTGTTACATGCCACTCAGGGAATCCATCATTTAACTAAGTGGTGAGGACTTCTTTCACCCTTATTAATAGTGTAAATATGCTTTGCAAACTGGCATAAATTACTTTGAAGCATATGGTTGAAACCTTAAATGCAAAGTGACCCTTATATGGTACAGCGTAAGAAATGAGTGAATGCTGAAGAAAAGGGGCTTGAATGAAAATCCAACTCTAAGGGCTAATGGAAGAGACTGGAAAGCAATAAAATACTTTTGTGCAAAGCCAAAAACAGGGGGAGCCTGAGGAAGGGGATGACTGGAGGGTGTCTATGGGGAGCCTGAAACTGCTGATCAATTGTTGTAATGTAAATAACTGATGTTCCCAACTGCTCTTATAATAGAATTACAGTCAGTTTAACAGGGAGTCATTCTGTGTTAGACACAACACTACAAGCTACTCAAGAAATAGTAATTAAACAAGGTGTTTCACATCAAAAAAAGAAAAAAAACGTCTAATGAGAAGTTTGTTTGGGGCTAAAGTAAGTATGTCAACTTAGATTAAATTGTAATAGTTGATACTGCTATTTAAAGATTATACTGACATATTTAATTACCAGCACATTATAGAGTAGTTATCATCACAAATATTCTTAATTTAACCCTGGTTGTTTTAGTATTTTCTTCCATTCTTTTAGATTCTAAAATACATGTTGCTCTCCTGCCTTCTGGGTAGCCCTTTAAATTAATACCGTGCCAAAAATAAAACTTAAGATATCCACTAAAGTTGAATATGTTGTTACTACATTGCTACACAAACAGTATAAATAAAAACATCGTGTTTCAAGAGACTGGTGTCTTCACTAAGTGTCCTGTTAATAGTCACAGTCACACACACACACACACACACACACACACACACTCTCTCTAAGGGAGACACCCAGTGCCTCTACACAGCATGGGTCCCCCACTGGAGGACCTAGACGCTGTTGCATCCGGACCCAGGACCTAAAACCGATAGATAATTCGGGGTTATACATATTAAGGTGAGAGTTTGGACTTTAACCGGCGCGTGTTATTCAGCCGTTACGGCCCTTGTTCAGCGGTGCATGAAACACATCAGGTGATGTAGCACAGCCAGTCAAATTATGAGTATTCTGACATGTTTCCTGAATCGAGCGAGGTTTACACACACCGTGACACACGGGGGAGAGACGAGGAAATAGAAAGAAGAGCAGGAATATTGCGCTAATCTAAGAAGTTATCTCACATGCCGTTCTCCAAAAAGAGAAACGTGTTCAGAGAGAATAGAATTTATAAGCAGGAATGAACAGACTCTTATATGTTAATTCTTCCCACAGGCCGTTAAAACCAGTATGTTTCAGAAACCGTAACTATTGATAAATGCTGCAAATGAAGCGCACTACGAGGCAAAGCACAACTCTTTTGAACAAACGTACCCACTCACTTCTAAATGAAGACATAGTAAATACAACCTGTGCCCCAATGTGATCAGGATCCTAACACATGAATTCACTGTTTAATGATGTTAACAGAGAGAATAGAGCTGAAACAAGTGGTTTAATAACCACAGATAAAGTCCATGCTCACTGATTTATCTTGTTAGATGACAAAAATATAATATCGTGGCTTTTCTATTGACATCACTTCACACCTGTATGAACTGAATTTAAAGCTGCAGACAATGCAGTGAAATTGATTTTTCTAAAATGAATTACTTTATTTTAAGATGCACATTCAAAAGCTTTCTGTTTAATCAGTTATTCTTTAGTCCAGCCCTTATTGTACTTGAAATGAGAAGAACATTTATTTATGTATTTCCATGTATTATTTATAATCCATCCAGTTAAATTTGAAAACTGAGAATAATAATAATTGAAATGTAATTGATGTGTACTTTCTTTATTTGATTTGACAGTTGTTGACTACACAGAGACGTTGTTACTACTACTAGGCTTTTTGAATATATTTATATATGGCACTAAATAGCGCGAGTTAGATATTATTGTAATGTTTCAGACTTTTGCCTAAGGAGATTTTCTCAATCTGACCCTTTTGGAATTTTAGTTGAATACCCCTGATCTACAGTATGAGTAGACCTAAATAAGTTTCAGTCTCACACACACTCCTCTATGCCCTCCTATACGCCCCTCTACGGACACACGCACCCTCATGTATGCTCAAAGCGGTTCAGTTATTCACCACACACACACGCACGCACGCAAACCAAGTGCACCTTTCAGACCCCTCCCCTCCCTGCTCCCTGCTCACAGTCTTGGGGAGACACCAGCCTGCTACAGCAGGAGTAAATAAGTTTCAGTCACACAACACCTCTCTCTACGCACTCCTACACACAATAATAAAACAACTTTATACATTCGCTATATACGCAATAAAGCAGTTTTCAGATCATTATGCAAATTCGAAAAATAAAATAAAATAAAAAAATAAAAATAAAAGTCATAAAATGCACACTTCACATGCAATCTGGTGCACTTACATGCACGCGCGATGGTGCCACCTATATACTAGTGATTTACCCTCGGGCTAAAAGCCCACCGTATAATCCGACTCCAAAAGACTACACCTTCAGAAGGACCCTGCGCAGATCGTTTGATTGGAATTACATTCGATGAACAGAAGACGATCTATAAGTATTAACAATTTATTAAGTCAAGCATCAAAAACATGGATCTATGGTTTCACAAAACACAATAATTGATTAAGGCACACAATAATAATTAATTAAGACACACAATAATTAATTAAGACACACAATAATTAATTAAGACACACAATAATTAATTAAGACACACAATAATTAATTAAGGCACACAATAATAATTAATTAAGACACACAATAATTAATTAAGACACACAATAATTAATTAAGGCACACAATAATAATTAATTAAGGCACACAATAATAATTAATTAAGACACACAATAATTAATTAAGACACACAATAATTAATTGATACACACACACACACACACACACACACACACACGCGCGCACACACGTAAAAAAAAGGAAAGGATCCCCTCTCACTTTATCCAACAATAAAAAGGAGAAAGAGAAATATAAAATACATTCATTTGAAGAAGTGCAGGGAAATAGTCACTCAATGTCCTCAAGTGGTCATCTATCCATACTTGATACACTTTAGGTGGTTTTTGAAGAAGTGAAGCTGCAGTTTGAGCTTTGCGTCACCCCCTGCAGGGTGTCTGAATCTTTTGTAGAGAGCCTCGTCCTTGCTGTGGCCCGTTTTGGGCTGATGGCCGATGGACACGTGGTCACACGAGGCAACCATCAAGGAGCCCAGGCCATCCATAAAGAACTCTGGAGTCAGAGACAGACATTCACACTTTTAGAAAGACGCCAACGAAAACTAAAAGAGTGTGGACTTACTGCCCCTTGGACTCCAAACTCTAGACCTACCCGAGTGCGCTACCCTCTGGAGCTTAGGGTCAAATCCCACCCTCTGTACGGCATGGGTTCGAGCCAGGAAGAAGTTGACCACCCCACTGGCCATAAAGCATTGTGGGTAACCAGGAAGTGGATGGAACTTCCCCCCAGACTTTCTGTAGAGGCAGCCGCCCTCCATTTCCTCTCCTTCCTCATATATGAGAGAGAAATAAAACCGGTTCCCTTGTACTGACGCGCCCAGCTGACGAGAACAGAGAGATCGGGAAAACTGGTTATAAAACTGGCAACCAGATTACATACTGGGATCGGCTCTAGTTGACAAAAACAACAAGAAGACAGGTGCAGAGGAGGATAAACAGTGATGTTTGAGAAGGACAGTATGTCTTTTACATACTGGACTCTCTGCCCTGATGTGAACCTCAGATAGAAAACCTTTTTCCAGACGAAAATAAACTCAAACTTACCAAATCCACACAAAAATCAATGTAGAGTGTATTCAGAAATAAATGTAGTGAGGAGCAGAAATCTGGAGAACACCTGACAGATATAACTATACTTTCTTTCTTTCTCTTTCTTTCTGTCTATTTCACTTGAAATAATCAACACAACTGACCCCTCAGACACGAGCCCTTTTTATTCTCACCACATCCAGTTCAGGGACCGCCTCCATCACCTCCACCAGCTTCTCTATCTTCGTCTCCTCCGTAAACACAAAGTCATCGTCCACCCACAGGAGGTACTTGGTGGTTACCTGAGAGACACCCAGATTCCTGCCGGCAAACCAGCCCTGAGGGAGAAAACATGTTATTTTAATGTTCATTTCAGGTGACAAGTTCAATGCAATACAGAGCATTGACAAACAACATCAAATAACCTTTCAATAAATTAATAGTTGCATTGTCAAAATGAAAAAACATAAAAGGTCATTCTGCCAAAAGTTTAAACCAATAGTTGAATACATCAGAAGATCATGTGCAAATAAATCAGGTGTTTTATTGATGCTTAGATCACCTTCCTCGGTGTAACCTCACGAAAATTTGAGAAAAAAGTGATGACCAACAATAAATTTAAAAAAAGTGATGACCAACAATAAGTGTGTGTGTGTGTGTGTGTGTGTGTACCTGTGCTGGAGGCATGATGTACTGTCTGATGTGTTCTCCAGTAATGTTCTCCGGTTCAAAGCTGTCATCTGCGATGACGACTTCTATGTTGCTATAGAAACGCCGGATGCTACTCAGCAACACCTTGAGTTGTGTGTAGCGCAGGAACGTCTTGGTGACGACGGTGACTTGAGAGCTGATATCTGACAGAGAAGAGACGTTAAAGAAAAGAGAAAACGGTAAAACTCAATGAATCGTCAGCACAGTTGACCATGAACCTGTTGGCGATTTATTGTAGCAGGTTTTCAGCGTAATTGAGGCGACTTTTATTTGGGTTTAGAAACAGGACAATTTACTTGTCACAGTGCCCGTTTCCTTACTTTCAAGCAGTTTGAACTAGAAATGTGCTTTATAAATAAAGTTAATTGAGTAGTTCATTCAAAAGTGTTTGTATCACGAATAAGTAACTTGCATCGTTACAGGAAATGATGCAAGCTGTTACTGATAATAGCACACATGCAAGTACTTAATACAAACTGGTCCACAGCAGTTTACCCAAAAGCAAGACAGTTAGTTTCATCTTCCGGCATCTTTTGTAGGTTAAGTTTGAAAACTGAATAGTAGTAAATATACTAGAGGGCAGCTTTTACGCTTTAAAAAGAAAATCATACAGTTTGATGATCATGCGGTTCTAGCACAGAGTAGAGAAACAGCACTTTCCTGCCATAAATAATTGAATACTAACTTTATTCTTTTTATTTACGTTTCATTGATAGTTGGCATCAGTCAGACATTTACAGATGTCTTTTAGACAATGTATACGGTATATACAGATCTTCAGATGATGCCCATTTGAGGTATACACATTAAGAAAAATACAAAGAACAAAAAGAAAAACTATATCACTAGGGAGTGATCTATTCTCTATGGTACATTCATCGATTTATGAACTTAAAGTCAGGACTATGGGGTGTTACATATATCCCGTTTTTTACAATTTGTAGTTGACAGATGCTGTTATCTTGTCCATTGTAATGTCCATCCATGTATTCAGATTGGACTCTTGTGACAACTATTTCCTGTTAAGAGTCTTTTTATCGGCCACCAGAAGTACATTTATTAAATATTTGTCTCTTTTTGACACATTTTCAGGTAAATATCTAAGATACATGGTCTTACTTTCTAGGGCTATTTCACCATTAAACATGTTCTGTAGGGCCGTGTGTATCCCGCTCCAATAGTCTTTGATAACAGGGCAATCCCAAAAAATATGGTAATAGTTTGCATTTTGGTTTCCACATCCTCTCCAGCAACAGAAGGGTTTCTCTCCATGTCTACGAGCCGCTACTCTTTCATTGAAATGTCCATATTCCATATTGCTGTCCATTCTTCTTCAGATACATTTATTCCTCCCTCCTTCTCCCACTAACTTGAATTTAAACCCCAGACCACCATGACGAGTGCACACCTACCTGTTCCCATGTCGTACAGGACTGGAAGGAGAGGCTGTTTGATGGTAATGGGAAACACGGCTTCATGGTTGTCAAACTGGAAGGATGCTAAGAACAGAAAAGTTTACTGTAGAAAACAAAGTGGGCTCAAACTAAGCTGCCGGTGAATCTAAGAACAAACAAAATGCACAAACATTTTCCACAGTAACTTTACATTAAACACACATTCATGCACACAGATAGCTGTACAAAACATTGAAAACTGCACTTGTTCTTTTCCCATTACATTTGCTGTATTAGGACTTATGCACATCATTTTGAGCATTTCATTTCTGATTTTGTAGCTCCGCTCCAATTTCCCTGACGCATACCGAGGTCTCCGGCGTGTATATGGTAGACAGTGCTGGTGTAGGACACTGTAGCCAGCAGGTAGTTGAGGGTCACCAGGCTGCTAGACTCCATAATCAGTCTGCTCTCACCATGACCTGACAGTTAAAAGAATGTCACAATAGTCAAACAACAGCTGTTTAATCATGAACGTCCAACCAACTCTATTTGATGTTGGTTTGAAATGTTTGAGACGACATTAAATTAAGCCATGAAGAATATCAGGTGTTTACACAGGGAACTTTCGCAGTTAGTGACAACTAACGAAGTGCCCTGAAAAGAGACAATTGCACAGAAACAAGTAAAACAACGTCTAGTTTTTATTTATTTTCGAAATAAGAGAAAACACGTCTTGTTTTGATGTCTTTAAAAAGAAACAACCACTAGTTTTTATTTCTTTTGAAAACAAGTGAAATTACCTCGTTTCTAAGAGAAATCCAGGGAATGCTCAGGTTGCATCATTATGAAATGTAACTTAATAAGGCACTAAAACCATCAAGGGTGGATGCGATTCTATTCATCCACAACTCTTTGTCTAAAAGTATATCAACTGTTTCTGTACAAAGTTCTCCTCTGTATTAGAACCATGCAGTTCAGCTGTGAAAGCTTACCAGCCACGTTCATTTGGCCGATTATTTGGAAACGGTTAAGTTGATCTACGAACCCAGTGGATCTCAAACTTTTTCTGTCACGCCCCACTTTGGAGGAAGAAAAATGTTCATGCCCCACCGCCCACAAAAAATAGCTTCTTGTGGCTGCAATTCACCTGTTTTGCACTGAATATCTTTCTAAGATAATAACAATAAACTGCAACCTGTGAAAAACTAAAGAAAACTAGTTCAAATATTTGGCAATAAAGAGTTTTACTGAGTTTTACACTGCATATCTTTTCAAAACAATAACGTGCAACCTGTGCAAAACAAAACAAAATGCTCCAGATACGTGTCACAAGTATCTGGAGCATTTTATTTTAAATATGAGCTTTAAAATGTAGCATTCTAAAAGTAAAATAGCTGCGATTTAACAGCACGTGGGACTGTTGGTACACTGGCTGTGGTCATCACAGTGAACAGTGTGAACAGTGTGATGAGGACATGTGAGTACTTTATCTCCTTGGAGCAGAGGCTGCATTTAGCATACCCTGCCTTATCAATGTATTTAAAACACTGTGACAGCAGGAAGCTGTACTCACGTCTGTTTAGACCTCCACCTTTATCCAGGCCCAGCTCCACCTTTATCCAGGCCCACCTCCACTCACATCTCAGCCCTGCATCAAGCTGCGCTACACAACCAGCCTCCTCTCCCTGAAGCTCTTTGACCTCATCATCTCATCAGCATCTGGGCCTTTCATTCTACTTTGAGTTAAAACAAACAACCTGCAACCAGACCCGCCGGTGTTCTGGTTTAACGTTAACGAGTGACCGCGTGAACTGAACCGGAACACGGGGGGGCTGCATGTTTCATCACGTTACGTTTTTTCCTCCTAAATCGTGATAATGACGAACGTTAACAGTCCACGAAGTTCCGCATGTAGTGGACGTTAACTTAACCCAGCAAGTCTGAACGGTAACGGGACATAACGTAACTTAAACTGTAACGGAGGGAAAGACGGTGTAGACATCTTTACGCTGATTGGCCAAGACTCGACACGTCACATCAGAGATGTTTTATTGTGAAGATCACGACATCACCTTTTCTCCTCGTCTCACTCCAATCTGAGAAACGCTGGCTGAGAAATGTTGACCCCCCCCCCCCAAAAAAAACCCTCTACGGATCTACACGATTCGCGTGGATGATATATTTTGATTCAAAACGACAAATTTCGCCGAAAAGCGACAAGTTTGCAGGTATGAATAAAGTTCTTGAAATAAAAAAATTCTGCATTTCCCCCTGCGCCCAACCTGCAATACCGCCGCGCCCCACTAGAGGGGCGCGCCCCACAGTTTGAGAACCACTGTACTAACCAATGAGGCAGATCATTTGTTGTTTATTATTTTTATATGCTGGTAGTTGACTGCAATGCGGGTATTGCAACTAAAGGTATGGCACATATCACAAACTATATATAGTTAGTTCTGACATTGGAATCTCACCTTGGACCTTCACTCCGTCAGCAGTAATCTCTGTGGTCAGGACCCCTTTAGACACATTCAAGGACACCTAGAGTAGACACACCTGAATAAACCACAGAGAACGGAAAGTACACATATACAATAGAGAAAACGCTCAATCATTTTTAATCTGCATCTGGATAACATCACAGGTTCCCTCAGCACAATGCGTTTACTGGCAGTTTGTACGGCAGTTTACTTGGTATATCAAGCTGAATTTATATAAATACATGTGACCTATGGCCACCAAACAAGCGCTAGCGCCACTAACACAGATAGAACTTGCTTGCACACATTTTGTGTGTAGGAGAGATTTTCACTGGTATTCAGTTTAAAGAGCTGAAATTTGATTATTTGGAAAATAGCTACACATAATGCTGCTATGACTCTGCTGTAAAGAATTTGGAAACAGATTGTTAAGAGTAATAATACAGACCTGTTTGGCGCATAATTTGTATATTGGTCAACAAAATGTCTGCATACTCTAATATTGTTATTCATATTATTATCTCCGCCAGGAGGATTATGAGATATGTGTGCGGGCATCTGTGAGTGAGTAAGTGTGCACCTATGTGTCTGTCCACTGCTAATCTTGCATTCTGCTACAGCAAACTGCATTATCTTTTGGGTGCCCAGTTATGGCTGTATGCTTAAAGACCTCGAATGGCTACGTTAACTCAAACTTTCTCAAAACAACTTATTATTGTCCGTTTTGTACCACCATTGACTGCCAGCTGAACCCTCTCTCACTACTCTTAATCGGCCCTTTGCCAGGAGTAATCTCCGACCCCCCCATCCACTATTCTGCACCCACAGTGAGGGGATAACAGTTTGCGATGTGTTTGGCTAACTGCTAACGGGACTACCAGTACACACACTGCTGCGTACCCTTCGGCCGCTTGTGGCTCACTTTTGTTGTTTTGGAAGGTGCTTTTGGCTAACCGCTAACGGAACCATCACCTTTCCAGTTGGCACTGAGCACACTAGCATTGACATTTACAATATGCGTGTGTAATATTTGCATTACTGTCTTGCTGCCGATATGGTATGTTGCAAATACAGGGGCTTCATAATCATTTTACGTCTACAGCGTTAGAAGTGCATGCCCCAGTCCCGAGGTTAGGATAGGTCCCCACACCACAGCCACAAAATCAAAATCAGACAGACAATCGGAGAAAGCAAGGGCATCCCTGCCGGCGGTGCAGGAAAGAGCAGAAGGGTCCCTGCAATGGGCTCAATGTGTGCAGCCAACTAAAGCTTTAAGAATAGGGTGGGCAGCTACACCACTGCCCTTACAGTGAGGTTTTGCTGAAGGGTTTTGTCAGACCAGAAAATGGCACATAAAAAATACCAGATTTTTTGCCAAATATTTGGTTATAGATGCTTGATACAGCAACTAATCACGGGTATAGTTGTTAAACTGTGATAGCGGGCAACCTAACCGCTAATGTACTAGCCAGCCAGGAACATACCATCACTAGTCGGTCACAAGCTCCTCAAACTTCTATTTGCACTGAATAAAATGCCAGGGGGGAGTAAATTGCACAAAGGATTGTGTACATCATCAAAAGAGACTTACTGAAAAGAGGTGGCAAACAAATCGCTCATCTAATGTGCATGCTAACTGTCAGAAATTTGAAAGGATTGTTTAAAGCACTGGACAAAGCCTGAACTAATTGCAAAATGTTGCCACTTTAAATGCTGGTGTGACCAAGCCAATGTCAATTATTTAATTTATTCTCATAGTCACATTCTGCAATTGTTTAGATTTAGCTTTTGACTATTGGGATAGTGGCAATATTACAAGTCTAGGGGCAGTCAATATTATTGGAAAAAGCAATAGTTACAAATGTACAAAAATCACACAATGGCTTTTAAAAGCAAACCCATATTCATCATTTGCAGCAGTTTCAGGGCCTGGATGACCTAGTTTCAGTGAGGCTTTACAACAAGATGGCTGCAGTACAATGATAAAACATCAAACCTGCCTTTGCAATATTGGCCAAGACATTTTAATGAAAATATGAATGTAAATTCTCTGATCCTGACTACATCACATGTAAAGTATTGTCTTCTGTATGTTGAAATGTCTTTACTAAAAGAAAATTTGCAAAATGATTTGCGTTTGTTTTGCCTGAGTCCTTATTTCCCTGAATCTCTATAACAAAGGTGGCGATTGCAAAGTTAGCATAGCCAACAAGCCAGAATAGCCATTTTCATGGGAAATATGCCACATTGGAATATACTGCAATTTTCCTTAAAGTTAACTATGTTTTATATGTAGTAGGTCAAATATACTGTATCATGAATGCAGCCATCTTGTATTAACCAGCCAAACGCTACTATTCTATTAGGTTGATCTGGGTGAGAATGACCGATCTGTTGCATCTACACACCAACCTTGTAGCTGCTTCTTTGTCCTGCATGCAGTGCTAAACCTGAAATCAAAATGACCTCATGCTTTCATACTTTTACAGAAGGACACATATTCATCTCTGGCTTTGTTGACTTTAACAAGAAGGACACCTGTCCTATCCCAGTGAGCACAAACCAGGATTTCAACCTTGATTTCTTGTTGAAAACCGTTTGAAATTCAGTCTGAACGTCTAAGACCTATTTTTAAGTCTTTTCAACTGGCTAAAATGCGGTTAAAACATCAACGTGTCACAAAACACCAATTTGTTTTAAAATGTTGATGGTTTGTTCAGTTGTAGGTTGAAAGAGAGACGATATTGGTTACTGTGAACGTATTTCTCCAAAGTCATATTACACTGGTCGGTGAAATGTGGTCTACGCGAAGATTAGATTTGAACACATTTCATGTTTCAGATATAATGTCATAAATATGGAACTATAGACAGTATGCTGCCAACAAGAAGCTCCCAGGACATCAGAATGAGAGCAGTGTACATTCTGTCTGTACATTAATGTAAAATACGAGTGTGTTTACTGCTGAAACACGCATGCACAGGCACTTTGGCTCATACTGCTTCCACAACTTTGAACGATGCACTGGTCTGGCTACTCGGCACGGGAACGAGCTGATGGAATAAAAGTACTTGAACTACTGAATTCCATTATTGCAAACTGAAATTAGCAATTTCTAATACTTATGCTGCTCACGATGCGGGCTGCTAGTTTGTAGCGTTAGCATGTTAGCTGGTAACGTTAGCTTGTAGCTACAGCAGCATGGGCCAACAGTAAACATAAACGTGTGTTAGTTAATGTTGGGGACTGTCTTTATGGACTGTCGCTGTAGCGCAACTTTATCAAATTTACTTTAGGCCATTTTACATGTAAAATACACGACAGAAAGCGAGTGGGGCCGTACACACTTTAAATGGGGAGGAAGTGAGTAAAACAGAGTGATGTACAAATAAGAAGACGGTCAAAACATTGTTGTTTGGCATACAGCAATATAAATTATTACATGTACAATATTCAAGTGAGCATCTTTCCGTTGAAAAGATGTTCAAAACTGGTCCAAAAGTGATTCGTTTTTTCTAATACAAATTATATTTACTGATGTCCACCTTGAAAATCGCGGCAGCATTGAATAATATTTTTTCTTTCTTCCTATTTTGTCTTCTTCCGATACAAAAAAGGGCAAATCACACTTAGTTGCAAAACCTAATGGGCATGTTTGCGCTGTAATGTTATTAGCTCAATTTCTTTTGTGAACCTTGACACAGGGCAGATAGCAGTTGAACATTGCATGGTGCTACCAGCGTCTGCAGTTCATTCTTTGTGATTTCGCCCGTCAGTAATACATCTTTCATATTGCGATGTCTCATTTGTTGTGGTATTGTTTATTGCTCATTACTATTCACAGTTGCCAAACATTTTTATCAGCGGAGAAACCTAGGACTATAACTTCGGAGTTTTAGCTCCCTGAATGGTACAACATTGCTTTTCACTGTATTTTCTAATGACTAAATGACTTCTTCCAACTTGCTATTACGTCAAATTGTAGTGTAATGTAAAATCTTTGTATTGATAAAAATGCTCGGAGCTATATACTGAGTGTAGCATACCTGGTATGAGAGTGGAGGTCAAAGGGAGTACTTTAAAACCCTGGATGGGATACTGCAGTGGAGAGTTTGGCAAAGCAAACAGCAGTCTGGATAATACAGACGTAGTCCTGTTGAAGACATAGGGAAAGGTGGTAGGGTGTCAAGCGGATATCTTCCAAAGTCTTTTTTACATACATACATACATACAATCCCTTCTCCGTTTTTCCTGGATAGTGTTTCACTGTTTGCAGTAGAGGAATAGTTACAAACAGAGTGAATTTTGTGCTTAAAAAGGCAGTTGCTTTGGAAGACATCCGCTTGATTTGTCCAGTTTCTCCACCTTTAGTGAACTCTCCGAGCATTCGGCCACTACCTGGCTTTGTGTTGATGGAGCTCCTTAGTGCGGCGTTTCACCAGCTCCCCATACTGATCCTTTGGAAGGTGTTCTTTGAGTAGAGTTGAGCCACTGGGACAAGTGCATGGACCAGGTGGGGGCAGATGACTCATGGGTGGCAACCTGGAATGATGGGGGTAATATGGAAGTCACAATTTAGTTAGTTCTCTGCTTTGTCATATTGTCACTTAAGAAGAACTATGATGCCCAACATTGCTTTAGGCTTGCACTGAATAACCATCTTAGACTCCTTGCAAGGTTCCCTTCACGTTGGTACACTCAGTACAGTATGGGGATTGCGTCCTCGGTCGACCAACCTGAAGAACTTCTCATGACAGTGGATAGTGCAAACAAGAGACGTAGTAAAAAAACAATGTATTAAATCAAGTATTATAAATAAGTATTAAACAGTAAAGTATATTAACTAAGTAAAAATATAACTAAAAAGATTATATATACAGACAGAATTGTTGTATTGCACAGTGTATTTATACTGCACAGATTTTTGTGTTTGGTGGTCTACTGGGAGCAGAGCTGTTTGTGCAGCCTGACAGCGGCAGGAAGGAAGGACCTGCGGTACCTCTCCTTTACACACCGGGGGTGAATCAGCCGGTGGCTGAAGGAGCTGCACAGAGCTGCCAGGGCGTCCCGCATGGGGTGGGAGGTGTTGTCCATCAGGGATGATAGCTTAGCCATCATCCTCCTCTCTCCCACCACCTCCACCATATCCAGTGGACACCCCAGCACACTGCTGGCCTTCTTGATGAGTTTGTTTAGTCTGTTCCCGTCGGCTGTCGAAATGCAGCTGCCCCAGCAGGCCACTCCATAAAATACCGCTGATGCCACCACAGAGTCGAAGAAGGTCCTCAGGAGTGCTCCCTACACTCCAAAAGACCTCAGTCTCATCAGCAGAGAGTCTGCTCTGACCCTTTTTGTAAAGTGCATGTGTATGGTCAGTCCAGTCCAGTTTATTGTTCAAGTGAACACCCAGGTACTTATAAGATCTCACAATCTCAATTCCCTGGATGTTCACTGGTACTGGAGGAGTGTGTTTACCCCGGCGGAAGTCCACCACCAGCTCTTTGGTTTTACCAGAGTTGATCTGGAGGCGGTACCGCTGGCACAATCCCATAAAGTCCTGGTTCAGTTCCCTGTATTCCCCGTCATCACCGGCAGAAATGAGGCCGACGATTGCAGAGTCGTCAGAGAACTTTTGCAGGTGGCAGTTCATCATTCAATTTATTCAGAAATTAGTCATTACCAGTAATTCATTGAACAAGGTTTACTTGTTATCAATTACAAACATTGACATTTCTTACCTCTGAGATGGTCTCTTGTACTTTTAGTGTTCATAACTCAACTGATCATGAGCATAGCTTTTGTTAGAGATTAATATGAAGGCTCTATGACAACTTAATATTTTGGAGCTTAGACTCGTCAGCCTTCTCAGATCTAAAGGTCAAAACAAAACCAATTATGAATTCCTCGACCCAAAACGTCAGTGAAACCATGTACTGTTCAGCATTGCAGGCCAACACATTTTGAAAAGATAATTTACAACATTGCTGATTGGTAGCTATTTTGGATTTTTGGCTCTCACAAAGTCGGCCTGTATTTCTTCGGGGTGGCATGCGGGATAAATTAGTTTTTTACTGAGCAACGAACCTCTGCTTTCAATTATCACAGAGTTGCTTGAGATCACCCAATTACAACTCAATGGAAATGTCAAATATTGTTAAAATTAGATAAAGAGGGGGTAGCATGCAAACACACATGGACACAGAGTGGGCTTTACCTGAGTTTTTGTGTAGTGGGAGCCTCTCGGGTTAGCTCTCCAGGATATTTATGATACATCATAAGATAGAATATGACCAGGGTGATGATGCTCACAACAGCAGCCATCTTAAACAGTGCTCTGTTAAACACAGCCATCTGAAAAGAAAGATACACACTTTTATGTTTTTATATACATCCTATGATTCCTAGACTCATATTGAAGCACCCAGTCCTCCACATTTCATCAAATCTTTCCCAAATCTGGTATTCAACATTTGCGTGAAACACTGCTGCAAGACTGAACTGGAATTGTGCCATCACACACACGGACATTTAACACAGAACAAACAGCACTCCCTAAACATCCTGCTGCTCTTCTCAATAATTATCTGTTTACTAACTTCAGAGGGCACAGGTGTGACTAACTAGAATCGTTTTATGTAGTTTTAACAAAATTTAAAATTTTTAAGGTTGAATCCTGCGTTGCATGTTTGAGTTATATAAACATACGTCAGGATGTCCACAGATGATTCTCAACGATTACTACATCCTTCTTCAACTCATTATAGAATAACATCCCAAATTGAAGCATATATTCTATGTGTAGTCATAATTGTAGTCCTAAATTCAAACAGGGCTGACAACACTGGAGAGCTACTTTACAAAAAGAAGATTGCAATCATTCATAATGAATAGCCAGAGAGTTACATAAAAACAATTCATCCTCACATTTAAGCAACTCATTCATTTAAATCTAATGTTAAAAGATAAATTGATGTAATTTAGAGGAAAAAAACAAAAAATCAACTGACACTATAGGCTGTACTGGATGTTCATGACCAGTAACTAAGAAACAAAACTTAATGTGTAATCCATCCATTATAAAACAAACAGAATGCCAGGAACAGCTATAAGTATTTAACTTTTTAGCACAAATACTGCATGGAAGACATAGTGCTCACCATTTGCTCTCACCAGGGTTCCACTCGTCTCTTCTCACACAACATAGATGTGTCACAGTTCTGCCACTACTATCTTGTTTTTTTCTGCCACTCCCTTCTTCTTGTTCCCATTTTATTGGCAGTTGGAAAACCTATCTCTCACTTACCCAATCATCTTATTCAGTGCACCAGCTAGTCACACCCACCTCATCAGCTCATCACTCTCACCTGCTCACTCTGCTGCACCCACTATTTAGGCCCCAGTCACACACACACTCACTGCCAGATCGTTCTCAGCATTCATGCCAGACCTTCCAGCCAACACCCTCCGCCTGATTTCCCGTTACCGACCCTGCCTGGTTGGACTTATCCACCTTGCCTCTGCCACGGTAATTCACTCAGTCTTCTGTCCCCGACCACGAGATCCTGCCGCTGTTTCCTTGGGATTCTGTCTGCCTGCCCTTGACGGCTTGTCGGTCCACCGTGTGGGATTATCCATCTGTGTTTATCGAAGACTGTTACCTGTTGTGTGTCCAGAGGAAAATAAAGCTTTGATTCCAACTATCCAGTGTGTCTGTCGTAATGCTCCTGGGTCCTTACCACACCCGTTGTCACGTGTGTGTGTGTGTGTGTGTGTGTGTGTGTGTGTGACCTGCCGGCAATCCGCTCATCTTGCCCACTGCTCCCAATAAACTAGGGATGGGTTAAATGCAGAGGACAAATTTCGTATTCAAATGCGTTCTCGTCAGGAGAAGTCTCTACAGGCGAGTGCGAGCACTACTCCAAGACCCGTTTGAGAGGAGAACTTTTGGCGGAGATTCTGCAGGCCAAAGAGCTGAACAAATGACCAATTTTCTTTTGAAGTACAACCACACGAACATTACACACTGGGAACAATTCTGTTCCGCCTGACACCAGAAACTGATCAAACAGGTTTAAAATGTGCCTTACAGTTTTCTCCTCAAACTGTCTAGTAGCAACAATTGTGTCACTCTGCACTATCTGTTGCCACCTGTTAAAACAAAATACCACCTTGTTTCTCACCCGATGGAGCAAACTATGTAGAACAGTGGTTTTATTGATTATCAGAGTGTGAAAGAAGTTTTATTTAGAAAAATGACCGGATTCTCTCGCAATTTCATCCTTCTGTGCCTCTTGACATGTCAAGACTGTCTCGGTCACGTGATACGTTACCTCAAAAATTAAGCCCGCAAACTAGCGAAAATGAGTAAATAACTTTTGGAGAGCTTCTTTGCAAAGGGGAAAGGCCACTAAGGAGACAGAAGAAGAACCTTCAACTTCCAAGAAAATGAAAGCTTCATTTAACAGACAATATCAGGAGTCTGATTAAATATCAGGAGTAATTCTGACGAGCCAAACCCGCTCTGCAGAATATGTGGCGACAAAGGATCCGCTGCTGGAGATTGTAAATGACGGCGGCATTAAAAGTATGTTTGAGACAACTCTGCTGGTGTTTAGGATTAAAATCAAGGCTGAATATTGTTAAGGATTTCAGTATTAGAAATATAAGTAGGATTAAATAACACCCCTAGTGGTGAGTAGAAGTGTCACAACAATAATAATGTCAAAATAGGTTAAAAAGTCACAACATATTTACTTATGGAATGTATTATGTTTACAATATTCTTACTTGTAGAGGATATTATGTTATAGTATTTTACTCATTGAATGTATTAAACCATAGAAGTATAGTCACTAAAGGTATTAAAACACTGTATGAATAGTTTTGAGGGTCAGAAAGAGATCATTTCGAGTGAGTCTTTACAGAGGTGCAGCAGAGAACAGAGGGATGGACAACTGACCACCAGGACCTGAGGAGGAGTCCGGACGACTTCAACCAAACACTGAGATGATAACTGCCCCAAGCCAGGAGGGGCTATTGAATTTCGGCCAACCACAGAGGCTGATACTGGACATTTAAACTTTCGGACAGAGACTTTTAAATATAGGCTTAGTTCCAGAGGGTTTTTGCCAGAGTTCGCGCCGTTACCACTCTGGGTAGTTTACCAGCTGGGCTGGGCTATTTAGTGGGCCTTGTGAGAACTCTGCCCTGGGGACATATTGATATCGATAGAGTAATTCAGTTTGCAACTGTTCTAGCTTCTCTTGTTTATTAAATACTTTTTGATTGTTAACCGGATCCAGTTCATTTTTGGTGCGACTGGAAAGTCCAGCGGTCTGGGTCTCCCCTGAAAACATCTAACCCTAACAAATTGGTGATCCGCCGACGTGATAATTGCTGGACCTCGAACACGGAGTGGAAGAGGTTGTTGACACTCGACACATTCTGGGCCCACAGACAAACAGGTAAACAGAACCTTTTTAATAAAATCTGTATAGTTAGTATAGGAAAACTTAGGGAATGTGTCGAGGGTCTGCGTGCCTCTGAAAGCCTGAAGACGAGGGGGAGACCGCAGCAAACTGGTAATGTGTATTGACTGAAAACTTTAAAGTAGCTGGTCTACTCTATGAGGCACATTTGCAGGCTGAATTACGAATACTGGTATGTGATGTTTAATTTGGTAATCTAAACGAGGTGGTTTGGTGAGTCAGTGGTAGCTCTGCATGGTGATATTTGAGTGAGTGCTAGCTCTGAATTGTGCAGTTCAGGCGAGATAACAGAGCCTTGAGTGAGCTACAAGCGGACTGAGATCGCGAAGCGAGGTCTCTTGGGGTCTTGCATTTGCGTCTTGGGTCTAGGCAACTAAAGGCTCAAATATACGGGAGGGAATACATTTAATACGAGTTTAAAGAGCCGAAAAGAACGGGGTCACGCTTTCGTTAGCTCCGCTGGAAGGAGGCTGGCTGGTTAGCTCCGCTGGAAGGAGGCTGGCTGTAACAAAGCGCTGGTTTTGACTTGAGTTCACGGGGAAATAATCTGGCGTGGGTAGACAAGAAAGAAGGGGAACATAGTACAGTGTACTAACAGTTGTACTTCGTGATACATGATTGTTGCAGTGCTGAAAATAGCGTTGTGAAAGATTGTTGTGGCGAAGTGCGGCGTGAATGAAATGGTTAGCTTGAGGCTGCTGACAGCTTCGGTGCTTACCTTAGATATCTAGGTAAGAGGAGATTATAAAAAAATAACCGGTACGTTGGTGGAAGGCCAAGGCCTGGTCTAGCAGAAATAAAGTGTGTGAATGCGGCATGTTATACGAGTTAAAACTACGGTGTTTTGTCTGTGTGCTGAAGACATGTTTTTGCCGGTTAGCTCAGCCTGTAGCGATAGGCGCTAATAGCATTAGTCCTTTGTCTGTTTTCGCGCGGATTTTTTAAAAAAACACCATAGAAGAAGAAGAGACAACTTTACCACCTATCGGTTGGAGGAGTAATTGCTTGATAATTACAGAAAACTCCATTACCCAGAAAACCTAGAGGTGAAATTGTCTTAGAACTACACAATACTCTGTCACCCAGTAGATTGATAGATAAATTGAGTTTTGGGGATGAACTTGTAATATTCCTTGCTTTTGACTTGCATTTTTATTTCGATTGTTAATCTTAGTTTTAATTTAGCATTTTAAACTACAGTTGATCATTTTAATTGTACTTCTTTGATTGGTAATTTTAGTTTTGATTCAGTATTTTAACTTTCATTGATAGTTTTAATTGTGTTTCTTTCATGTTGATTTAGGTTTCAATTTAACATTTCAACTCCAGTTGTTAAATTTAGTTTTAATCCAATATTTTAACTTCCAGTATTGATTCAATATTTTGACTTCAATGGTCAATATTTAATGAAATTTTAATTTAGGATCTTAGTTTAGATTTCAATTTTTAATTCAACATTTTTAAAAAAAGAAAAAAAATCTAATTTTTTAGATATTTGCTGTTGATTAATTTTTGCTCAAAATTGTAAAATTCCACTGCTTACATTTTTCACACGTCAAAGCTACAGCCAGAATAGAGATCCATATGATAGAGATAGTTGAGAGGTCAGTGAACTCTCCCAGGCTGCATGGTGGTCACACTAAGCACTCAGGAAATGCTGGAAGAGCCAGAGAAAGGATGGAGGATAAGACGAAGCCCAAAAAGAGGGGAAAGGAGTGGAGAAAGATGAAGAAATATCTGGAGAGATGGCAAAAGAACGGGTGGTTTCCAACAGTGACGGCCCCCACAGCTGAAAACAGATGCAAGGTGTTGAGAGAGGCTGCGAAGGCTAGCAACGACGCCACTGCTGATTACGAAGGAGCCAGTCGCATGAGCAGATACGGTAGGAAAAGAGCCCTCGACAAAGAAGACAAGAGGTGCGCAGACACCGAACGGCTGCTCACCTACTGGAAGGCCGCAGACCCGACCACCCCTGCATCTGCTGTGGGACTGCCTGAGGTCCTGAAAGTAGGGGTGACAGACTTCAAGCCCCACAGGACCGCCACCACTCCCGAACCTGACAAACCTGTCCACACACCGGTTTATCCGCCATTGTCAACAGAAGCACACGGGTGGTCTGAACTTCTCCCATCGAATGAGAAGAAGAAGCAAAGAACAACCAATCCCTCCTTGGAAAAACCCTCAATCCAAGCAATCTTGTACAAAGTAAGAGAGACCACAAGGCACAAGAATGGTGTCTACAAACAAACAATGACATTATCGGACGTGTTGAATATAGTGGAGCAGGAAGAAAGAGAGTATGAAAGGTACAGACAGAAAAAGGAAGAAGAATTAATACAACTGGAAGATGCCAGAAAGAATCTGCAACTGCATACAGAACAAAGAAGAAGTGAAGAAGAAGAAAAGATAAAGAAGAAGAAAAAGGATGAGAGTGAGAAGTTTGAGGCCTCAAAGCCTCAATATCCAGCATTCCTGGCCCCTACAGTGGTGTACGACCAGCCCCCTCCACAGTCCAGAGGCAGAGGACGTGGATACGGCAGAGGAAGAGGACTTCAGCAAGGGGGGTGTGGAAGACATGTAGATGAATGGAATTGCTACATATGTGGAAAAGAAGGTCATTGGGCAAAAGGCTGCCCACATAAAAGAAGAGGAAGACAGTCCAATGCACCACCACAATGAGCGCCATTCCCACCACAACATCAGCAGTATCCAGGACCACCTCCCCTCATGAAACCCCCACAGCAACAGATGCGGTGTTGACCAATAAGATAGACTAGGGTGCTAACTAACATGAGTTAAGTTTTGTTTTCACAGGTGGAGAACACAGAGGCATCCGCGGACAGGAGAAAGCAGTCTCCTATTGTCTCACCAGGTAGTTGGCTGTGGATGTGGTCCAAAGGTGTAAGTGGTACTGACCAACAAGGTGGACTGGACCATGGAAGATTCATTTTATAGCCACGATACATAGATGACATAGGGGTACCAAGGGGGGTGAATTTAAAGCCAGAAATCAAATAGCTGCAGATTTAGAATCTGTTTTTTCCTGAAGGGTGTCGATCAATAAAAATGTCAATTGGATCAATTACATATGTTATAACCAGCAACATTTTGTAAACTTCACTCGTGACGCCATAGCAGGACTTCACGAGCAGGTAGATAAGACTAGTTTAATGACCTGGTAGAACAGAATAGCATTAAATATGATTCTAGAAGAGTTGCAGGATGTTTGGATCTGCATGTTGTATTTTCATTCCAAACAGAGCAGCTCCTGATCATCTTCGCTGGGATCCTGAAGGACCCGATTGAGTCCAGATGGACTTCTGAAAACATCCGGTGAGATACTGACAATTTGGAAAATTGACTCTGAGAGATTGTTTTTGGGATTTTTGTTTTATAGGGTCAATTTGGGATTTAGAGGTGCATTGTATTAGGAAATATTATTTTTGTCAAGTGAAAAAGGAGCAGACAAAGCTTCTCAGAATTCTTCTCTATCCCTCATTTCACAGGATGGATCCAGAACTCGACGCATGTCCTCCTCCACGATCTGCAGCCCCACCACCTGGTCCTCTCTGGATGCTGCTGCATCCCTTGCATTCGTGTACTTATACAGAGGTTGATTGATACTGTTTAGTGAGGCAAGCATAGGGCAATCGGTTAGGTGTAGATGATGAATGTGTACTTGAACTGTTGTTAGCGACTGTTTAGTTCGGGAAGGATGCCCTCGGGCCAGTATGTAAGATACGGTTGTTGCGGTTGGAAACTTCCATGCACGCTGGTTCGGAAAAGGGACTGTGTTCTTCCGGGGTTTTATGAACACACTATGAATAGTGTGTTAGGGGGGATTTGTTAAGGATTTCAGTATTAGAAATATTATAAGTAGGATTAAATAACACCCCTAGTGGTGAGTAGAAGTGTCACAACAATAATAATAATGTCAAAATAGGTTAAAAAGTCACAAAATATTTACTTATGGAATGTATTATGTTTACAATATTCTTACTTGTAGAGGATATTATGTTATAGTATTTTACTCATTGAATGTATTAAACCATAGAAGTATAGTCACTAAAGGTATTAAAACACTGTATGAATAGTTTTGAGGGTCAGAAAGAGATCATTTCGAGTGAGTCTTTACAGAGGTGCAGCAGAGAACAGAGGGATGGACAACTGACCACCAGGACCTGAGGAGGAGTCCGGACGACTTCAACCAAACACTGAGATGATAACTGCCCCAAGCCAGGAGGGGCTATTGAATTTCGGCCAACCACAGAGGCTGATACTGGACATTTAAACTTTCGGACAGAGACTTTTAAATATAGGCTTAGTTCCAGAGGGTTTTTGCCAGAGTTCGCGCCGTTACCACTCTGGGTAGTTTACCAGCTGGGCTGGGCTATTTAGTGGGCCTTGTGAGAACTCTGCCCTGGGGACATATTGATATCGATAGAGTAATTCAGTTTGCAACTGTTCTAGCTTCTCTTGTTTATTAAATACTTTTTGATTGTTAACCGGATCCAGTTCATTTTTGGTGCGACTGGAAAGTCCAGCGGTCTGGGTCTCCCCTGAAAACATCTAACCCTAACAATATCCTGAGATCGCCACTAAAGCACTGAAAACCCTGCTTCCATTAACATCCTCTTTGTAAAGCGGGATGTTCTGCAGTGACAGCAATCAAAACAAAATGACGGAGTAGACTGGACATCAGGAACAGACTTCGGGTGTCATTGTCTCCCATTACCCCAGATGGGACCGTCTCGTTGCAGAGAAACAAGCTCAGGGCTCCCACTGATTCAGCGTTATTGTGAGTTGTATTTATTTATGCATTTTATATTTGTTTTCATCCCGATCGTATCATTTTATTTCGTCGTCACAGTTCAGCTCCACACCCTCCTCACTCTTCTTGTCAGTCACTCCCTCCTCATCAGTCTAAACTCCCTTCACCTGTTCACTCACCTGCCTCTGATCAGTAATCAAGCCCCTATATAGACTCCTGCCTCCCAGACACATTTGCCAGATTGTTCTTCGGTTCTATGCCAGACTCTCCAGCACACTCTCACGGACTGATCTCCTGTTACCGATCCTGCCTGCCCCTGTTCTACCCGCCTTGCCTGACTCCCGGTAAACCTACCAGCCTTCTGATCCTGACCCTGTTTGAACTCTGCCTGCTATATTTGAAGTTGGTAATAAAAGCCAAAGATCTCTGGAATCCTGTGTGTTGCATTTGGGTCCATATACAACCCGTTAGTTGTGTTTTTCCGCCACACCTTGAAGGCCGGTCCGTGAAAATATTGTCTTACATGAAACCGGTCCGTGGTGCTAAACAGGTTGGGGACCTCTGATGTAGAACGTCACACAGACAGCTGATGGATATGGACGATGCCCAGGGCTGACACCTGGTGGTTTTGTGGAGGTAAGCTAAGCAGTGGAGCGGAACTCGTGCCTTGCAGTGGTGAGGTCATTCTATGCATTGCCTATGGATGTGTTCACGTGAACGGAGCAGGTTAAAAGCATTTAACGGTGAAAGTCATGGCAAGCGGAGGAGCGGAGAAACTTGAGAAGCCTTTGACGTCAAGTTTGGGAGCATTTTTGCTTCCCTGTAACTTCTAATGTCGGGATAAGGGTGGTGGACAAAAGCGTTACGGTATGTAGGCATTGTTTAAAGAGAAAGACATACGACAATGGCAATACATCGGGCATGTACACACATGAAGGGCCACCATCCCGGTCCGTCAGCGACGAGGACCAAGCCACAACAACAACAGGTATCATCGTGGCATTTAAGAAACCAAGCTATAGGTATTACAACATCTATTGGGGTCTTTATTGCTGCAGACACGAGGCCATTCTCCGTTGTGGAAAGCAAAGGATTTCAAAATCTGGTTAAAGTGCTTGAGTCACGCTACGTAATCCTCTCACGCACCCACTAAGAAAAAGACTGTAGGCTCGTTCGACTTGAGCCAGGCGTGCGCAGAATCGATCACCGGCGATCGGCGCACAATGCATGCTGGGTAGATTTGCGTCCGACTTGCTCTGACGTCATGAAAACGTGCGTAACGATGATCTCACGTGAGCGAGGCGGCCGCAGATTTTAGAGCCAGGCGATGCAGAATTGCTCTCCACCGACTGCATGACCCCAGGGCATGATGGGACTTGCGCTGACGTCATGATCACGTGGGCAACGATAACCTCACGAGAGAAGGGTGGCCGCAGATTTTAGAGCCAGGCGCTGCAGTTGCTCTCCACTGACTGCGTGACCCCAGGGCATGATGGGAAACTTCTTGCTGTCTTCGGATCAAAGAGCTGATTGGCTCTTAGATTTTCTTTAGTGGAAAAGGTGGGCGACTGTGGCTCACTGGGTTAAGAGGGTTGGCTGGTGACCACAAGGTCGGCTGTTTGAGCCTTGGCCTTTGACGTGTCATGTGTCGCCTGTCAAAGACAGCCCACTGCTCCCCATATATAGGGATGGGTCAAATGCAGAGACAAATTTATCCTTAACAGGATAAATATAGTATAAACAAATTGAAATCCTAATTTTCTGTCTAATTGTAATACTTAACGCTAGATTGTTGGCTATTAGTCCCATTTTGTGCAATAATAATATATAAGGTTATTTATTTAGCATCTGTAAATAAAGATATTTATTGAGAAAGCCTACATCCTACTTGATGTCAACATGTTTTCAGTCAGAGCACTGGAATGTGTCCATCGATTAATGATTGTGAAGCATCACAAAACGTATTAAAAGAAAAGCACAATTGTCACTGATGGAAACTTGCAGCATTGCTTTTCCTCCGTGTGTAGCCTGTTTATGTAGCTGTGATGTTTGGACTGTTGGTTCAGTTTTTAAATTTCTTAAATTTACGGTTGTATGATTTAGAAATGACGCTATCTTCACATATATTTATTTATATAAATGTTTAAATAAATATGACATCCAGGAACTAAAATATGCCCAATCGTATATCCTCAATTATAATAATAACATAGTTAAATATATGAAAAGACATCCAAACTTAAAGACCAGCAATTTTGGGGTTAAGTGTCTTGCTCAAGGACACATCAACATGCTGCTAGCGGAGTCGGGGATCGAACCGCCGCTCCTCTGATTGAAGGACGGCCCTGTGCTCCACTTAGCCACAGTCGCCCAAGATCAGTTCTAGACTATGGCTGTGTGGCATATAGGTCGGCGTCTAAAACCTTGTTGGGAAAACTGGATGTAATACAAGCGTCAAGAATATGTAGCGGGGTCTTTAAAACATCTGTGCCGGCATTGCAGGTAGAAATGGGGGAAATGCCGTTGGAGTTGAGAAGAATCCAGATCATGATGATATTGGGTCAGTTTACAAGGACATAACAACCATCCAACAATAAGTGCAATTGAGCCATGCTGGGAACATGACAACAGGCCAACAAAGAGCTCTGGTTGGGTTGTTAAGAAGAAGGCTAGTGAATTAGGTTATAGCAGTTATTCTCCAGCTGTGGTCCAGCTGTTCCTCTGGTTACTGCCAGAAATAGATCTTGGCCTCCTTGAACTGATGAGAGATGAACGTGGGGGAAACTGTAAGATCTTCAAGTCATACATCAGTTACCACAATTAAATACAGATTTATGGATCTAAAGACCCTAAAACAGGTAGAACAGCAGCAGCAGCAGTAATTCCATTTGGAGTGTGGGAAGAGACTCTGTGATGATTTATCTGTGTTTACATGTGAGATGATGGCCATATAGTTATTGTGTTACAGTGGGTAGAGGACGTCAGGCCAGAGAGAGTGGTGATTGCATCAGACTCATGTGCAGTGCTAACGAGTTTGACATTGTGCCACTCCAGAAGCAGAGAGGATTTACTGTTTGAAATACTACAATCATTTTTAAGAATCCATCAAATGCGGATAGCGGTTCATTTAGTGTGGGTCCATGTTGGAGTCGATGGCAATGAGAAGGCGGATAAAGCAACAAAAAGGTCTTTGAAGAGTGGGAGAAAAATCGTTAATGTAAATATAAGTAAGTCAGAAGCTAAAGTGGTGATTAAGGGACAAATCAAAAAGATGTCAGAACGAATGTAAAGGGAGTAAAGGAAGATATCTGTTTAAAATAAACCATTGGTTGGGAGTGCAGGTTCTAATGGACGAACTAGAAAAGACGAGATGATTATGACAAGACTAAGGAATGGGCATACTGGTCTGAACAGTTCCCTCTATGTTATTAGAAAGCATAATAATGGAAAGTGTACATGTTGTGGAGAAGAAGAAACCCTGGACCATGTTTTATTGTCCTGTCAGAGGTGCGAGTCAGCGAGAGAAGTTTTGAAAAAAGGTCTAAGAGATTGGAGAGGAAAGCTTTAGTGACAAATGTTGGAAACTTTTTCTGGAATATTTAGAGTCAACCAGATTAATAAATAGAATTTGAGAAAAAAATTAATTATTCATTATTTATTTTTTCTATTTTAGTATATATTTTTATATACATAGCTTTATTTATTTACACACATATATGTATATGTATACATCAACCAAACAACCAAACAAAAATAAATACAAATACATATGTATATCTTTTCGTTTGGTTGTCGTATTAGAGTCCTTAGTCCACACTCCAGATTAGTGGGAGGCGGTAATGCACCCGAAAGCTGTTTGCCAGCCGCCAAAAATAGCAAAAGAAAGAAGAAGAAGAAGCAGGCGGCTGAAAACGGTCTGACTTGAACGCAGTTTTTTGTCAACGCCCCTTTCTACGTCCGCCTGCTTTCCAGGCGAGGCGCAGTTCAACTCGAACGAGCCTTGTGACAGCTCAGTCATCACGGCGGAGTGGAGATTTAAAGTCTGGTGCTGCAGACACGCCCCCTCTGTGAGAGTCACACAGACAGGCGCTGCAGATACGCCCCTTTGTGAAGGTCACACGGGTTACATCCCAAGTCTCCTATTTGCATCCCTGTTTCCCTCACTTGCGTATTTTCCTTGCGTCTTAGTCCCTCCCACCAGGGATGCATGGAGAGACGCAAGGAAACCATGCGAGGAGAGAGGAAACGAGGAAATATGTTTTAAGAGATATGAGGCATCCTTTCCTCTGAAGCGTCACATGAAGCAACATCTGTTTCTGATGACAGCTGATCACAGCTGGATCAGCTGTCAGTCGGCTTTAACAGCTGGAGAAACTGTACACATCATCACTGTACTTGATAATAATGACTAATAATACTAATAAAGACTGCATCATCACTGCCAGAGTAGAGGTGTTTTCTCTCTGTAGCCTGTTACCTCTTGAACAAACTGCATTGAATATTTATACACAGTCTGTGGTATTTATACTGTGTCCTGTTTGTAAGTGCAGGAGCGATTTCTACCAGCGGAATGCGTTTGACTTATTTGCGTCTGTACATAACCCAGAATATGATTATGGTTTCTCTTAAATTATATAACTCATCAAACCCAACACTCAGGAATGATCAGCCTCACGTGACTGAATTAAATGATGTAAAAAGCTCTCTGACTTTAATTGTATTCATAATAAAATTTATTGAGGGAAATATCAGATCATGAAAAGACAAATCTTTCTAATAAATTAAGAAAGTTGTTTGTGATCTTTTTGTTGTTCAGATCTACAATCAACATATATTTACACCAGATGGTGAATCAGAAAACTAATCAAATATAAAACTAGAGTTTAATCTGATCTGTCTTCACTCTGACATGAAACTCCAGAGATGTTGAAAAAAATCATGATGAATAAGAGGATGGATTCTTCTGGATGGAGTCCGTCTGAATACAATACTCGCATGTCACACGTGGGTTGAGTTACTGGTTGCCTTCTATCATCCCTCCTCTCCACGCTGGCTGTAATGGTTGCTAAACGTTCTTCTTTTGTGCAGGACTCTTCACACAATATTTTCTCGTTAAATTGATCAGCGATGCCATATGACAAAGGAAACCCGGTAAGGAGGACTCGTAGACCAGAAATGAGATTGGACAGTCTTCAATCTGCATTGGTCTATTTGCATTAATGTCTGACCTGATAAAAGACACGCACACCTCTTTATACATTTGGTCTGGGTGATGTTGGTGAGTCCCTGCAGCGCCTGGTGTCAAATACGCCTATTTATGTCTAATTAATCATCCCTTTTTTAAGTCTGCAGCTTTTTCCTTTTTTCCCCCCGGCAGACACATCATTGTCTTTAGTTTGATCAGGCACGTACACAAACTTTGTATGTCACCCAGACCTCGGTACTCACTATACAGTATGCCTATCTATTTATCAGATTAGCACATGTCCAGGTTGCCAGTCTGAGGTTGCATGAGAACAGACCCTGGGCCTTCAGTGAGTTCTGCTTCAGCCACGTCATTTAAGGATGCACACTAGTCCCCCCCGGGAGCAATTTTTTGGTGTTAAGTGTCTTGCTCAAGGACACATCGACATGTGACTAGCAGGGCCGGAGCCGGGGATCGAACCACCGATCTTCTGATTGAAGGACCTCCCTGCTCCTCACTTAGCCACAGACGAGCTGATAATGAGACAGAATATAAACAGTAAAATAGTTGAAGCTAATGCACATGTGAAATAGAGATGATGAAAATGTTATATATTTAAATGTAAAAGCAGAATAATTCACTTTAAAAAGAGATGGAAAAATTCTGGCGATACGTCTTGTGTCTCCTGACAATGAACTAACAAAAATGAATGCAGCCATGACATTTACTGAGATGGACGAAGCAAATGCTTACTTAACTTTCATTGTATGGAAATGAACTACCACCAAGTGATATCCAAGTCAGAGTGATATCCGGTTTATCCAAAGACGAGGATTGTAACCAATTAGATGTAGAGATACAATGGAGACTGGGTCCGCCCACTTAATGTCAAAAAGAAAAACTACTCGCGAGCGAGCAGGTAAAAGACTCGGGTGAACATATGGGAGAAAATACAGCAGAATATATGGCAAAAATGTTGAAAAGAAAAGAGATTACTTCTTCTGTTGTTCTCCCCACTCAGGACGAGTCTAGTCCAGTCCAGACAGTGAAACCAGGAGACTGGGTCCTCATCAAGGTCATCAAGCGAAAGACCAGGCATGCACCAAAGCGGGAGGGACCTTTCCAAGTTCTCCTGAGCACACCAAAAACTGTCCGCATAGCAGAGAGATCATCTTGGATCCATCTCAAACACTGTAAAAAGGTACACCAGTTGTCTACAGAAGACTGCACCACTAACAACTCTTAAAGCAGACACTCAATTCCTCTGTGGTGCAGTCTGGCTACAAAGGGAAGTGCAAGCAATAGGGACACTTCTCTCAAACCAGTGAAGAAACCATCAACACCCTGAGGCCTAGGGAGTGTCTGTGGAAGGAGACCCAGTGTCGAGTCTGTAAGTAGAACTGGTAAAATGGCGCCACCTAGACCATGCATCCATTTAGACAGCCAGGGCTATGTGGGATAAGGGGAACTATGTGTTGTCAAGCCTTAGCAGCTTCGATAACAGTAGGTCCTATATTGTGGTGGGAAGCACAACAGCTGAAAGATGCTGCTAGAAACGATAGCACCAACACACTCTCACCTATCACTCAGAATCTAACTGTAGTTTGTGCCCAATCGAGACCAACGCTGGGAACCATTCTGTTCCACCTGACACCAGCCAATGATCCAACAGGTTTCATATGTGCCTTGCAATTGTTTTCCTCTCCTCAACCGCCTAACAACAATTGCACCACTCTACACTATTTGTTGCCACCTGTTAAACCCAAGATACCACCCTATTTCTCACCCTATGCAGCAAACTATACTTGTTTCACCAGACATGTTTCAGAAGGAGTTCCTGTGGGGACCTTGAAATGGTGCAATACCACGTACAACATCACACAGACAACTGATGGGTATGACAAGTCTTGGTTCAGCAACCATACAACGCTCAGGGCTGACACCTGATGGTTCTGTGTAGGTAAGGGACTCCTGTCTACACTTCCTAATTAGCCTTTTGGGCCCTAGCCCTATTTTTAGGCCTCTGTTCGAAAATTGCATACCCATACTAAAAAGAGTGTATTTCTGGAACTACAAGGTCTATTTGAATAATTCTGATGTTATAATAAAGGTAACACTTGTGAGATTTGTTCAGGTCTGTAAATATCAGTGTATATGTTACTGGTTAAGAGTAAATGAAGATGGCACACAGCTCAAATTGAAAAGTTTCAGGTTCGCCTGAAAAAAAGCACTTTTATTGTTATTATTTCTTTGGAATGATGCAGTGGCACATCTAAAACGTCTCCAAAATCATAGCACAATATGTGAACAGTCTCTCTGCAAATTTTGACTTTGATAAAGTGAAGCAGAACAATTTCGAAGATATCTCTGGAATCTGTGTCGAATTCTCTTGCTTTCTGATATATTGGTTGTCCGTGTTAGCTTTTAGCTTTGTGCTGGTAGCTTGGAGCGGAGTGCGTAGCTCACAGACTCATGGCGAAAAATACGTGATATTGTGGTAAATCTTGATGAAATATTAGTTCAGTAGAATTGTGTTTGGAGTGTGTAAAAATGGCTAACATGATATTGTTGCCCAGACTCTTTTCTTTAACTGTATATAACATGTGTGTAACATTCATTATATTCATTTCTGAGAAGTGCATTGTACGACACGTTGTACGTTAAACTTTCTCTGTAAAATCGAGAGGGGTTTGCAAAATGTTCGGTTCATCATGCTGCACTTTCATACCTAACAATACTGCACCAGATGGTTCAGTTACAAGAGCTTTACAGGGACAAACTTCACTTTCTGAAGAATTAGCAGGAAATGCTGGAATTGATGATGATACTTTTGGTAGAATGCTAGAGTCATGGTTCGGCAAGTGGAAAAATTTGGCCCTATCACTGTTTATTTCTATCGCTGTGGCAGATGCTGTCCTTGCTGTTTGTGGGTGTTGTCTCATACCTTGTATGAGAGGCCTCCTACAGCGATTGATAGACACTGCACTAACTAAACAGTCTCTAGTGTACCAACAGATTCTCCAAACCGACGACCCTCCAGGTCCCCCACCTGACTACTATGACGCAATCGTGGCGTTGTTTGAACAAAATGCCGACACTGGACTGTAAAGCAAGGATGATTCATATGTCGAAAATCGTGAGAAGTGACAAAATGATGAAAGCAGTATTACCTGCAGCTGACAAAGACAGTGCACAGCATGTGCTAGAAGCATTTTTATTATTTTTACAGCTATGAAATAATCCGTGTGACATTGAGATACATACATTTTAACTATGTTTTTATCTTGTTTCATGTATTTGGAGTTACATTTAAAACACATATCCAATGCTTACTTTTTGCCTTATTCAACTCATTATGTATTTTCTTTATTATTATGCGTTTTACTCAAGTACAAATAGGAGGGAAATGTTGGAAAAATACAGAATGATATATGCATAATGCTGGTACTTTTCCATGATGCTTAGAATCAGACTGTTTCAATATAGCCGTGACCTTGCAATCCACAGAATGTCTTGGAAGACAGACAACACACCTGCACTCAGTCTAACCATCGACATTTGTTTCAAAGGAATATAAGGAAGAACCGGTTCAAACTGGTTTAAACCTTCACCATACCCTGTTATGAAGCTCTGTTTACCACAGTGTATAAAAGACAGACTCAGGCCCTGTCCACATTACTCCGTTTTTACTCCGTATTTGCTACGTTTACACTGAGCGGCCACACTACGCCGGAGTTTTGGAGCACCCTAAATGGAGGAGTCTGAAAATACCCCGAGGTTGGAGGTATTTGAAAACTCCGGGGTTTTGGTTGCGTGTGGACGGTCGGAAACGGATGTGTTAGAAAAAATGAGCCCACACCCGTGCTCGCTACTGGATTGGTTATTAGCAGCCATGACGTCTCCGTCCCTGATTGTCACACTCACTATCAAGTGACCCGTACCCGGAAGAAAACAAACAGCCAGGGCGATCAGTAATTCATTTCAACATGGATAACTAATTTCAAGCGTTGCTGCTAGCACAACAGCTGCTAGCTGCAGTAAAAGTAAGCATTTCTGTGGAGGAAGCAGCTGTTATTGGAGCGATTAGCGAGCGCAGTGACCAGCGGCGCCATCAGCCCTATTGAGGCCAAGCCAGTTAGCCGTAAATGCCATTCAGAGCTACGAGTTACAACAGTTAGTGCCTCGTTGTTTTTAGATTCTAATGAGAAGACACGCTGCTTCGTCTTACTTCTTCCGTTTGGTAGCCATGATAGACCTTAGTCTGTAAGTATGTCTGTATGAAGCATGAAAAGATGTACGAATATATATTATATTCGCTAATGCTAATCGCGGTTAGCATTTCCTCATTGGCGGTAATGTTAAAATTAGCTTAGAAGCTAGCTACTCGGACATGTTACATGATGTTCAGAGCTAGAGTTGTGCCCTAACAAATGGAGCAATTCCCCCATGCCCTAAAGAATTGATAGAGGGCGAAGATGCTGTCCCTGTTTTTCTGCTGGGTGACCCAGCTTATCCCCTGATGTGAGAGAGAGAGAGAGATAGACCCGCAGCGCTGTAACTACGTCTGAAAAATAAAACTTCTAAAACTTTCCACGAACTGTGTGTTTGAGTTTATAGAGGAAGATTTTAGAGGAAGATCTTAAGTATCAAATACAACCTTTCATTGTTAAAGACTACTTTATTACTCTGTCGTATTTTTTTTAAACTAAGCAAGCAATCCACTTCCTGTTTACACCGTCACGCGCATGCCCAGTGTACGTTAATGGTCACGTGCTGTCCGCCTTCGAAGGCTGCCGTGTGGACGCAGATCAACTCGAGAATGATGCTGAAACTCCCGTGTGGACAGAGATCGTTTCTATTTGACAAATCTGCATCCAAGTAGAAACGGAGTAGTATGGACAGGGCATCAGAGACAGATCTCTGAGCAGCAACTTGACGCATAACTGTATGCGATACAACTCTGCTCCTTCTTGCAAGAATAAATCTCCTGATTATTGATTTCAAACTTGGTGTCGAGTAGAATTTGCTAACAGCTGCGTATCACACCTTTAAGTTTCTGTTCATGCAAACATTCTTCACCCTTACTCGGGTATTTAATTTTTCTGTTTAAGGATATTATACCTCTGAATTCTTTCTGACAGACGTTCCCTCATCTATCTGACACAGAGACAGTGAGGAGCCCGTTGCACAACCAAACCCAGGGTAGAGGGGTTCGGAGAATCTGGAGTAGAAAGTGTAGAAGTGTGTCAGTGTGTCAGAGGAAATAATGTAGAAGGACAGAGTGCCAGCAGGCCAGTCCAGATACACTGCTGCTCTGGCAAGGTTGTTGGAAGGGGACCACGAATCTATGTATTTGTGCCAAAGATGGTAACTCCCATCGTAGCCCAGGCTCCAGGACTTGTCATTGCTTCCAAACAAGCAGTCATCACCATTTCCTCTCCTTCTCATTCCTCGGTAAGCCACTGCTATGCAACACAGTCCCTTAGTCTCAACTTCCCAGTAACTGCGACCAGTCAACCCAGTTGTACACAGCAGCTGTCTCAAGTCATGAAATCTCTCTGGATGATACGGATGAGGCTGTTTCTCCTGCACACTTTTCACCTGTCTGTTGTCCTCAGACATGATTAGCTGTCTGTGTGCTGTGTTTGGGTCCAGTATGAGTTCACAGGCATCTGATATAGAGACACAAAGCAGTAGAACATACTGTTATAGACCCTTTTATAGTAGTAAACAATGATGACTAGTACAGTGGAGTACAATTGTCAAGCTTGTCTGAATGGCTGGGGCCAAACGTCACTTCTGTTGCCAACATGCTCACAAATATTTTTGATGACATTTGCTGTTAAGTCAGCAATTCTTGACATTAACAGTATTAACATAGATTTTAATGCTTTAAAATTGTACATTATTTCTGTTTTATAGGCTCACATCAAATCATCATGGACTAAGCAGTCACTTTCAAAGGACTCTCATCACCCCAAATAGAGTTTTTCCATGGGTCCTGCTCTGTCCACTTTAGCCAAGCCATGTCATGATTTAATGCAATTCCACGATTTGTAGCAGCAAAAATAAAGCAAATAAGACTTTTATTAATGAATACAATATCGGATTTCTGTTATAAAAACAAATTGTGGACAGGGAGTTGAGCTTGACCATGCAGTATTTCATGTTATGATTTATTTGCCTTTTGCCTGTTTTTTACTGAAGAGCCTTTTGATAGTTTTCTTCAAACATTTTCTTCAATTTAAATACTGTTGTGTGAATACTTTATGTCACTTGCCTAATGTGTGTTAGTTGTAACCCCTCGTCTGGGTTGATCAATAGTCCCTGCATTGCTAACAGTGCAAACATTGCAACATTTTACGACACTCATTCAGGGTCCTGCAAAGTACTGCAGTGGGTATGAAGGCAAATCACTGTCAAAATCCGAGAGCGCAAATGAGAACCACGCGCGCGCAAATCAAACAGCCGCATGCGTATTTTACTTTGACGAGCGCTGTTACATCACTCCGCGAGCAAAATTCCCCCTCGCGCATCAGAGTGATATTCGGTCTATCCAAAGACGAGGATTGTAACCAATTAGATGTAGAGATACAATGGAGACTGGGTCCGCCCACTTACTGTCAAAAATAAAAACTACTCGCGAAAGTTTCGCAAGAGTGAATTTAATTTGCGCTCTCGAATTTTGACAGTGATTTGCCTTCATAAGTGGGTCTTAAATTAGCCCATGTGTTAGTTGGGCAAATGTAAAGTTGTCAGTCTGTTGACCTCAACAGGAATGTGTGCTCTTGGAAAATGGTGAAAAAACAGGATGGACAGGCAAGCAATCCAGGAACTCCAAATACCGAGGAGGGAAACATAAAGATACGACATGGAACTTCTGCTAATTTTGGCGGTCCCTGTGGACAGAGGCAGTAGTGTTTACGACAACCAGAGTCCCTTTAGAACTCCTCTCATTTTACTGCAGCAGGGTCTGACAGTCTGCCCCTGGTTCTTCCGTGCCTCCCTTCCCTCCAGCGGGTCCAGCAATACAGCCTGGGTGTGTCCACGGTGGACTGGTCGCTGCCAGAGGACCCGCTGGAGTCTGAGCTGAAGGAGTTTCTGGTGAACCTGTATGTTTTCATGATTTTGCGTGGAAGCCTTTATTATAGTGGCTAAATCACTGAAAAGACCAACATGATTCAATCACTGCAGGTCTTCATCAGGACATTTTGGAGTGCCTGGATTGCCTTCTTGTTTATCCAATAAAAAAATACTTACACTTCCGCAGACCAGCTTCTAACCTCTGCACTCCGCCATGGTCCACTCTGAAACCATGAACATAGTAAGAAAAGCATAAGCTACGGTGTAAAAGGCAACATTTAAAAAAACTGAAAGCACAACATTTCACAAAATGAAAAAAGCAGAGACTAAAATTCTTGTTCTAAAATGTTTTTGTTATGTTTTCTAAGTTTTCTTGGGAGCAGATCCTCTTTATGATATCTGGCATGGTATAACACCATGTTTCTACAGTAGCCCAGAATGGACAAACCAAACACTGGTTCTACAGAGCTCACAGTACTTTCTCTCAGCCCTCTATGAGCCATACTTTAGAGTCTCCAGCCTCCACTGTGGATCGTCCAGTCCAGCAGAGAGGAGCTTCACTCCTGCGTCTCCTGGATGGTTGTAGCTCAGGTCCAGCTCTCTCAGATGGGAGGGGTTGGAGCTCAGAGCTGAGACCAGAGAAGCACAGCCTTCCTCTGTGACCTGACAGCCTGACAGACTGTAAACATGAATCAATACTCAATTACTTGTTGATTTGACTGTGAAGATTCAAGGAATCAGGACGCAGTAACAACAACCATTAATACAACTGATCTGGACTCGTAGATCACACACAGGTTAAGAATCTGGTCATGTGAGAGAAAATGTTTGTGTGAGAGCCTTTACATCTAACCTGAGAGTTTCCAGTCTACATTGAGGAGTCTCAAGTCCGGCAGAAAGAAGCTTCACTCCTGAATCCTGCAGGTCGTTGTTATTCAGGTCCAGCTCTTTCAAACTAGAGGTCTGGGAGCTGAGAGCTGAGGCCAGAGCTTCACAGCTTCTCTCTGACATCTTACACTGACCCAACCTGGATATAATTAGTGATGATGACAAAGAATATCCTCTCGTGGGTCTGCAACACAAAATACTCAGCCAACAATGGTTTCATATATTATTTAATTGTTTTATATATATAGCCGTCTCTAAATATAATAAATATTTTAACTGAGCTGACCTGAGAGTTTCCAGGTTACAGTGTGGACTCTCCAGTCCAGCAGAAAGAAGCTTCACTCCTGAATCCTTCAAGTTGTTATGACTCAAGTCCAGCTCTTTCAAGATGGAGGTCTGGACGGTGAGAACTGAGGCCAAAGTTTCACAGCTATTTTCTGACAGGTTACAAGCCCTTAGCCTGAAGAAGAAGAGAAAATTATTAAACAAACGTTAAAAAAAATTATCTTGGTTAAAAGCTAGAAATGACTGCCAGGGCCTGACGTACTGAATTCACTGTGTATAAAGATGGACTTAATCCGCATTTGGTATGAAGAAGGGCATATCTGGGTGATTTTACGATTTATCCCACAGATTTTCTTTGGTGTGAAAATGGGGGAAGTCAAAGATGCTCTGCTAATCTGGTAGATGGAAACATGCTGATACCAACATATCGGCCTAATGGGGAACCAATATGACGACAAAGCCATCAGAGGAGCAAGACCCCATTAAAGCTCATCTAATGGGCTCCTGTAATGTCAGCTACAGGTACTGGCCTTCTCTTTTGAGACCCATCTTTAGTCTATATTTTTTTACATTCACACAATTTGGCACCATTCCGGTAAATGTATGCTGAATTAGCCATTGGCGGCTTCTGCTTGCAACATACACATAGATCATCCATGATGGATGTAAAGACAACTATCACTAAATTACTGTAATACTGGAGAAAACTTAAAAATAGGATGATTGATAGGCAAGTTCTGACGCGTATATTTGGCTCTTCTTCAACTCTCCCCATTGAGAGGCCTTTGACTTTCTCTTTTGTCTTTTGTCCCGCTGAATGTCTGTGTCTATTACAGACAAATCCTATAATTTCCCATTGGCTACATTGCCTTTCAGAATGATGAGTTACGTAGTGTGTCACTATATGAAGTGCTGTGAAGAGGAGTTAATCTTCATCAGGATGCTCTGCTAGAAGTTCACTGGTACTGTTGCAGGTTTGTTCAACAGGATGTTGGATCAACCAATCAGCTTGCTTGACCTCTGCATAGGTTTGAAAAGACATTTATGTTATACACTTAGTTGAGTTTAGGAAGAATATCATGGTTGGGCTTAAAATAAGTACATAAACTTAGTCAAATATGCTTATGGCAACAATGTCAAAGGGAAAACATGTCACTAATGTAACGTTTTGGGACCTCTCACACGTTTTAGTCACTTGTTCAGAGTGTAGCATATTCACACCGATGCGTTTACATTGTCAGTACAGTCAGTACAGACCACCATGCCTAGAGAGTAAAAACGGCTTTCCTTTTGCACACAAAATTACTTACATATTGTCATCTCATTCATGCACACTACATGGCTTACAAATGACATGCAAAAAGCAAGTTCGGCATCTTACTGCAAAATGACTTACAAATTGTCGTCTCATTCATGCACAAAATGGTTATAGTGGGCTGATGTGATAGTACAGAAACCAGCTGACCTGAGGGTTTCCAGTTTACAGCGGGGATTCTTCAGTCCGGTACTGAATACCAGCACTCCTGAATCCTGCAGGTTGTTCAAACTCAGGTCCAGCTGTCTCAGACCAGAAGACTTGGAGCTAAGGAATAAGCCCACATCATCACAGCTATGCCACTTCAGCTTGCAGTCAATCAACCTAGAAATAGAATAAGTGATAAAGACAAATTAAACTTTCTATTTAACCAGACATAATCTAGGTCTAGAGTCTGATTTAGCAAAAACAAGAACTTCAGCTCGTGTTAAGTCACTCTTTAAATGACAGCATTCAAACAGATGTAGGTCTGGTTAAACACAAAGCTGACCTGAGAGTTTCAAGTCTACAGTGTGGACTCTCCAATCCCACAGAGAGCATCTTCACTCCTTCGTCATCCAAGTTGTTGTTAGTGAGGTCCAGCTCTTTAAGACTGGAGGACGGGCAACTGAGAACTGAAGACAGAGCTTCACAACTCATGTATGTCAGCTCACACTTACTCAGCCTGTAGAAGCATCAATAACAAAAATCCATAAAAATAAGGTTTGAGTCAATGCAGTCTGACAGAACTCAAATTCACTGAAGTTTATTTCTATTAGTTCTGATTGTGTCCTGTTTATTTCTTAATCCCCTGAATCTTCATCATTACGACCCTAGTTTGACACAGGAAATAGTTACCTTAGATCAGGGGTATTCAATTCAAATTCCAAAAGGTCCAGATTGAGAAAATCTCCTCGGGCAAAGGTCCGGAACATTACAATAATATCTAACTTGCGCTATTTAGTGCCATATATATATATATTCGAGTCTAGTAGTAGTAACGTGTCTGTGTAGTCAACAACTGTCAAATCAAATAAAGAAAGTACATCAATTATATTTTAACAAATATTATTCTCAGTTTTCAAATTTAACTGGATGGATTATAAATAATACATAGAAATACATAAATACATGTTCTCTAATTTCAAGTAAAATAAGAGCTGGATTAAAGAATAACTGACATAACAGAAAGCTTTTCAAAAATGTGCATCTTAAAATAAAGTAATTCATTTTAGAAAAATGTATTTCACTGAATTGTCCTGCAGCTTTAAATTCAGTTCATTCAGGTGTGAAGTGATGTCAATCAAAAAAGCCACAATATTATATTTTTCTCATCTTCTAACAAGATAAATCAGTGAGCATGGACTTTATCTGTGGTTATTAAACCACTTGTTTCAGCTCTATTCTCTCTGTTAACATCATTGTTGGGCAGTGAATTAATGCGTTAGGATTCTGATCATTTTGGGCTCTTAGGTTTATTTTCTGTGTCTTCATTTAGATGTGAGTGGGTACGTTTGTTCAAAGGAGTTGTGCTTTGTCTCGTAGTGGCGCTTCATTTATCGCTTTTAATAATCGTCACGGTCTCTGAACATATGAGACACACTGGTTATAAACTGTCCGTGGGAACAATTAACCTATAAGAGTCTGTTCATTCTTGGTTAAAGACTCTGGTCTCTTTGACCACTTTTCTCTCTTTGGAGAACGTTATGTGAACTTCTCTGACTCACGTATTATTCTCCTGCTCTTCCTTCTCTGTCCTCGTCTCTCCCACGGTGTGTGTACATCTCACTCCAGTCAGGAAACTTGTCAGAATACTCATATTTGATTGGCTGAGCTGCATCACGTGATGTGATTTACAACGCATTGGTCAGTGCGTTTCCTGCACCGCTGAACAAGTGCCGTAACGGCTGAAAAAGCTGCGCTGGTTAAAATAGAAGCGCCCTGTCAAAATAAAATTGATTTTAGGTCCTGGGTCCGGATACAATGGCGTCTGGGTCCGGATCCGGACCGCGGTCCGCCAATTGGCGACCCCTGCCTTAGATGACCAATAGGACTAACTGTAAAGGGATCTAGATCCAGGACCAGCTGCCAGCTCACCTAATCAACATACACATTCATCCTTCAACACCAGTGCAGCTATACTCTCTTCTTGGTAACTGAAAAAGCGTACAGGCAGATTATCATTACTACAATGTGAACAATCGTCATTTTACTTGAGTGTAGGACCCGTTGATGCCAGTCTTAGAACATCTAGATGTATAGACGGTAGAGATCCCAGCTATTTAACTAAAACAAATCAATTTGCAGCTCTGATCGACCATGGTGTCCTGGAGACTGTTTCTCCTCCCTAAAATCAAGTGACAGAAAAGGCAGGGAGGCTGGACCAAAACGCTATAGTAAGAAGAAGCCATGACAACACATAAAAACTGTATGTGTAGGAGCCATAAGCTATGTATGTGTATTATATGTTTGAATTGGGAGCCGATCTCAGGTTGACCACGGGTGGCAGTGTGTATTAATGTGGCAGGTAGTTGATATATGGGGCACAGGTGCAACTGACAGAGGTGATGATGCATGGGTAACGGGCAGATCACACGGTTTTTACCGCAAGCCAGACACACCAGAGGGAGACCAGGAAGATAAGTCAGATATCTTACTATGTCATCATCTGTTAACCAATTATTCTAATCAAATGGGAACCTCACCCTAAAGCGAAAAGCCTGGAATCCTTTTGTCGAAGCGAGAAAAAAAAGATAATTGGAAAGCTGTAAGAGGTTTGCATAGTTTTCCCAAATCTACGTTTCCTCAAATCTCTGCAACAGCAAAGTTAGCATGATCCAAAGTTTTGGACAAATAGAAATTTTGAAGATAATGATAATGATGGAGCAAAATTTAGAAATTACTAACAATTCCAATTGATCCTGTCAGGACCATGAACATCAGTACCCGAGCATGTGAGCGGAGTGAAGTGTGAGTGGAAGGATTTTGGATGTAGTGCCGGGTAGATTTTCATAAAAGCTTGAGCGTCACCTTATCTCCCGCTCCATCCCGCTCCAATTTCACTCTGGTACTGCACACACTATGAGTTTGAAGCAGTCCTATTGAGTTCGACAAAGAATGTGTGTGTATTGCACATGGCGGCTGCGTAGAATTGTTTCAAGCTTGTATGATGCAAAAAATGTCAATAACTCCAGAACATTGAAAATCTGTAAACGGCGAACAGCTCCGTGAATGATGAGCTGAAATTCTCACCGGTCCACTCTGCTCACATGCCCTGGTTGTACCATATATCATGGTAATCCATCCAATAGTTGTTGAGATTGTTAAATATTAACCAAAAGAAATAGAGAAAAAGATTACCAATCTCTTTAGCATCGATCATCTGGGAACCATAAATGTCTCTACCAAATAAGATGTTTCATATATTTATACCTAGATTAAAGTGGTGGACTGACCACTGACCTTGCTATAAAGCCACACAGATATCGTAAAACTGATGTTAAAAACAGCCTTAAGTAAAGCAAGCAGACCTGAGAGTTTCCAGTCTACATTCCTTCAAGCCACCCGTGAGCTGTTGGATTCCAGAACTTGTCACATTGTTGTGACTCAGGTCCAGCTCTCTCACATTAGAGGTCGGGGAGCTGAGAGCTGAGGCCAGAGCATCGCAGACTCTCTGAGACAGCTTACAGCCACTCAACCTGCGGATGTCACAGTCAGAAAGAATAAACAAGAACATAAAAATGTAACATTTACAACATCAAATATGTCAAGTAAGTTGTGCACCTACAAAGATAGACTGGAGGCTTGAAGCACTGGAAGCAACCTCAGAAGACTTTCCTCTGAACCAGAGAATTTCTTCAGGTCAAACACATCCAACTTGCTCTCTGATGACAGTAAGATGAAGACCAGAGCCGACCACTGAGCAGGAGACAGTTTGTCTGTGGACAGACATTCTGAACTGAGGTACTGTTGGATTTCCTCCAACAGAGAATGATCACGCAGCTCATTCAGACAGTGAAACAGGTTGATGCGTCGCTCTGGAGAGGGATTCTTCCTGATCATCTCCTTGACGTACTGGACTGTGTCCTGATTGCTCTGTAAGCTACTTCCTGATTGATTCAATAGGCCTTGAAGAAGTGCTTGATTGGTCTGCAGTGAGAGGCCAACGAGGAAGCGGAGGAACAAGTCAAGGTGTCCATTTGGACTCTGTAAAGCCTTGTTGACTGTACTCTGGAAGAGGTGTGTTACTGCAGATTGCCCAGTGACGAGAGCAGACTGTTGGGAGGTTGATTGTTCTTCTGACAAGACGTTGACACCAGAGTTGACGAAGGACACAATGACATGAAGGGCAGCCAGAAACTCCTGAAAGCTCAAGTGGATGAAGCAGAATCGTTTGTCCTGGTTCAGCCCACGGTCCTCCTTAAAGATCTGTGTGAGCACGCTTGAGTACACAGAAGCAGCTTTAATGTCAATGCCACACTCTTTCAGATCGGCTTCATAGAAGATCAGGTTGCCTTTCTGCAGCTGTTCAAAAGCCAGCTTTCCCAGAGACACAATCATCTTACTGGTCTTGGTGTTCCAGAGTGATTCTCTCTCAGCTCCTTCATGATATTTGACATTTGCCAGTTTGGACTGATCTAACAGAAAATGGATATACATCTCAGTCAAGGTCTTGGGCAGCTCTCCTCTTTCTGTGGTTTTCAACAAATCCTCCAGAACTGCTGCAGTGATCCAACAGAGGACAGGGATGTGGCACATGACGTGGAGGCTTCGTGATGCCTTGATGTGGGTGATGATTCTGCTGGCCAGCTCCTTATTCCTGAATCTCCTTCTGAAGTACTCGTCCTTCTTTGGATCAGTGAACCCTCTCACCTCTGTCACCATGTCAATGAACCTTGGAGGGATTTGACTGGCTGCCTCGTGTGTTGTGGTTAACCAGAGGCAGGCAGAAGGGAACAGTTTCCCCATGATGAGGTTTGTCAGCAGCACGTCCACTGAAGCCGAGTCGGTAACATCAGTCAGGATCTCGTTGTTGTGGAAGTCCAAAGGAAGTCGACACTCATCCAGACCATCAAGGATGAACACAATCTGGAGTTTATCAAAACCACATATTCCTGCTTCTTTGGTCTCAGCAAAGAAGTGATGAAGAAGCTCCACCCAGCTGTATTTTTTCTCCTCAAGCAAATTCAACTCTCGGAAAGTGAATGGAAATATAAACTGGATATTGTTGTTGACTTTGTCTTCAGACCAATCCAGGGCAAACTTCCGTGTCAAGACTGTTTTCCCAATGCCTGCTGCTCCTTTAGTCAGTAATGTTCTAACTGATCCATTTTGACCAGATAAGCGTTCAAAGAGGTCTTCTGTGTTGATAGTTTGATTGAAATCAACTGTTTTTCTGGATACTGTTGCAGTTTGCCTGACCTTCTGTCCCGTGTCGACCTTCCCAGACTTTTTCCCAGTGATGTAGAGGTCAGTGTAGATCTCATTCATCAAAATCTGCTTTCCAGATTTTGTGGCTTGCTCAAACAAATGCTGAAACTTCTTCCCCAGGTTGGATTTGACTTTACGCTGGCAATCAATGAGAGTCTCTGAAGGAATGTGGAAGAGATTTTATTGATTAAAATATGCTATTGTTAATGCAGCAATGCTAACATCTCCAGATGAATATAAACCAGGACTCCAGATTGAGGCAAATGCAACCAAAAATCTGTAAATGTGACTAAACGTTTTCATTGGTCACACCGGTGGGCCTGACATTTAGCAGGTCTCTCTGTGTGTAATTGAGTGAGACTGCAACCTGTACTCCTCCTCAAGTGCCATCACAACCTTAAAATAAATGAGTAATTCAAAATGAAGACATCTACTGACTGTTTTATCAAGAAAAGTGCTGGTGACACGTGCCCATTACACCTGTCCCCGGCTCTAAAAATCCCAACAGACACCCGACATCATTGGCGGACATAACCACTCCAGCACCTGTCTCCCCTTTTCCCGGTAAAATGCCTAATCCTGACCAGCGATGCCGGATTCATTTCTGAAGTGAGGGTGGCCTTGGCCATTTTCACAAGATAGTACTGTGAGCAACAAAGCATGGTGTGGCATTTTACAAGTTGTTTTCTTCATCTCCTTCCGTTCGCATGGGGCAGGGGCTTTAGGTGGGAGGGCCAATGGCCCCTTGGGCCTCTTCTTTCGGCGCCCCTGTGACCCAACATCTTTAACGGAGAGGGCCTCATCTCAACTCAAAGACATTTATCTGCACCTGTATTCCTAACTACAAGCGTTTACATGAGTTAAGAAATTTCCAAAATGTATGGCAACTGACAAAAGCCAAAAGGCATGGTGATAAATGTAGTCTGAAAGACTCATTTGTAATTTCTGATAGCAGACTGTCACGCAACCAATTTAATCCTTTAACCCTATATTAACAGATATTTTTGGCCACTTGGGGGCGGTGCAAACTAGCTGTGAACACAACACAGATGAACAGTATATTCACCTTTTGCATTGATACTGTGAATCTGTTTGCAAACAGTTGCTCATTTATACACTGAGCAGTTATTGATCAACTATAACATCCATTCATGTGTTTGTTATCATCTGGCTAAGTCCAATATTCATTCTCCTTCTAGCTCTGCAATAGTTGGGCCATGTGTATTGACTGGAGGCAGATTGCATTCCCAAAAGTTGGTCCTAAAAATGGGTTAGCACATCTTAGCCATGGTCACAGTTGTCATTCATCACACTGCAGTCACAGATTTAACTCTGTTTCTATATTTTTATACATTCATTTATTTTCCTTTTTTCGCCCTTTATTGTTTTACTTACCTTTGGATGTTGAGCTGATGTTTGATAATCGCTGCACCAAATCATTCTTATTGATTAACTTCAAAACCATAATTGTCACCTCCACTGCATTTTGTTCGTAGGTCTCTATGATCTCATCCACTGTGTCCATCCTGTCCGCTTTCTCTAATTGGCTCCTTGGGATTGGTGAGAAGCCTCCCAAGACCTCAGCCTGCTGCAGGTACCATTTGAACTCTTTGAACTCTTCATCTGCCAAATCCTTCAATGTTGCCAGCAGCTCAACAGGTCTTGCCATGGTTTCTTCTTGCTGAAATACCATTACACCCATAGAAATAGAATTGGATTAAAACAGGCATTGTTTCTATTGTCTTTTGACTTGACAGAAAAGGGCCAATGTTGCAGCATTAGACCCAGCGCTGCCACTGGCCACCAGCCCGCTCCTTGGGTCATTTTCTGTAACCAGTGTAGCATTAAAGCATGGTGGAATGAGCAAGCTAACTAACTAGCCAGCTATCTGCTAGCTAGCTGGCTTGCTAATTCCACCATTTGTTAAGGATCATATGATGATTGCAATGTACTTTCCTACACTGTAACAAGTGTGTGGATGAAGCATTAAGTTGTTAAAAGTTACTACTGCCCTGCTTGTTTTAGTCGTTACTGCAAAACCTCACCTCAGTTAGTCCACAACTTGTCACAAGTCGGCTTAGTTCATACGGAAGCTCGCTAAAACTGTTGCGATTGCAACAGTACACATTAAAAGGGCCGCCACTCTGACCATCCTGCTACGTTGATTAGAATGGGAATGTCTGATCTACTCTTATTCTATTTCCATGATTACACATTGGTAACAATTTACAATAAGGGTGCATTTATTAACATCCATTAAAAACTGAAACATGTTATATAGTGTTAAACAGTTGAATGTGTTAGTTAGACACAAGTTTGGCACACAAGGGAACACTTAATGTAATAAACATTACATAATATAAACTAAACTATGAACTACATTTACTCATGATGTGTGTATTTGTTAAAGGGGTAGTCTAGTGATTTAGTGCTTTACTTCCACAACATTGGGATTCTCAAAAGAGACAGTTCTAACTTTTAGTCTCTAGCATGGGCGAAAACACTGGATGACATGTTTCCCATAGTGCAACTTTGTATTGTCTTTCATAAAACCACAGAACAAAAGTAGACTGAAGTTCCCCTTCATGTTGTATGCAAAATACTTTGTAATTATGGCAATTGTATAGTTGGTTAAACCAATTATATTTTTGGAATAAATATCCTCTTGATATATTTTCGAGCCTGACCTAAAGCTATAATACTTCATTATCGGATTATTGACTGAGTGAACTCTTGAGTATTGAATACTGACCGCCTGCAGGCTTGAATGGTGGCTCTGACAGGTTAGTAGCTTGCTCCTTTGTGGTGGATGGCAGCTGTAGTCAGCTTGGAATAACAAAAGGTTGGAGTGGTCAAACACCGGAAGCATCAAAACAGCTACAAAACAGGACCATAAAACAACTTAAAGGGGACATATCAACTCGTATTTTAGGTTCATACTTGTATGCTGGGTTTCTACTTCAACATGTTTAAATGATTTAATGTTGAAAAACACATCATTCTTCTCATACCGTCTGTCTGAATATACCTATATTCTCTCTCTGTCTGAAACACTTCACTTTAGAGCCTGTCTCTCTCAGACCCAACCCCCCACCCCAGATATCCAAATGTAAAGACTGAAAAAAAAAATTATTTCATGATATGTCCCCTTTAATATTAACTATCAAACCATTTCATTGTTGTGAGAGGGTCATCATACATCTACATGCTGACTGTTACCCACATTATCCGATCTAGAACTGTAAATCTGCCCTAAATATGTTTCAATAAAAGAAACCGCAGTGTTGAATTAGTTTTAATAGAATGCAATTAACTGTAAAATGTTGTGCACATTACCTTTCCATGTTAAAGATAACCTGCTGCCACACTGATTGGAAGTAGACTAGAGAGAGAGAGAGTCAAGTTTATCTACAAAGCCGCTCGTCACTGTGACAGCCTCAAAATAACTTGCAGACCGACGTTGTGCAACAGTTTCAGAAAGAAGAAAATAGGGTTCTAACATCAATTACAGGTAAACATCAGCTGGTGCAATAGACAATAGCAGCAAGAGGAGCCCAGCCGAGTGGCTCAGCTGCATCATCTGTCCATTGTTTTGTTATAGCATTCTGGAGTTCTAAGATAATAAAAACACAAAGATTCTGCCCTTTTAGTCAAATACAATACTAAGTTCAGTTGTTGCATTCGATATATTATTATGGTAAAAATTATTGTTTATAGCTGCTTTAAAGGTGCACCCCGATTCGAACAAAACCTGAGCAAAAATGACCCTGACCTAATTAACAAAGTTACCGAGGGGTTGGTTACGACCCCTTAAAGGAATAGTGTGTAGTTTTAGTTTGGAGCAGGGGTATTCAATTAAAGTTCAGCGAGGTCCAGTTAGAGAGAATTTCCTCATCCACAAGTCCGGAACACCAAATAATATCTTAAGTTGTGCTGTGATTTAGTCCCATATATATTGAAGTAGCCTAACAGTTGTATGTATGTCTGCTGAATGTATTGTTGTATGTATAGTTGTATGTATTATAATCAATTATGTATTATACATAATTATAGTTGTATGTATTATAATGTATAGTTGTATGTATTGTCTGTATGTCGTCAACATCTGACTGTCGAATCAAATAAATAAAGTTCAATTGAATAATATCTAAACAATATTCATCGTCAGATTTCATATTGAACTGGATTCATTATAAATAATATATACTCTAATAATAAATAAATGTTCAAGTCAAATGTAAGCTGAATTAAAAAATAAAATACACATCAGTAAGCTTTTGAAAAATGTGACTCTTAAAATAAAGTACTTCATTTTAGAAAAATGAATTGAAGTGAATTGTCTTTGCCCTGCAGCTTTAAATTCAGTTCATTCAGGTGTGAAGTGGTCAATCAAAAAATGTGCGATATCCATATTATTTTCATCTTCTAAAAAGAGAAATGTGCGTGCAGGGACTCTATCTGTAGTTATTAAAGCACTTGTTTCAGCTCTGTTCCTCTCTGTTAACATCATTGTTGGACAGTGAATTACTGTGTTAGGATTCTGATGGTATTGGGTTATTTTTTGTACCTTAATTTCGGATTTGAGTGGGTATGTTTGCTCAAAGGATCTGTGCTTTCTCTCGTAGTGGCGCTTCACATTACCGCTTCTAATAATCGCCAAGGTCTCTGAACATACGAGACTGGTTTTCAACTTTCTGTGGGGAGAATGCAGATATACGAGTCTGTCCATTCTTGGTAAAAGACTCTGGTCTCTCTGGTCTCGCTGTCCACATTTCTCTTCTTAGAGAACGCCATGTGAAATAACTTCTCTGAGGTCATTAGAGACGTTTCTGGGAGAGTTTTATTCGTTAAGATTTTGTCATCCTTGTTATTATCACACTTCAGTTTTCAGCATCTTTGCGTTGGCGTTCGCTACAGGGTTGATCCAGCATAACACTAGCTACCGTCGTATTGCTTATTTCAGGCTAAAAAGTCGACTATTTGATAAATCAATTAGTTAAAATTAGAGAGGTTATGGGTGAGGTGTGTCTCGGACATTTTAGGGATACCTCAACACAGTTCCTAAACTTTGCAACAACTTTAACCCAAAACACACATTTTATCACTGCACTTCAATGGACACCAGTCAAATATAAAAGTTCAGTTGTTGCCTAATGCTTCCTTTTTGTAGCCTTACACTGGTCTTGAATGGTTATAATGCAGAAATAGCTAAATAAAATACTCTGGAGCAGGAAATTTGTGCAGAAGATGTGGCACTGAATCCATCTTTTTAGAGGTTATTCTGTGAAAGCAGTGAGGGAGACAGCAGTACCTTTTCTCTCCAGACAGAGGTCTTGATTGAAGCTCTTTCTTCTCTAGATGGAGGGCTTGAATCTGTGTGGTGTTATAACAAGCCAGGGAAAAGAGAAGAGAAAAACAATGGGTATTGCATAAGCACCATGAAGTTTTTGCTTTTTGTTTTTTAAACCAAACATGATGATTGTGCAGTCGTCACTAAACGTTGTTGCAGGAAACGTATTTTTCAGCTAAACAGCCAGATTGACATTATGTTCTCCAGCACCGTATTCTCCAAGGAACAGACAGGATGTTGTGTTTGGCAGAATTTAATGAAGGAAAATATGTCATTTGTAAAACTGAAAAAGAGCACAAAAATACAAAAGGTAAGTCCCTTTGTAAATACTAAATAATATCTCGAGTACATCAGTAGATTACTGGCATAAACCAAAGTGGACTGGTGCTTAAAAGTATTTCAATGTAAGTAATAAAAGATTAAATACAACAGTAAATATCATTTACACAAGCACCAATGCTTTAACCACTAAACACTAGTACATTCATATGTAGTTGGCAGTAAACTAACTATCAACAATACTGTAGTCAAACCAAAGAAATATGAACCCGAACATGTTAAAATAACTGTAAATAGTAGATGACTTACAGATGAAGCCAGTTTTGTGGACTTTAAGGCAAAGGATTAAGAGGATTGTACGCTGAGATTCTCACTCTGAGTCCATACGCAGAAAGGAACTTTCTGAACATCACTTCCTGTTACTCTGAACATTTACGATTTGCTCACTTCCTCTTTAGTGCAGCTACTCACAATCGTCACTAGGTGTTACTAAAGAACATACAAAATAAACCAATACACTGATTCAAATACAATGATGTTGTTTTGTCTACGGCCTGATGGGGTTGATGCATTAAGTTGGAAGTTCCTCTCTAGTGTCTAAAACTATGTCCATGCACTCTAAACATCAGATACATAATGCTGTGGCACACATTCCCTTTCAGCTCTGCCAGCCAGACCAACACCTGAGGGAAACATCTGGCTCTTTAGCTGCTAAATGCTCCACTATGTTCACCAGCTAGACGCTAACTGGTCCTTTCTGCGGTTTGAAACTATTTTCACTGAACACGAATACAATAGCTTCGTGAAGCTGAAGGGGAGCCGCAGATTCAGGTGATAATACTCTGAATGTTCATCACATTGTCACATTGTCATTTGATACATTGTCACTATATAAAACGAGAACATATTGTTTCCAGCTGCTTTAAAGGTGTACCCAAATTTGAACAAAACCTATACTCACATGACAGTGACCTAATTAAAAGAAAGTTGAAACTGTTTGGATCCCCATTTTTATAGTATAAAACAAATTAAGGACATTTTCAGTTTTGCTTCGGGTATTTCTTAGCTCCCTCACAACTTGTCAGGTTTAATCCCTTATCTAACAGTAGCTCCTCATAAACCCAGGGCAAGGTGTAATGACCACCTTCAGGTGTAATCAGCTCTGCCAGCCCGACCAACACCTGAGGGAAACATCTGGCTCTTTAGCTGCTAAATGCTCCACTATGTTCACCAGCTCTATCTGACACAGAGACAGTGAGGAGCCTGATCTAAAAACAAACCCAGGGTAGAGGGGTTCGGTGAATCTGGAGTAGAAAGTGTAGACTTGTGTGTCAGAGGAGATCTTGTACAATCTTGTACTCTTGTACAGGACAGAGTGCCAGCAGGCCAGTCCAGATACACTGCTGCTCTGGGAGTTTCTTTGAAATGGGTATGTAAGATTGTTTGTGTGTTATTGTGCCAAAGATTGCAACCCCATTTATCGAAGTCCAGGCTCCAGGACTTGTCATTCCTTCCAAACCAGCAGTCATCAGCATTTCCTCTCCTTTTCATTCCTCGGTAAGCCACTGCCATGTAAGACAATCCCTTAGTCTCAACTTCCCAGTAACAGCGACCAGTCAACCCAGTTGTACACAGCAGCTGTTGTAAGTCATGAAATCTCTCTGGATGATACGGATGAGGCTGTTTCTCCTCCACACATTTCACCTGTCTGTTGTCCTCAGACAGTATTAGCTGTAAACGTCTGAATGTCAACTCTCCAAAATAACAGGAGTGACACTGCTCCTTTTCTTTTGGTCCCTCACCTGCAAAATTCCTCCATCCGAAACAATGTCTGAGCAAGAGAAGTAGAAGAAGTAGAGACTGTCAGACCTGAGGTATCAGCTCCGCCAGCTGGGACGAGGATGAGGGGGTGCGGATGGACGGTGCTGGACCAAGTGCGCCTTGTTCCCTTGCTGTCTTTCAAGCTCTCCCGGCGTCACCCTCGTTCACCCACACCCTGAGAGGAGAAGGGAGAAAAGCAAGGGGGGCTTGATAAATCCAGCATTTCCCAGAGATAGAGGTGACATTCATCAAGACTAGTCAACAGAGTGCGGGCATCGAGAGACAGACAGCCCCCTCTGCTCCATCTCTCCATCCTCCAGGACATCCAGCCCCCTCTGGTCCGTCTCCAGGACATCCAGCCCCCTCTGGTCCATCTCTCCATCCTCCAGGACATCCAGCCCCCTCTGGTCTGTCTCTCCATCCTCCAGGACATCCAGCCCCCTCTGGTCCGTCTCCAGGACATCCAGCCCCCTCTGGTCTGTCTCTCCATCCTCCAGGACATCCAGCCTCCTCTGACCTTCAAGTTTCTAAAGTTATATTATGCTACTTCTACTCTGTTACAACAGACGAAGCTGCAATCATTTGTTGGAAACTAATTATTTGACCTTAATTCTGCAAATGAAACATGATTCCAGTGAAGATTTTTCCAGTTGTTTTTTTTATTATCAAATAAAGCCATATACTCATAATTTTACAGTGTACTAGCAACTGTATGATAACCCCCCCCCCCCCCCCCCTCCCCCTGCCCCAAAGAGTTCTTAAGTGAAAGTTTTACACAGTAATTTGGTATGTTGATAAGAGGCTGAAATTGCAGATTTTGCAGATGCACTCTGAAAACTTCAAAGGTAGGTACACTATAATCACAACAGATGCCTGTTTTCTTTGATTTTATGTTGATCTGTTATCTGTACAGGCGTGGTGGAGGCTCACTGAGGCTGCTTATCCCACCGGGGGTGGGGAGGGGGGGGGGGGGCTGTGGTATTTATATTTAACCAGTTTTTTGATTTCCAAAAAAGTGACAGTGATCACATTATCAATAGTTTTGGTGTCGGTCACCAAACATTAATGGTTTAATTTACTCATATGTGATCCAGTGTAATTTTAACAACAGCGTCATGTATTACTCTTTGTTTACTGTAAAAATGCTGTATACGGTACAAATAAACACACCCACACCTCCGCACAACCCTGCCGACTGGTGCAGCGTTGCCGGATTGTGAATGACTGACGCCGAAGGCAGATTTTCTGTTGATACAGACACCGCCACACACTTCTACTGGGCCATGAATGATTGAGAGGGATTATTTTTGTATTAGTCGATACATTGTTTTGCAGGAAATGCTGCGCATCACACCTTTAATTTTCTGCTAATGCAAAACATTCTTTACCCTGCCCCTGGTATTTTCTTTTTCTTTATAATTTCCTCATTTTAGGAGATTTTACCACTGAATTCTGTCTGACAGACGTTCCTTTATCTGACACAGAGACAGTGAGGAGCCACATGTACAACCAAACCCAGGGTAGAGGGGTTCGGTGAATCTGGAGTAGAAAGTGTAGACGACTTTGTGTGTGGTCGAGAGGCATCCGTAGAAGGACAGAGTGCCAGCAGGCCAGTCCAGATACACTGCTGCTCTGGTAGTTCCATTGTAATCTAAACATAACTTTGTTTCTGTGTTATTGTGCCAAAGACAGTGACATTTATCAAAGCCCAGACTCCAGGACTTGTCATTCCTTCCAAACCTGCAGTCATCAGCATTTCCTCTCCTTCTCATTCCTCGGTAAGCCACTGCTATGCAAGACGGTCCCTTAGTCTCAATTTCCCAGTAGCAGCGACCAGTCAACCCAGTTGTACACAGCAGCTGTTCGAAGTGATCAAATCTCTCTGGATGATACGGATAAAGCTGTTTGTTGTCCACGAATTTCACCTGTCTGTTGTCCTCAGACAGTAAAAGCTGTCTGTGTGCTGTGTTTGGGTCCAGTGTGACTTCACAGGCATCTGATAGAGAGACACAAAGCAGTAGAACATACTGTTATAGACCCTTTTATAGTAGTAAACAATGATGACGTAACAACTGTACAACCTGTTATATATTAACACTGCATGCTTTTCTCCCATCAACCTTCACCAATTGACTTTAACAATTTCCACTTCTAAGCGATTCTGTGTCTTAGACCTCATCCGACAAGGCTGCTTAAAGACATTTTACCTTAGTTAGCACCTCTTTACTAGATATGATCAACCTGTCTTTACTAACAGGCCATGTACCACAGTCCTTCAAAGTAGCTGTAATTAAACCTCTTCTTACTTGATCCAGAGGTGTTGGCTAACTATAGACCGATCTCTAACCTTCTCTTCCTTTGTAAGATCCTTGAGAAAGCAGTTGCGAATCAGTTTTATGACTTTCTACGTAACAATAGTTTATGTAAGGATTTTCATTTAGGATGTAGAGTGCATCATAGCACAGAGACAGCACTGGTGAAAATTCCGAATTACCTTCTAATTATATCAGACAAAGGACTTGGCTCTGGACTAGTCTTATTAGACCTTAGTGCTGCGTTCGACACCATTGAACATTACATCCTATTACAGAGACTTTAATGCTAATCAAATGATTAGCATTAAAGGAACCCTCTAAAGTAGGTCTTCAACGTTTTTCAGGCCAAGGACCCCAAACTGATAGAGAGATGGAGCAGGGACCCCCGACTATATATATTGTATAAAATTGTGTTTTATATTAAACTGGGCCTAGTGCCATGTATAAACATACCTATTTATTGTGTATTCAATACTAAGCTATTCAAATAATACACAGGTTCACATATTCATGTTTTTATTTTAAACATGTACAAGGTACAGTGAGTAGAGTGGCTGTGCCACTGCCATTTATAGACATACCTTGTCAACTGATACCAATGCCAATATCAACATTGTCTGTCAATTGCATGATAATCATGCACACAAGCTATTCAAATTGATTTTTTTATTTTAAACAAATGTGGAAACGAAAATGAGTGATGGCCTATTAGTGCCACTGCCATGCATAAACATAACATGTTTTGGAAAAAAAAAAAAAATTAAATTGTCTAATCAACCAAATATTTTGCGGACCCCCTGCAGTACCTCCGTGGACCCCCTAGGGGTCGCGGACCCCCTGTTGAGGACCTCTGCTCTAAAGGGTTAGGTGCAGAGTGCTGCAGCAAGTGCACTAACCAAAACTAAGAAAAGAGATCATATTAGCTCATCGTAGTGCTGGGCTGTATAGCGGGTATACCGGTTTTAATTTCCCGTATAATATGAATTTTTCATGCACCGTCATACCGGTGCATAGCCGAAACAACTGCTGTCGCTCTTCAACAGGCAGCTAAATATATTGTTCACCGCTAGGAGCGCTACGGTCGGAGCTAGTTGTCTTAACTGTATTGAGAGGGACCTCTAATCATGGTTATAACTTTATAACAACAATTAATAACCCACAACTAACGCTCTTTAAAACCTTCCTAACCCGAGAGCCCCCCCAGCGGGGGGTTACGGAGAAAGTTTAGCGTACAGTGTGTCATACAATGCACTTCTCAGAAACAAATATAATGAATGCTTCACACATAACTCTGTTGCCGTGGCAATGCTTTGTTCGCATGAAAACGCAAGCTGATTTTTCTGTGACTTGGGATACTCAAAAACCCATGGAACTTAGGTGATGAAAATACAGATTTCATGTGGATTTTTGGCTTGGCCGTTATAAATTGCTTCGATAGCAAATTTTAAACAAAGCAGCCCCAGCGCCTCGTTTAGCCTACATGTATGAAATTTGATCGGCACATGTATCACATGGCGACTTAAAAAAAAACTCACTTCGGACCATGCTCTAAAATCAACTCAAAGTCGGCCATTTTGATTTTTGTGTGATTTTTCCCTTGATTCTTGCCACTTTTTAGGCGCTATACTTTAACGAACTCCTCCTAGGAACTTTGTCAGAGCCACTTCAAATTTGGTCAGTACAATCTAAAGACCTTTGTGATTAAAAGTTATCAAAAGCTTTACGTTTGGTGGAATGGCCTAGCCGTGGCTTGGCGGTCATTTTACGTGACTCCCATTAAACTACGTTTTTTTAGGCTTTGTATTTGAACAAACTCCTCCTACAGAGTTTATGCGATCAACATCAAATTTGATCAGGACGATTTAAAGACCTTTATGATGAAAATGTATGAAAATGGTGAGTTTTTATTGAACGACCTTGACGTGGCGTGAGCCCACTTTGCTCCCATTTTGTGCCATTCACTATGAAAGAGGGAGTTGTTGTAACTCCGAGGTACATAGTCCAATCTGCCCTAACTTTCTTATGCATGATGCTAATGATGTTAACAGTGCAAACAACGGCAACAGTGCTGACAGAGCCAGCAGTGTTTACCCGAGGGGGAACTGGAAGGGGGGCTCTACGCTTTCACAAGCGTTACCAGCAGTAACCGCCATATGAGCGCAGTGCAGAGAGCGGCCTGTGAGATAGCCAGTGGGGCACGCTCACATGCACTAAAAGGCATGCACGGTTTTGAGAATGAAAACATTAAAAGTGAGCAATTGAGTTTGAACTAAAAAAGCATGGGTGTACTTATCGGGTGAAAGTCCCATGGTGGCATTGAAATTTGACATTTAATGAAGTATATTTGAGTCCTCTTCAGTGTGGTAACACCAGGACAAGCATCATTTAAAAAAACAATCTTTAAATGTCTGAATCATTTAATTAATAGCGGTTTCCCAACTACAGCAGTAGTAGTATAACCAAACTTAGGCCACAGGCAACACTGCTAACACTCATGCCTCTGTGATTGTGTGTACAGACCAGGGTCCATGCAAAGTACTGCAGCTGAGGAGTGATTTTACCCTCAATAAAGGTTATGCTCCTACTAAGTTGTGCAGGGTATATAAGACACATTGGTAATATTTGTAACAATTTACTAATATTATTTTGTATCAATCCATATGTAAAACATCTGTAAGAATAATCTTTAAAGATTAATAGTAGGGAAGGGTCCATACGACAAGGAATCTACTTTGTTCTCAGTAATAAAAAGAGTAGGAAATTGTTGCCCTGTATCATCAACCGTAGATCAAAGATGTGTTGGGTGCTCTTGGAAAATGGGGGGAAAAAACAGGAGGAACAAAAATGCAATCCAGGAACTCCAAAATAAAATAAATAATAACAAGGAAGGAAATATAAAGCTACTACAAGGGAATTGTATTTGATTTTGGCGGTCCCTGTGGACAAAAGTGGTAGTGCTTTCAAGCACCAGAGTCGCTTTTGAAAACCTCTCATTTTACTGCAGCAGGGTCTGACAGTCTGCCTCGCTCAGTCCTGGTTCTGGTCCTTCCGTGCCTCCCTTCCCTCCTAGCGGGCCCAGCAATACGGCCTGGGTCTCCAGCAGCGTGGTGTCGGTGTTGGATTTCAGCGTGACCTGCAGAGCAGCGAGGAGAAGCGCTGCTAGAGCTAGAGCTAGAGGAGGAGCCCCTGCTGCAGAGCGCGGAGGTCTGCACCTCTTGCCGGTGCTCCGACTGCAGGTCGAAGGCAGCAGCGAAGTTAGATCTTGGTCTGTCTACGGTCGCTGCTGGAGGCCCCGCTGGAGTCTGAGCTGAAGGAGTTTCTGGCGAACCTGTATGTTTTCGTCTGGTTTTGTGCAGAAAGCCTTCGATGCCTATCTTTGTGGCTGAATTACTACAAAGCCAACATGTTTCGATCACTGCAGGTCTTCATCAGGACATTTTGGAGTGCCTGGATTGCCTTCTTGTTTATCTAATTTAAAAAATACTTACACTTCCGCAGACCAGCTTTTAACCTCTGCACTCCGCCATGGTCCACTCTGAAACAATAAACATAGTAAGAAAAGCATAAGCTACGATGGCCCTCAGGTGTATAAAACGTTTTTAGAAAATAAATAAAAAAATGAAAACGAATTTCACGAATTGTTCAAAAATGTTTTTGGTTGTGCTATGTTTTCTAAAACGTACTGTTTTGCGCCCCAGGGCCACCGTAATAATATCTTTGACAGTAAAATGTAAGATTATTAAATATTATTCATTAGAAATGATTTTCCAACCCTGAAATCTATGCTAACATTTAACATTAAAATTTGGTCTAGTTTTAGTAGTTTTTGCTAATGTTTCTGTCAGTTATGGTAATAGTGTACTCACCAAAGTGACTGTTTGGGTAATAATTTTACATTTTGCCTTTTATTTTTATACTCAATTCCCGAGTTGTAATAAACATGAGTATCCTTTAAAGTGCCAGTGTGTAACTTTTCTATAGCATATATATAAGCAGAAATGGAATATAATATCCATAACTATGTTTTTATAAGTGTATGAAACTTAAATGAGCCCTTCATATCTACATCAGGAGCAGATCCTCTTCATGGAGTCCGCTGTGTTACACGGCGCTACCACAGTTTTGCAACTGTAGGTTCACGTTACCACAGACTTGAAAGGGGAGGAGTAAATTAGTTGCAATATGCAACCACGCCGCTAGATGCTGCCAAATCCAAAACACTGTCCCTCTAAGATTTGGATGCTCCTGTCGAGGAGAGGTACGCTCTCAGCCCTCTATGAGCCATACTTTAGAGTCTCCAGCCTCCACTGTGGATCGTCCAGTCCAGCAGAGAGGAGCTTCACTCCTGCGTCTCCTGGATGGTTGTAGCTCAGGTCCAGCTCTCTCAGATGGGAGGGGTTGGAGCTAAGAGCTGAGACCAGAGAAGCACAGCCTTCCTCTGTGACCTGACAGCCTGACAGACTGTAAACATGAATCAATACTCAATTAATTGTTGTTTTGACTGTGAAGATTCAAGGAATCAGGACGCAGTAACAACAACCATTAATACAACTGATCTGGACTCGTAGATCACACACAGGTTAACAATCTGGTCATGTGAGAGAAAATGTTTGTGTGAGAGCCTTTAAATCTAACCTGAGAGTTTCCAGTCTACATTGAGGAGTCTCAAGTCCGGCAGAAAGAAGCTTCACTCCTGAATCCTGCAGGTCGTTGCTATTCAGGTCCAGCTCTTTCAAACTAGAGATCTGGGAGCTGAGAGCTGAGGCCAGAGCTTCACAGCTTCTCTCTGACATCTTACACTCACTCAACCTGGATACAATTAGTGATGATGACAAAGAAGAATCTTTCATTGGTTTGCAACAAAAGAAATCAGGCAGACAAGAATTGTTTCATATTTTTTAAATTCTTAAAAATATATATTGTTGTCTCTAAAGATAACAAATATTTCATTCCGCTGACCTGAGAGTTTCCAGGTTACAGTGTGGACTCTCCAGTCCAGCAGAAAGAAGATTCACTCCTGAATCCTTCAGGTAATTGTTACTCAAGTCCAGCTCTTTCAAGATGGACGTCTGGATGGTGAGAACTGATGCCAAAGTTTCACAGCTATTTTTTGACAGGTCACAAGCCCTTAGCCTGAAGAAGAAGAGAAAATGATTAAACAAACGTTAAAAAAAAAAAGAAGCTTTTCAGCTTGGTCCCAAGCTAAAAATGACGGCCAGGACCTGACGCACTAAATTCATTGTGTATAAAGATGGACTTAATCCCCATTTGGTATGAAGAAGATTTTTTGTTTTTCACCTCTGCCCCAGTAATAATGACACCCACAATTTCCTATAGATTTTCTTTGGTGTACAAATGGGGGAAGTCAAAGACGCTCTGCTAATCTGGTAGATGGAAACATGCTGACACCAACATATCGGCCTAATGGGGTACAAATATAAGGACAAAGTCATCAGAGGACAAGACTCCATTAAAGCTCATCTAATGGGCTCCTGTAATGGCAGCTACATGTACAGGCCTTCTCTTTTAAGACCCATTTGTCGCCTATAGTTGCTTACATTTTAGTGATTTGGCACAATTCCGGTAAATGTATGCTGAATTAGCCATTAGCGGTTTCTGTTTGCAATATACCCATGGATGTAAAGACAACTATAAACAGATTGCTGTAATACGAAAACTTGGTAGCACTTTATGATAACTACACACTATGAAGCATTAGTTAAGTATGAGTAAACACTTAATTCATCATTTATAAAGCATTGTTCCTACATTAATAATTCATTAGTATGCAGTTCATAACAACATTATAAATGTTTTATTCTTGATTAATAAGCCTGTCTATTATGTGCTTCATTATTGTGTTTTCATACTTTATAAATGATGGATTCCCCATTTGTAAATGAAGTATTATATATTTTACAAACCAATTATTAAGGAGTTGTAGATGATTAATAAGATAATTTATAAAGTGTTAGTAAATGATTAATAACTTATTTAGATGTACATTATTCATGCATTTATATATATAATGGTTCGGGACTATGTTAATATATGCTTTATAAACGCATATTAATACTGCAATTCATGATTAATTCATGATTTATTAAGGTAGTTACTACTCGTTAGTAAAGTGTTTTATGTGACCTCATCTAAAGTGAGGACTATTTATGCCTTACAAAGCATTTATAAATGACATTGAAAGGCCAGCAGTGCCTCAAAACACGTTTTTGAACAGAACAGGCAAATAGACACAACACAAAGTGATCAAAAACATATTAATATTTATTGCAAGATGCAAACAATATACTGTTAAATACAAACCCCTCATCCATTAACCAGGAGCTTTGCATATTAGTTTACATTTACTTATTTAATTATTCATTTCATACCAAGCATATCGACCTCATTCACATCCACTCCACATATAACAGCTAGTTAGCCATCTGTCACCTGGATTGCTCTATTTACAACGGAGGTGACGCGTTAGCGTGCGCCTGTCTCAGGACCTCTAGTGTTAGCTGGAAGGCTAGCTAGATACTCATCCTCCATAAAGTGTAACGTTACGTGCCAGCAAACTAAGAAACAAACAGACGGGCATTGGAGGCCCGTCAGCAGTCATTCTTTCTGGCCCAGGTCTGCGCGCCCTTCCAACTTAGGTCGGAGTTTTCCATCGCGTAAGTGCACTTCCGTATCAGTTCGGGAGCGAAACGTTTGTCCCACGTTGATAACGTAAGAAGCGGTCTTTTCCTGTGTAACGTTACGTGCCAGCAAAATAAGAAACAAACAGACGGCCATTGGAGGCCCGTCAGCAGTCATTATTTCTGGCCCGGGTCCATCACGTAAGTGCACTTCTGTACCAGTTCCTGGGCGAAACGTTTGTCCCACGTTGATGACGTATGAAGCGGTCTTTTCCTTTGTCCGTCTCACAAGCGGGATTTCGTTTATTGTAAACAATGAACAGATTCGGCCGGCTGCCATCGGGACATGCAACTGAAGAAAAGTACGAACAGTGGAGATCGATATGCTCGGTTAAAATGAATAATTAAATAAGTAAATGTAAACTAATATGCAAAGCTCCTGGTTAGCTCCAGTCGTATATTTACAAACGTTTTATATACAGCCATGTTCTCCTGAAGGAGAATGTCTTTGTTTGTTTGTTTCTTACATGACTGAATGGATGAGAGATTTGTATTTAACAGTATATAGTTTGCATCTTGCAATAAATATTAATATGTTTTTGATCACTTTGTGTTGTGTCTATTTGCCTGTTCTGTGTTTTGAGGCACTGCTGGCCTTTCAATGTCATTTATAAATGCTTTGTAAGGCATAAATAGTCCTCACTTCAGATGAGGTCACATAAAATACTTAATAAATGCTTTATAAGGCATAAATAGTCCTCACTTTAGATGAGGTCACATAAAACACTTTACTAACGAGTAGTAACTACCTTAATAAATTATGAATTAATCATGAATTGCAGTATTAATGTGTTTATAAAGCATATATTAACATAGTCCCGAACCATTATATATATAAATGCATGAATAATGTACATCTAAATAAGTTATTAATCATTTACTAACACTTTATAAATTATCTTATTAATCATCTACAACTCCTTAATAATTGGTTAGTAAAATATATAATACTTCATTTACAAATGGGGAATCCATCATTTATAAAGTATGAAAACACAATAATGAAACACATAATAGACGAGCTTATTAATCAAGAATAAAACATTTATAATGTTGTTATGAACTGCATACTAATGAATTATTAATGTAGGAACAATGTTTTATAAATGATGAATTAAGTGTTTACTCATACTTAACTAATGCTTCATAGTGTGTAGTTATCATAAAGTGTTACCTATTTAAAAATATGATGATTGACAGGCAAGTTCTGAAGCGTATATTTGCCTCCCCTTCAACTCTCCCCATTGGGAGCCTTTTAGCTTTCTCTTTTGTCTTGCTGAATGTCTGTGTCTATTACAGACAAATCCTATAATTTCCCAATGGCTACAATGCCTTTCAGAATGATGAGTTATGTAGTGTGTAACTATATGAAGTGCTGTGAAGAGGCGTTAATCTTATTTCTGGATGCTCTGCTAGAGCAACTTGTACTGTTGCAGATTTGTGCAACAGGATGTTGGATCAACCAATCAGCTAGCTTGACCTCTGCATAGGTTTGCGAAGACATTTATGTGAATCTCTGCATCAAAACCACTTAGTTAGGCTTAGGAAAAACATCATGGTTGGGCTTAAGATAAGTACTTAAACTAAGTAAAATGCTTATGGAAACAATGTCAAAGGGAAAACATGTCTTTAAAAAAAAAACAGCAACACCCTGGGACACTGGTCTTGAACACGGGTCTCCTGCCGCCCACCTTAAGCGGTCTGTCACACATTTTTTATTTGGTCACTTGTTCAGCATATTCATATTGATGTGTTTACATTGCAGTCAGTACAGATAGTACATAAACCAGCTGACCTGAGAGTTTCCAGTTTACAGCGGGGATTCTTCAGTCCGGTACTGAATACCAGCACTCCTGAATCCTGTAGGTGGTTCATACTCAGGTCCAGCTGTCTCAGACCAGAGGACTTGGAGCTAAGGAATGAGCCCACATCATCACAGCTATTCCATGTCAGCGCACAGCCAATCAAACTAGAAAAAGAATAAGTGATAAAGACAAACATCAGTCTGGATTAGCAAATAAAAGATTTTCAGCTAGTGTTAAGTCACTCTCTAAATAACAGCCTCCAAACAGATGTAGGTCTGGTTAAACAGAAAGCTGACCTGAGAGTTTCAAGTCTACAGTGTGGACTCTCCAATCCCACAGAGAGCCGCTTCACTCCTTCGTCCTTCAACTCGTTGTAATTAAGGTCCAGCTCTTTAAGACTGGAGGACGGGCGACTGAGAACTGAAGACAGAACTTCACCACTCACGGATGTCAGGTTACAGTTAGTCAGCCTGTAGAAGCATCAATTGTTAAGATGGACAAATACTTAGAAATAACTTTTAATTATAATAAGAATATAATAATAACTTTATTATAAAACAGAGTTTACAAAGTGCTTTGACAGACAAAGCAGCAAAAGCAAGGCAATAAGAACAATAACAGAAAGCTCAACAGTGAGGCCCAACAAAGCACAACAAATAAGGTAAGAGTTAAACCCGGATAAATCAGTACAATAGATGAAACAAAAAAAACAATCGATACGATTTAAATAAAATAAGAAATAAATAAAATACAATGAATAAAAAGATTTAAACAAAAAAAAGCTAAAAGTTGGGTTGAAACCACTTTCTCTAAAACTTTTGATAAAAACGGAAGTTTAGAAATGGGTCTACCGTTGCAAAGAACAGAGGGATCAAGATGATTAGATTTCATCTTGATCCCTTGAGGTTGGACCACAGCATGTTTAAGAGTCGATGGAACAGTTCCTGTTGCTAATGTGCAATCAATAATCAATAAAATACTGGGCCCAACTGTATTAATAACCTCTTTAAGAAATGTAGTTGGTATAAAATCAAGACTGCACAAGATATGATTTCAGCTAAAAAGGACAGCGATACAGGTTTAAAATTGCTAAAATAACTAGGAATAAAACACGTACATGTAAAACACGGTCTGGGGGGGTAATTCGTTGCCTGATGTCCTTGACGCTATTTGTAAAAAAGTTTAAAAACTGCTCTGTGAGGCATCAGTAAAATGAGAGAGGGAGGGGGTGACCACCGAGTCAAAATTCTCGGATTCAAGTGATTTGCTCAAATTAAGTTGGAGAAGGAAGCTCTTGCTTCTTTAACTGCCATTCGATAAGTCCTCATTGCATCTTTCCAACTCTCATAAAATACATTTTTGTTCCTTTCTCCTACAGTCTCTCTTTAAATCTTGGGTGGATTAATTTAGCCAGGGCTAACCCTAGCCCTATTTTTAGGCCTCTGCTCGAAAATTGCATACCCATACTAAAAAGAGTGTATTTCTGCAACTACAAGGTATATTTGAATAATTGTGATGTGATAATAAAGGTAACACTTGTTACCTTTTGTTCAGATGAGATTTGTTCAGATGTGTAAATGTCAGTGTATATGTTACTGGTTAAGAGTAAATGAAGATGGCACACAGCTCAAATCGAAAAGTTTCAGGTTCGCCTGAAAAAAAAAAGCACTGAAAGCATGAATATCTCTTTTGAATGATGCCAACGAAAGTTTAAAACTCTCCCAAATCATAGCACAACATGTGAACAGTCTCTCTGCACATTTTGACTTTGATAAAGTGAAGCAGAACTAAATTAGAGAGGTTTTATTACAGAGAGGTCAGGCGAGGTCACAAAATTGTAATTTTGGAACCAGCTGTTCCATTCTTTGGAATTCCATTAAAGGTTGTATAAGGAACATCGCAATCTCATACTCTTCTCATCTCAATAAAACTAGACTAGACCAAATTAATGATAATGAGACCACTCTAAAAAGTTTGGAGTATGATCAGAAAAATACTAGCTTCTCAGATGATAGGGAAAAACAAATTAAATCCATAAAAATGTAATTAAACTCCCCCTTAAGAGCCAGAGCAGAGTTTCTAATTCACAAATCTAGAAGATACTACAACTTCAACGGATCCAGACCAAGCCACATGTTGGCTTTAAACCTACATACGGGTAATAAGTCTGCTAGTATTATTGACTCTGGCCTGAAAATGTTGTCGGACCCTAAAGAGATAAACTCAGAATTTCATTCATTGTACTCTAGACTGTATGCTTCCGAAGTTCACTTTGACAGAGCTAAATGTGATAACTTTTTACAAAAGGTCACATTCCCAACTCTCTCTTTGGATGAGTCCAATGATTTAGGGGCCCACATCACTCTGACTGAACTTAGAGATGCCATTGCGGGGATGAAAAGGGGAGAATCACCGGGATGGGATGACATTCCTCCTGATTTTACTTCACTTTTTGGGATCTGTTAGGTCAGTTTCTACTAGACATGATTAAATGTTCTTTTGAAAGGAATTGCTTTTTAGAAGACATTAATTTAGCTTTATTATCAGTATTACCTAAACCTGACAAAGATATTACCCTATGTAGCAACTACAGACCCCTGTCCATCCTTACTACCGAGATTAAAGTGTTTGCATGTGTTTTGGCATCACGTCTTGAACCATATGTGACCAGATTTGTTCACTGTGACCAGACGGGCATTATTAAGTCACGATTGGCTTCTGATAATATGTGCCGCCCTATGCACATTATTCATGGTGCGAAAGATATCGCTTCCCAAACTGCTGTCCGTAGCTTGGATGCTAAAAGGCTTTTGATAGGGTTGAATGGGATTATTTGTGGGAAGTATTGGGAAGATTTGGATTGGGGACAAATTTTATTAAATTGATTCAGCTACTTTATAAAAATCCTACGGCTATGATTGTTACTAATGGGATTGCTTCCCCCCGAATTTCACATTACACGTTCCTGTTGTTAAGGCTGCCCCTTTAGTCCCTCTCTATTTGCTTTGTCACTTGAACCACTGGCACAAACTCTAAGAGAACACCCATCTATTTTTCCAATAACTGTCAATGACACCAATCATGTAATTTCTGTATATGCTGACAATATTTTATTATATGTTGACAAAGCCCCTACCTCTATTCCTACCTCTATTCCTCACATTTTAAGCACCTTTGCAGAATATAGTTCCTTGTCAGGTTATAAAATAAACTGGACCAAATCAGCTCTTTTACCATTAAATCAACATTAGATACAGAGATCCCTTCCTTCTGATATTGTTAAACACTTTAAATACCTTGGAATTGAAATTTTCAGTGTCTGTATACCAAAAAAGATTATATATAAATATTATATATATCTATATTATATATAGATATATATTTCAGATATAAATATCTGAAATATATAATCAAAGTGACCACTGACCTTGCTATCCCGAGAGCCACATTGCTATCGTAGCTAAAAAGTGTATATTATGTAACAATTAGTGCTGGGCAACGATTAAAATATTTAATCGCGATTAATCGCATGGATTTTTTCCGATTAATCGCGATTAATCGCATTGTTATGGCAAAGTTCAATAATTAATTCAAAAGTAGTGTATTGCGCACTTTTATTTTAAAAGTACTGCTATATGAACAAAAGGGCAATAACATTTGGTTCACGAGATGCAAGTAGCATGTTTTATACTTAATGTGAATATAATTCATACTTTGTTGGCATCTTATTCTGAAAACCGGATGTTCGTCTGAATAAACCGGATGTTGTCTCACGTTAATCTTTCCGCTAACTTTCAAAGTCCTTCGCTAGCTCCCGATCTGTGCCGTTTAAATGCGTTTACCATGAATTTCAGTATATAGGTGCACTAAAGTGTAAGTGTCTGCTGAGTTGACCACGGAGATCTGAGTGTCTGCTGACTTTACTGCAGCGATGTCCAGTAGTCTCCAGGGAGAGCAACAGCTGGTGCAGCTTCTCTCTTTATTTCTGCCCCCCCTCGACCAGAAGCGGAAGTCACCTTTTCTCTACGGCAACCCTGAAGGGACATCATATCTCCAATACAAAACAATAAACATGAGACAGTCTGTTACAATAATAATGAATTAAAAATACTTACCTGTTTTTTTTAATATATTTTTTTTTTCCATCTCAAAAGGCTCAAGGACATACACACACACATTCACACACACACACACACACACACACAAACACACACACACACACACACACACACACACACACACAACTGACTAGGATGTTTGCTGGCTTTTATCCCACTGTTCTTGTCATCCTCTTGTTGTATATGTATTGTCTCTTGTCTTTCAATTTTAAAAAAATAAAAAATTATAATAAATTAAAAAAATGCGTGATAAAATAATTGTCGGCGTTAATTAATGAATGCGTTAACGCGAAATTAACGCGTTAACTTGCCCAGCACTAATAACAATATGAGTAGTAGCATGCCACCTTAAAAAGCACATTCATTAACAATATAAAGGCAGGACATGGACACCAACACAAACATGTAAAAGATAATCACTTTGACAAACTGATGTTATTAAGAGCCTTAAACAAATCAAGCAGACCTGAGAGTTTTCAGTCTGCATTGTGGATCCTTCAAGCCATCCGTGAGCACCTGGAGGTGTGGATCCATCATATTGTTGTAACTCAGGTCCAGCTCTCTCACATTAGAGGTCGGGGAGCTGAGAGCTGAGGCCAGAGCATCGCAACTTCTCTGAGAAAGGTTACAGCCACTCAACCTGAGGATGTCACAATCAGAAAGAATGAACAAGGACCTAAAAATGTAACATTTACAATATCAAATATGTAAAGTAAGTTGTGTACCTACAAAGATAGACTGGAGGCTTGAAGCACTGGAAGCAACCTCAGAAGACTTTCCTCTGAACCAGAGAATTTCTTCAGGTCAAACACATCCAACTTGCTCTCTGATGACAGTAAGATGAAGACCAGAGCCGACCACTGAGCAGGAGACAGTTTGTCCGTGGACAGACATTCTGAACTGAGGTACTGTTGGATTTCCTCCAACAGAGAATGATCACGCAGCTCATTCAGACAGTGAAACAGGTTGATGCGTCGCTCTGGAGAGGGATTCTTCCTGATCATCTCCTTGACGTACTGGACTGTGTCCTGATTACTCTGTAAGCTACTTCCTGATTGATTCAATAGGCCTTGAAGAAGTGCTTGATTGGTCTGCAGTGAGAGGCCAACGAGGAAGCGGAGGAACAAGTCCAGGTGTCCATTTGGACTCTGTAAAGCCTTGTTGACTGCACTCTGGAAGAGCTGATTGACTGAAGATTGCTCAGTGATGAGAGCAGACTGTTGGGAGGTTGATTGTTCTTCTGACAAGATGTTGACACCAGAGTTGACGAAGGACACAATGACATGAAGGGCAGCCAGAAACGCCTGAAAGCTGAAGTGGACGAAGCAGAAACGTTTGTCCTGATTCAGCCCACGGTCCTCCTTAAAGATCTGTGTGAGCACGCTTGAGTACACAGAAGCAGCTTTAATGTCAATGCCACACTCTTTCAGATCTGCTTCATAGAAGATCAGGTTGCCTTTCTGCAGCTGCTCAAAGGCCAGTTTTCCCAGAGACACAATCATCTTACTGGTCTCTGTGTTCCAGAGTGGATCTCTCTCAGCTCCTTCATGATATTTTGCATGTGCCAGTTTGGACTGATCTAACAGAAAATGGATATACATCTCAGTCAAGGTCTTGGGCAGCTCTTCTCTTTCTGTGGTTTTCAACAAATCTTCCAGAACTGTCGCAGTGATCCAACAGAGGACTGGGATGTGGCACATGATGTGGAGGCTTCATGATGCCTTGATGTGGGTGATGATTTTGCTGGCCAGCTCCTTATTCCTGAATCTCCTTCTGAAGTACTCGTCCTTCTTTGGATCAGTGAACCCTCTCACCTCCGTCACCATGTCAATGAACCTTGGAGGGATTTGACTGGCTGCCTCGTGTGTTGTGGTCAGCCAGAGGCAGGAAGAAGGGAGCAGTTTCCCCATGATGAGGTTTGTCAGCAGCACGTCCACTGAAGCTGAGTCGGTAACATCAGTCAGGATCTCGTTGTTGTGGAAGTCCAAAGGAAGTCGACACTCATCCAGACCATCAAGGATGAACACAATCTGGAGTTTATCAAAACCACATATTCCTGCTTCTTTGGTCTCAGCAAAGAAGTGATGAAGAAGCTCCACCCAGCTGTATTTTTTCTCCTCAAGCAAATTCAACTCCCGGAAAGTGAATGGAAATACGAACTGGATATTGTTGTTGACTTTGTCTTCGGACCAATCCAGGGCAAACTTCCGTGTCAAGACTGTTTTCCCAATGCCTGCTGCTCCTTTTGTCAGTAATGTTCTAACTGATCCATTTTGACCAGATAAGCGTTCAAAGAGGTCTTCTATGTTGATAGTTGGTTCCAAATCAGCTGTTTTTCTGGATACTGTTGCAGTTTGCCTGACCTGTTGTTCCGTGTCGACCTTCCCAGACTTGTCCTCTGTGATGTAGAGGTCAGTGTAGATCTCATTCATCAAAATCTGCTTTCCAGATTTTGCGGCTTGCCCAACCAAATGCTGAAACTTGTTCCCCAGGTTGGATTTGACTTTACGCTGGCAATCAATGAGAGTCTCTGAAGGAATGTGCAAGAAATTATATTGATTACAATGTGCTATTTTTATTGTAGCAATGCTAACATTTCCAGATAGACATAAACCAGGACTCCAGATTGAGGCAAATGCAACCAAAAATCTGTAAATGTGACTAAACGTTTTCATTGGTCACACCGGTGGGCCTGACATTTAGCAGGTCTCTCTGTGTGTAATTGAGTGAGACTGCAACCTGTACTCCTCCTCAAGTGCCATCACAATGTTAAGGATTTCAGTATTAGAAATATTATAAGTAGGATTAAATAACACCCCTAGTGGTGAGTAGAAGTGTCACAATAATAATAATGTCAAAATAGGTTAAAAAGTCACAAAATATTTACTTATGGAATGTATTATGTTTACAATATTCTTACTTGTAGAGGATATTATGTTACAGTATTTTACTCATTGAATGTATTAAACCATAGAAGTATAGTCACTAAAGGTATTAAAACACTGTATGAATAGTTTTGAGGGTCAGAAAGGGAACATTTTGAGTGAGACTTTACAGAGGTGCAGCAGAGAACAGAGGGATGGACAACTGACCACCAGGACCTGAGGAGGAGTCCGGACGACTTCAACCAAACACTGAGATGATAACTGCCCCAAGCCAGGAGGGGCTATTGAATTTCGGCCAATCACAGAGGCTGATACTGGACATTTAAACTTTCGGACAGAGACTTTTAAATATAGGCTTAGTTCCAGAGGGTTTTTGCCAGAGTTCGCGCCATTACCACTCTGGGTAGTTTACCAGCTGGGCTGGGCTATTTAGTGGGCCTTGTGAGAACTCTGCCCTGGGGACATATTGATATTGATAGAGTAATTCAGTTTGCAATTGTTCTAGCTTCTCTTGTTTATTAAATACTTTTTGATTGTTAACCGGATCCAGTTCATTTTTGGTGCGACTGGAAAGTCCAGCGGTCTGGGTCTCCCCTGAAAACATCTAACCCTAACAACAACCTTAAAATAAATGAGTAATTCAAAATGAAGACATCTACTGACTGTTTTTTTTATCAAGAAAAGTGCTGGTGACACGTGCCCATTACACCTGTCCCCGGCTCTAAAAATCCCAACAGACACCCGACATCATCGGCGGACGTAACCACTCCAGCACCTGTCTCCCCTTTTCCTGGTAAAATGCCTAATCCTGACCAGCGATGCCGGATTCATTTCTGAGGGTGGCCTTGGCCATTTTCACAAGATAGTACTGTGAGCAACAAAGCTCATGGTGTGGCATTTTACAAGTTGTTTTCTTCATCTCCTTTCGTTCGCACGGGGCAGGGGCTTTAGGTGGGAGGGCCAATGGCCCCTTGGGCCTCTTCTTGCGGCGCTCCTGTGACCCAACATCTTTAATGGAGAGGGCCTCATCTCAACTCAAAGACATTTATCTGCACCTTTATTCCTATCTACAAGCATTTACATAAGTTAAGAAATTTCCAATATGTATGGCAACTGACAAAAGGCATGGTGAAAAATGTAGTCTGGAGCTCACAATATTAACCATTCAGTTTATTGCTGTTGAGTGGAGTAGCAGGCTGATTAAATATTGAAAGACTCATTTGTAATTTCTGATAGCAGACTGTCACGCAACACAATTTAATCCTTTAATCCTTTAATCCTACATTAACAGTTATTTTTGGCCACTTGGGGGCGGTGCAAACTAGCTGTGAACACAACACAGATGAACAGTATATTCACCTTTTGCGTTGATACTGTGAATCTGTTCGCAAACAGTTGCTCATTTATACACTGAGCAGTTATTGATCAACTATAGCATTCATTTATGTGTTTGTTATCATCTGGCTAAGTCCAATATTCATTCTCCTTCTAGCTCTGCAATAGTTGGGCCATGTGTATTGACTGGAGGCAGATTGTATTCCCAAAAGTTGGTCCTAAAAATGGGTTAGCACATCTTAGCCATGGTCGCAGGTGTCATTCATCACACTGCAGTCACAGATTTAACTCTGTTTCTATATTTTTATGCATTCATTTATTTTCCTTTTTTCACCCTTTATTGTTTTACTTACCTTTGGATGTTGAGCTGATGTTTGATAATCGCTGCACCAAGTCATTCTTATTGATTAACTTCAAAACCATAATTGTCACCTCCACTGCATTTTTTTCGTAGGTCTCTATGATCTCATCCACTGTGTCCATCCTGTCCGCTTTCTCTAATTGGCTCCTTGGGATTGGTGAAAAGCCTCCCAAGACCTCAGCCTGCTGCAGGTACCATTTGAACTTTTTGAACTCTCCATCTGCCAAATCCTCCAATATTGCCAGCAGCTCTACAGGTCTTGCCATGGTTTCTTCTTGCTGAAATACCATTACCCATAGAAATATAATTGGATTAAAACAGGCATTGTTTCTATTGTCTTTTGACTTCACAGAAAAGGGCCAATGTTGCAGCATTAGACCCAGCGCTGCCACTGGCCACCAGCCTGCTGTTTGGCTTATTTACTGTAACCAGTGTAGCATTTAAAGCATGGTAGAATGAGCAAGCTAACTAACTAGCCAGCTATCTGCTAGCTAGCTGGCTTGCTAATTCCACCATTTTTTAAGGATCATCTGGTGATTGCAATGTACTTTCCTACACTGTAACAAGTGTGTGGATGAAGCATTAAGTTGTTAAAAGTTACTACTGCCCTGCTTGTTTTAGTCGTTACTGCAAAACCTCACCTCAGTTAGTCCACAACTTGTCATAAGTCGGCTTAGTTCATACGGAAGCTCGCTAAAACTGTTGCGATTGCAACAGTACACATTAAAAGGGCCGCCACTCTGACCATCCTGCTACGTTGATTAGAATGGGAATGTCTGATCTACTCTTATTCTATTTCCATGATTACACATTGGTAACAATTTACAATAAGGGTGCATTTATTAACATCCATTAAAAACTGAAACATGTTATGTAGTGTTAAACAGTTGAATGTGTTAGTTATATGAACTACATTTACTCAAGATGTGTGTATTTGTTAAAGGGGTAGTCTAGTGATTTAGTGCTTTACTTCCACAACATTGGGATTCTCAAAAGAGACAGATCACATGCTCAGATCAGAGCATGTTCTAACTTTTAGTCTCTAGCATGGGCGAAGCTCTAAAACACTGGATGACATGTTTCCCATAGTGCAACTTTGTATTGTCTTTCATAAAACCACAGAGCAAAAGTAGACTGAAGTTCCCCTTCAACTTGTATGCAAAATACTTTGTAATTATGGCAATTGTATAGTTAGTTAAACCAATTATATTTTTGAAATAAATATCCTCTTGATATATTTTCGAGCCTGACCTAAAGCTATAATACTTCATGATCGAATTAATGACTGAGTGGACCTTTGAGTATTGAATACTGACCGCCTGCAGGCTTGAATGGTGGCTCTGACAGGTTAGTAGCTTGCTCCTTTGTGGTGGATGGCAGCTGTAGTCAGCTTGGAATAACAAAAGGTTGGAGTGGATCAAACACCGAAAGCATCAAAACAGCTAAAAAACAGGACCATAAAACAGCTTAAAGGGGACATATCAACTCGTATTTTAGGTTCATACTTGTATGCTGGGTTTCTACTTCAACATGTTTAAATGATTTAATGTTCAAAAAACACATCATTCTTCTCATACCGTCTGTCTGAATATACCTATATTCTCTCTCTGTCTGAAACACTTCACTTTAGAGCCTGTCTCTCTCAGACCCAACCCCCCACCCCAGATATCCAAATGTAAAGACTGAAAAAAAAAATATTTCATGATATGTCCCCTTTAATTATTCAAATATAAGTCAATGTCTAATATTAACTATCAAACCATTTCATTGTTGTGAGGGGGTCATCATACATCTACATGCTGACTGTTACCCACATTATCCGATCTAGAACTGTAAATCTGCCCTAAATATGTTTCAATAAAAGAAACCGCAGTGTTGAATTAGTTTTAATAGAATGCAATTAACTGTAAAATGTTGTGCACATTACCTTTCCATGTTAAAGATAACCTGCTGCCACACTGATTGGAAGTAGACTAGAGAGAGAGAGAGTCAAGTTTATCTACAAAGCCGCTCGTCACTGTGACAGCCTCAAAATAACTTGCAGACCGACGTTGTGCAACAGTTTCAGAAAGAAGAAAATAGGGTTCTTACATCAATTACAGGTAAACATCAGCTGGTGCAATAGACAATAGCAGCAAGAGGGGCCCAGCCGAGTGGCTCAGCTGCATCATCTGTCCATTGTTTTGTTATAGCATTCTGGAGTTCTAAGATAATAAAAACACAAAGATTCTGCCCTTTTAGTCAAATACAATACTAAGTTCAGTTGTTGCCTTCTATACATTATTATGGTAAAAATTATTGTTTATAGCTGCTTTAAAGGTGCACCCCGATTCGAACAAAACCTGAGCAAAAATGACCCTGACCTAATTAACAAAGTTACCGAGGGGTTGGTTACGACCCCTTAAAGGAATAGTGTGTAGTTTTAGTTTGGAGCAGGGGTATTCAATTAAAGTTCAGCGAGGTCCAGTTAGAGAGAATTTCCTCATCCAAAAGTCCGGAACACCAAATAATATCTTAAGTTGTGCTGTGATTTAGTCCCATATATATTGAAGTAGCCTAACAGTTGTATTAACGTCTGTATGTCGTCAACATCTGACTGTCGAATCAAATAAATAAAGTTCAATTGAATAATATCTAAACAATATTCATCGTCAGATTTCATATTGAACTGGATTCATTATAAATAATATATACTCTAATAATAAATAAATGTTCAAGTCAAATGTAAGCTGAATTAAAAAATAAAATACACATCAGTAAGCTTTTGAAAAATGTGACTCTTAAAATAAAGTACTTCATTTTAGAAAAATGAATTGAAGTGAATTGTCTTTGCCCTGCAGCTTTAAATTCAGTTCATTCAGGTGTGAAGTGGTCAATCAAAAAATGTGCGATATCCATATTATTTTCATCTTCTAAAAAGAGAAATGTGCGTGCAGGGACTCTATCTGTAGTTATTAAAGCACTTGTTTCAGCTCTGTTCCTCTCTGTTAACATCATTGTTGGACAGTGAATTACTGTGTTAGGATTCTGATGGTATTGGGTTATTTTTTGTACCTTAATTTCGGATTTGAGTGGGTATGTTTGCTCAAAGGATCTGTGCTTTCTCTCGTAGTGGCGCTTCACATTACCGCTTCTAATAATCGCCACGGTCTCTGAACATACGAGACTGGTTTTCAACTTTCTGTGGGGAGAATGCAGATATACGAGTCTGTCCATTCTTGGTAAAAGACTCTGGTCTCTCTGGTCTCGCTGTCCACATTTCTCTTCTTAGAGAACGCCATGTGAAATAACTTCTCTGAGGTCATTAGAGACGTTTCTGGGAGAGTTTTATTCGTTAAGATTTTGTCATCCTTGTTATTATCACACTTCAGTTTTCAGCATCTTTGCGTTGGCGTTCGCTACAGGGTTGATCCAGCATAACACTAGCTACCGTCGTATTGCTTATTTCAGGCTAAAAAGTCGACTATTTGATAAATCAATTAGTTAAAATTAGAGAGGTTATGGGTGAGGTGTGTCTCGGACATTTTAGGGATACCTCAACACAGTTCCTAAACTTTGCAACAACTTTAACCCAAAACACACATTTTATCACTGCACTTCAATGGACACCAGTCAAATATAAAAGTTCAGTTGTTGCCTAATGCTTCCTTTTTGTAGCCTTACACTGGTCTTGAATGGTTATAATGCAGAAATAGCTAAATAAAATACTCTAGAGCAGGAAATTTGTGCAGAAGATGTGGCACTGAATCCATCTTTTTAGAGGTTATTCTGTGAAAGCAGTGAGGGAGACAGCAGTACCTTTTCTCTCCAGACAGAGGTCTTGATTGAAGCTCTTTCTTCTCTAGATGGAGGGCTTGAATCTGTGTGGTGTCATAACAAGCCAGGGAAAAGAGAAGAGAAAAACAATGGGTATTGCATAAGCACCATGAAGTTTCTGCTTTTTGTTTTTTAAACCAAACATGATGATTGTGCTGTCCTCACTAAACGTTGTTGCAGGAAACGTATTTTTCAGCTAAACAGCCAGATTGACATTATGTTCTCCAGCACCGTATTCTCCAAGGAACAGACAGGATGTTGTGTTTGGCAGAATTTAATGAAGGAAAATATGTCATTTGTAAAACTGAAAAAGAGCACAAAAATACAAAAGGTAAGTCCCTTTGTAAATACTAAATAATATCTCGAGTACATCAGTAGATTACTGGCATAAACCAAAGTGGACTGGTGCTTAAAAGTATTTCAATGTAAGTAATAAAAGATTAAATACAACAGTAAATATCATTTACACAAGCACCAATGCTTTAACCACTAAACACTAGTACATTCATATGTAGTTGACAGTAAACTAACCATCAACAATACTGTAGTCAAACCAAAGAAATATGAACCTAAACATGCAAATATAACTGTAAATAGTAGATGACTTACAGATGAAGCCAGTTTTGTGGACTTTAAGGCAAAGGATTAAGAGGATTGTACGCTGAGATTCTCACTCTGAGTCCATACGCAGAAAGGAACTTTCTGAACATCACTTCCTGTTACTCTGAACATTTACGATTTGCTCACTTCCTCTTTAGTGCAGCTACTCACAATCGTCACTAGGTGTTACTAAAGAACATACAAAATAAACCAATACACTGATTCAAATACAATGATGTTGTTTTGTCTACGGCCTGATGGGGTTGATGCATTAAGTTGGAAGTTCCTCTCTAGTGTCTAAAACTATGTCCATGCACTCTAAACATCAGATACATAATGCTGTGGCACACATTCCCTTTCAGCTCTGCCAGCCAGACCAACACCTGAGGGAAACATCTGGCTCTTTAGCTGCTAAATGCTCCACTATGTTCACCAGCTAGACGCTAACTGGTCCTTTCTGCGGTTTGAAACTATTTTCACTGAACACGAATACAATAGCTTCGTGAAGCTGAAGGGGAGGTGCAGATTCAGGTGATAATACTCTGAATGTTCATCACATTGTCACATTGTCATTTGATACATTGTCACTATATAAAACGAGAACATATTGTTTCCAGCTGCTTTAAAGGTGTACCCCAATTTGAACAAAACCTATACTCACATGACAGTGACCTAATTAAAAGAAAGTTGATACTGTTTGGATCCCCATTTTTATAGTATAAAACAAATTAAGGACATTTTCAGTTTTGCTTCGGGTATTTCTTAGCTCCCTCACAACTTGTCAGGTTTAATCCCTTATCTAACAGTAGCTCCTCATAAACCCAGGGCAAGGTGTAATGACCAGGCAGCAACCTCTGCAGCAGATTCTGAAGCAGACAAACCAGTTTCACTACATTCTTGGCTACTTCCTTTTTTTAAATTGGTGCAATACTTTCACCACGACGGAGTGGAGATTCATAGTCCGGTGCTGCAGACACGCCCCCTCTGTGACAGTCACACAGACACACACCTGGAGCAGGTGCTGACAGAAGCATCAGAGTGGAAGCTAGACGGGCCCAATAGTAATATCCCAGTCACCACAGAAAGGTCTACCCTCACTCCAGACAATGGAGATATTCTCATCTTTTTGAAAATAATGATACCTTAAAGGGTTTAGGGTGATAGCACGTTCTAAATCCATGTTTGCAGGATTGTGCCTTCAAGTTTCTAAAGTCATATTATGCTACTTCTACTCTGTGTTGCAACAGACGAAGCTGCAATCATTTGTTGGAAACTAATTCATTCACCTTAATTCTGCAAATAAAACACGATTCCAGTGAAGACTTTTCCAGTTGTTTTTTTATTATCAAACAAAGCCATATAATCATCATTTGCCAGTGTAGAAGTCAAGGTGTATTATTGTAATGGTATGATAACCCCCCCAAAAAATCAAATCGCTTCCCATGCACAAAGGATTAACAGGAAACAAGGCATGCATGTAATCCAGTGTAATGTTATCTCATTGACAACAGCCTCATGTATTACTCTTTGTTTCCTGTAACAGAGCCGTAATAAAGATACAAATAAACGCGCCCACAATTCCGCAAAACCCTGCCGACTGGTGCAGCGTTGCCGGATTGTGAATGCATGAAGCTGAAGCGCTCGTTTCACCCTGTCACTGTGGCCTGTCCACTCTGTGCATCACGTTCTCACTCCCAAGCGTGTGAAATAACTTTGCTGATGCCCCGAACACGGCAAAAGAAGAAGAAAAGAGAAAAAGTCTAGTGACACACTTCTAGTGGGTCATGAATGATTGAGAGGGATTATTTTTATATTAGTTGATACAATGTTTTTCAGTGAAATGCTGCATATCACACCTTTAAGTTTCTGTTCATGCAAACATTCTTCACCCTTACTCTGGTATTTTATTTTTCTGTATTATTTCCTCATTTAAGGATATTATACCTCTGGATTCTGTCTGGCAGACGTTCCCTCATCTATCTGACACAGAGACAGTGAGTAGCCTGTTGCACAACCAAACCCAGGGTAGAGGGGTTCGGAGAATCTGGAGTAGAAAGTGTAGAAGTGTGTCAGTGTGTCAGAGGAGATCATGTAGAAGGACAGAGTGCCAGCAGGCCAGTCCAGATACACTGCTGCTCTGGGAGTTTCTTTGAAACGGATATGTAAGCCTGTTCGTGTGTTATTGTGCCAAAGATTGCAACCCCATCTTTCGTAGTCCAGACTCCAGGACTTGTCATTCCTTCCAAACCTGCAGTCATCAGCATTTCCTCTCCTTTTCGTTCCTCGGTAAGCCACTGCTATGCAAGACAGTCCCTTAGTCTCAACTTCCCAGTAACAGCAACCAGTCAGCCCAGTTGTACACAGCAGCTGTTGTAAGGGACCAAATCTCTCTGGATGATACGGATGAGGCTGTTTCTCCTCCACACATTCCACCTGTCTGTTGTCCTCAGACAGGATTAGCTGTCTGTGTGCTGTGTTTGGGTCCAGTGTGAGTTCACAGGCATCTGATATAGAGACGCAAAGCAGTAGAACATACTGTTATACAACATTTTATAGTAGTAAACAATGATGACGTTTAGTACAGTGGAGTACAATTACCAAGCTATGCAAAGGCATTAATCACTAAAGATCAGAAATTTGGCAAATGGTGACTGACTTCCAGATCTGTGTGCTGTTAGTGAGTGGGTAGAATACATTAGTAAGTGGCCAAATATTAAGGGGCCAGATATATACATGTGGTGGTGGAGAAACCAAGTGTGTAACATTACACCACTGAGACATTACGAGATACAAGTCACTAGATACTTCCAACCACGTTATCTGTGTTCATGAACAGAACGTCAAATACCCTGATACAGACTTAGAGTTTAGATTTTATTGAGTTTTATAATGGGCATTTCAAACACCAGAATTATTGATCAGTCCAGTGGTGGTCAACACGTACGCAGCTGGTGTTTCAGTTTAACGAGTGACCATGTTAACTGGTGACTCTCTGCCCGTGGTGATGGCAGCTGTTGTAAACACAAACAGGACCTGTAGGTGTCCTCGTAAAAGCCTTCAATCTATTTTAAATACATATTCATCTGTGTTTTTTTATCTACGCCAACCATTTACGTAAGGTACTACGAGCAACCACGGATGCATTCAGCTGTAACCAGTTAACAAGGTCACAAGTTAAACTGAAACACCTGTTGCTCTGAATCGGTCGTGATGCTTTTGGAATTCTGTAAAACTTGAGCATGCTGTTGGAATATGGAATAATGGAACATGACACAATCAGACATTTTGATGCTTGTAACAGTTTTCATTCAATGTTTAAAGCTTGATAACTTGTCTGTGAGAAAGAAAGATTGTAGCTGACCACTCTCAGCCTGGACATAAACTGTTCGAGCCCCTTCCATCTGGCAGGAGACTGCGGTCCATCAGGGCCAAGACCTCACGCCACATGAACAGTTTTTTCCTATGTTCAGTTGGGCTCATCAACAAAGCCCGGGACCACCACTGACTCTGTCATCCCCACGACAATTTCTTTCTGGTACACTCTCCTGCACATCCCTTCTATGTTTCTTTATTGAAATACACCTGACACTTTTACATACACTTACATTATACTTGTTTATAGTCCTGCTATCTGTGTGTTTGTGCACTTTATTTTATATTTTATTACACATTTTAATGTTTCTATTTTTTGCACTGTGTTGATTGTTGTTGATTGTTAATGTTATGCACCACCCGTCATGTTATGCACCACCCGTCATGTCAAATTCCTTGTATGTGCAACATACCGTGGCAAATAAACGGTTCTGATTCTGATGAATGGCTGAGGCCAAACGTCACTTCCGTTGTCAACATGCTCACAAATATTGTTGAGGACATTTGCTGTTAACTGCTCTATAGTCAGCAATTCTTGATAGTACCGCATTAACAGATATTAACATATATTTTAATGCTTTAAAATTTTACATTATTTATGTTGTATAGGCTCACAACAAATCATCAAGGACTCTCATCACCCCCGGAGTTTTCCATGTCCACTTTAGCCACGCTATGTCATGATTACATGCATGTCCACGATTTTTAGCAGCGAAAATTAGGCAAATAAGACTTTATTAATGAACACAATTTCTGATTTCTGTTATAAAAACAAATTGTGGATGGGGAGTTGAGCTTGACCATCAAAGATCTTGATATTTGTAGTATTTTATTTCATTTTATTTCAGTTTTTTACTGAAGAGCCTTTTGATAGTAGTTTTTCAAACATTTTATTCAATTTAAATTTTGTTGTGTGAATACCTTATGCCACTTGCCTAATGTGCCTCCCATTTTAAAGTTAGTTGTAGCCCCTCATCTGGGTTTATTAAAGGTCCCTCCATTTTAAAGGTGCTATATATGGGATTGGGATTATTTCCATTGCCTCTTAACGGTGTGCAACATGACGACCGCTGAGCTAACAGCGCTAACAGTGCAAACAACGGCAACATTTTACAACACTCATTCCTCTGTTACTCTGTGTGCAGGCCAGGGTCCTGCAAAGTACTGCAGTGGGTTTTAAATTAGCCCATGTGTTAGTTGGGCTAATGTAAAGTTGTCAGTCTGGTGACCTCAACAGGAATGTGTGCTCTTGGAAAATGGTGAAAAAACAGGATGGACAGGCAAGCAATCCAGGAACTCCAAATACCGAGGAGGGAAACATAAAGATACGACATGGAACTTCTGCTAATTTTGGCGGTCCCTGTGGACAGAGGCAGTAGTGTTTACGACAACCAGAGTCCCTTTAGAACTCCTCTCATTTTACTGCAGCAGGGTCTGACAGTCTGCCCCTGGTTCTTCCGTGCCTCCCTTCCCTCCAGCGGGTCCAGCAATACAGCCTGGGTGTGTCCACGGTGGACTGGTCGCTGCCAGAGGACCCGCTGGAGTCTGAGCTGAAGGAGTTTCTGGTGAACCTGTATGTTTTCATGATTTTGCGTGGAAGCCTTTATTGTAGTGGCTAAATCACTGAAAAGACCAACATGATTAAATCACTGCAGGTCTTCATCAGGACATTTTGGAGTGCCTGGATTGCCTTCTTGTTTATCCAATAAAAAAATACTTACACTTCCGCAGACCAGCTTTTAACCTCTGCACTCCGCCATGGTCCACTCTGAAACCATGAACATAGTAAGAAAAGCATAAGCTACGATGTAAAAGGCAACATTTAAAAAAACTGAAAGCACAACATTTCACAAAATGGAAAAATCAGAGACTAAAATTCTTGTTCTAAAATGTTTTTGTTGTTATGTTTTCTAAGTTTTCTTGGGAGCAGATCCTCTTTATGATATCTGTCATGGTATAACGCCATGTTTCTACAGTAGCCCAGAATGGACAAACCAAACACTGGTTCTACAGAGCTCACAGTACTTTCTCTCAGCCCTCTATGAGCCATACTTTAGAGTCTCCAGCCTCCACTGTGGATCGTCCAGTCCAGCAGAGAGGAGCTTCACTCCTGCGTCTCCTGGATGGTTGTAGCTCAGGTCCAGCTCTCTCAGATGGGAGGGGTTGGAGCTCAGAGCTGAGACCAGAGAAGCACAGCCTTCCTCTGTGACCTGACAGCCTGACAGACTGTAAACATGAATCAATACTCAATTACTTGTTGATTTGACTGTGAAGATTCAAGGAATCAGGACGCAGTAACAACAACCATTAATACAACTGATCTGGACTCGTAGATCACACACAGGTTAACAATCTGGTCATGTGAGAGAAAATGTTTGTGTGAGAGCCTTTACATCTAACCTGAGAGTTTCCAGTCTACATTGAGGAGTCTCAAGTCCAGCAGAAAGAAGCTTCACTCCTGAATCCTGCAGGTCGTTGCTATTCAGGTCCAGCTCTTTCAAACTAGAGGTCTGGGAGCTGAGAGCTGAGGCCAGAGCTTCACAGCTTCTCTCTGACATCTTACACTGACCCAACCTGGATATAATTAGTGATGATGACAAAGAATACTCGTTTGTGAGTCTACAACTAAAAAACTCATGCCCGGAAAATAATTGTTTGTAATACATTATCTTAAATTTTTCTAAATATATATCAACATCTCTAGAGATAACAAATATTTCACTGAGCTGACCTGAGAGTTCCCAGGTTACAGTGTGGACTCTCCAGTCCAGCAGAAAGAAACTTCACTCCTGAATCCTTCAAGTTGTTATGACTTAAGTCCAGCTCTTTCAAGATGGACGTCTGGACGGTGAGAACTGAGGCCAAAGTTTCACAGCTCTTTTCAGACAGGTTACAAGCCCTTAGCCTGAAGAAGAATAGAAAATTGTAAAACAAAAATAAAAAAATGTTAAATTGGTGCATGCAGCTTCCTGCTGCGGTGAAAATACGTCCCTCGGACGTGTTTAAATGAGACGCTTCTTTGTGGAGAAGTCAGAGTCTCCCTTGATCCTCCAGGGTGAAGAGACGCTCTCAATGCTGTTCAGCTGATTAGCAACCTATGACTTTGTTTTATTCTGTTTAATCTGTTAGTGCACATTTGAGCTGTTTGGGCTTGTTAGATCTGTTTGATTTTGTTTTATTTGTTTGTATGCTTTTTATAATTTTTCTATATCTTTATCCTGTAATAAATACTTAAAAGACAGAAAGCTTGAGATATTTTTGATTTCTCTCAAGGAAATACTTTCATTTCCACCACATCTATTACAGACCAAATCCTATAATTTCCCATTGGTTACAATGCCTTTCTGGACAATGAATTACAATTTGATAGTGAGTCACTGTAGTGCCAGTCAAAATGGGAAACAATATGAAGTGCCGTGAAGAGGAGTTGATCTTTCTGTCGGCTCTGCTAGACGCTCTCTTGTACTGTTGCTGATTTGTGCTGTGAAAGAAGAAACAGAGAAAACTTCCTGGTAGGGTGTTGGATCAACCTTCAAGCTTGTTTGACTTCTTCATAGGTTTGACGAGACATTGATGTGCAGCTCTGTAACAAAACCCCTTCGTTAAGTTTAGGTTAATGGTTGGGTTTAAAATAAGCACACCGGTCTTGAGCAACGATCTTCTGCCGCCCACCATAATCGGTCTCTCCCACATTTTAAATTTCATCACTTGTTCAGGGCGTAGCATATTCACGCCGATGCATTGACTTACATTGTAGTCAGTCCACACTACATGGCTTACAAATAACATGCAAAAAGCAAGTTCGGCATCTTACTGCAAAATTACTTACAAATTGTCGTCTCATTCATGCACAAAATGGTTAGAGCGGGCTGATGTGATAGTACAGAAACCAGCTGACCTGAGAGTTTCCAGTTTACAGCGGGGATTCTTCAGTCCGGTACTGAATACCAGCACTCCTGAATCCTGCAGGTCGTTCATACTCAGGTCCAGCTGTCTCAGACCAGAAGACTTGGAGCTAAGGAATGAGCCCACATCATCACATCTATTCCACGTCAGCGCACAGCCAATCAAACTAGAAATAGAATAAGTGATAAAGACAAACATCACCTTTCTATTTACCAGACATAATCTAGGTCTAGAGTGTGGATTAGCAAAAACAAGATTTTCAGCAAATATTAAGTCACTCTCTAAATGACAGCCATCAAACAGATGTAGGTCTGGTTAAACAGAAAGCTGACCTGAGAGTTTCAAGTCTACAGTGTGGACTCTCCAATCCCACAGAGAGCATCTTCACTCCTTCGTCATCCAAGTTGTTGTTAGTGAGGTCCAGATCTTTAAGACTGGAGGACGGGCAACTGAGAACTGAAGACAGAGCTTCAATACTCTCTGATGTCAGCTGACAGTTACTCAGCCTGTAGAATCATCAATAACAAAAATCCATAAAAAATAAGGTTGGAGTCAATGCAGTCTGACAGAACTCAAATTCACTGAAGTTAATTTTTATTAGTTTTGATTGTGTCCTGATTACATCTGTAACGTTATGACGTTTAATGTTAGTATGTTATGAGAAGTAAGAAGCTGGAGAAAGTGAAACAGCAGCACTTGCCCCCCCCCCCCCCCCCGCCATGATTACCATAACTGAGGTGCTATTCAGCAAAATTCCAGTTTATTTCAACGTGCCATATTTCCCAAAAATTTGACCATTGTGACTGTATGCATCATGCCAACTTTGCACTCGTCACTTCCGTTGATATTCAGAGAAAATTATATATATATATATATATATATATTGGCAAGCATATTGGAAGGATTTTGGATGTAGTGCAGGGTAGGTTTTTATAAAAGCATGAGTGTCACCTTAACTACCGCTCAATGCCGCTCCAATTTAGCTCCGGTAGTGCTCACACTATGAGTTCTATAAGCAGTTCTAGTGTGTTCGAGCCAGAATGTGTGTATTGCGCATGTCGGTTGCGTAGGATTGTTTCAGACTTGTGTGATCGAAACATTTTCAATAACTCCAGAACGATGTAAATTGCAAAAGTCAACAGTTATTGAAAACAATTGACATGTTTTTAACTTATGAAATATCCTGCATCAATCTATATTTGTTGGCGTTCAGCCTTTCAAAAACTACATTTTCACTGTGGTCAAAAAACGGATTCCTCTCCTGCTCGCCGTACACAAAGGAGGCACCTGTAGGTTAGTAACAGGGCGGTCTAGCAGCAAACTAAACTGACAAGTTCAATCCATTTTTATCAAAAAAATACGAACAAATTAAATCCAATGAATCACTGAATAGAAATTGAGAATTTTGTTCCAGGACTTTTTTTAAGGGTGAAGATATAAAGTATGACAAAATACATTGAAAGCTTCATCCAAAAACCTCAACAGAAACTTTGAATATATATATATATATATATATATATATATATTCGGACATTCGGTACAGCTCCAATCAAAATACAGTTGGTTTTTTTTGGAAGACGGTAAGCGGTTTGAGTGGAGTGGGGGGGAAATCTGAGTTGAGTGATATTTAGTGGAGCGACTTTGAGTGGGTGAGCGGGGGGAGCGAACAGCTCTGTGAAGGAGGAGCTGAAATTGTCACCGCTCCGCTCTGTTCACATGCCCTGGTCGTACCATACGTATATCATTGTAATCCATCCAATAGTTGTTGAGATAGTTCAATATTAACCAAAAGAAACTACCTGTGGCACTAGAGGAAATGTCAGAATACAAGCAAACTCTTAAGCGTCAATCATCTGGAAACCATTAATGTCTGTACCAAAAAATATTTCAGCTATATCTGGATTAAAATGGTGGACTAATCACTGACCTTGTTATTGCAAAAGTCATGCTGATATCGTAGCTAAAAAGTGTGTATTATGTAACAATATGAGTAGTACCATGCCACCTTAACAAGCACATTCATAACAATGAATAACCATGGTCAAAAACACAAAAATGTAAAAGTGAATCACTATGACAAACTGATGTTATTAAGAGCCTTAAATAAATAAAGCAGACCTGAGAGTTTTCAGTCTGCATTGTGGATCCTTCAAGCCATCCGTGAGCACCTGGAGCTGTGGATCCATCATATTGTTGTAGCTCAGGTCCAGCTCTCTCAGATTAGAGGTCGGGGAGCTGAGAGCTGAGGCCAGAGCATCGCAACTTCTCTGAGACAGCTTACAGCCACTGAACCTGAAGATGTCACAGTCAGAAAGAATGAACAAGGACCTAAAAATGTAACATTTACAATATCAATTATGTAAAGTAAGTTGTGTTCCTACAAAGATAGACTGGAGGCTTGAAGTACTGGAAGCAACCTCAGAAGACTTTCCTCTGAACCAGAGAATTTCTTCAGGTCAAACACATCCAACTTGCTCTCTGATGACAGTAAGATGAAGACCAGAGCCGACCACTGAGCAGGAGACAGTTTGTCTGTGGACAGACATTCTGAACTGAGGTACTGTTGGATTTCCTCCAACAGAGAATGATCACGCAGCTCATTCAGACAGTGAAACAGGTTGATGCGTCGCTCCGGAGAGGGATTCTTCCTGATCATCTCCTTGACGTACTGGACTGTGTCCTGATTGCTCTGTAAGCTACTTCCTGATTGATTCAATAGGCCTTGAAGAAGTGCTTGATTGGTCTGCAGTGAGAGGCCAACGAGGAAGCGGAGGAACAAGTCCAGGTGTCCATTTGGACTCTGTAAAGCCTTGTTGACTGCACTCTGGAAGAGCTGATTGACTGTGGATTGCCCAGTGATGAGAGCAGACTGTTGGGAGGTTGGTTGTTCTTCTGACAAGACGTTGACACCAGAGTTGACGAAGGACACAATGACATGAAGGGCAGCCAGAAACTCCTGAAAGCTGAAGTGGACGAAGCAGAAACGTTTGTCCTGGTTCAGCCCACGGTCCTCCTTAAAGATCTGTGTGAGCACGCTTGAGTACACAGAAGCAGCTTTAATGTCAATGCCACACTCTTTCAGATCTGCTTCATAGAAGATCAGGTTGCCTTTCTGCAGCTGCTCAAAGGCCAGTTTTCCCAGAGACACAATCATCTTACTGGTCTCTGTGTTCCAGAGTGGATCTCTCTCAGCTCCTTCATGATATTTTGCATGTGCCAGTTTGGACTGATCTAACAGAAAATGGATATACATCTCAGTCAAGGTCTTGGGCAGCTCTTCTCTTTCTGTGGTTTTCAACAAATCCTCCAGAACTGTCGCAGTGATCCAACAGAGGACTGGGATGTGGCACATGATGTGGAGGCTTCGTGATGCCTTGATGTGGCTGATGATTCTGCTGGCCAGCTCCTTATTCCTGAATCTCCTTCTGAAGTACTCGTCCTTCTTTGGATCAGTGAACCCTCTCACCTCTGTCACCATGTCAATTAACCTTGGAGGGATTTGACTGGCTGCCTCGTGTGTTGTGGTCAGCCAGAGGCAGGAAGAAGGGAACAGTTTCCCCATGATGAGGTTTGTCAGCAGCACGTCCACCGAAGCTGAGTCGGTAACATCAGTCAGGATCTCGTTGTTGTGGAAGTCCAAAGGAAGTCGACACTCATCCAGACCATCAAGGATGAACACAATCTGGAGTTTATCAAAACCACATATTCCTGCTTCTTTGGTCTCAGCAAAGAAGTGATGAAGAAGCTCCACCCAGCTGTATTTTTTCTCCTCAAGCAAATTCAACTCTCGGAAAGTGAATGGAAAAATAAACTGGATATTGTTGTTGACTTTGTCTTCGGACCAATCCAGGGCAAACTTCCGTGTCAAGACTGTTTTCCCAATGCCTGCTGCTCCTTTAGTCAGTAATGTTCTAACTGATCCATTTTGACCAGATAAGCGTTCAAAGAGGTCTTTTATGTTGATAATTGGTTCCAAATCAGTTGTTTTTCTGGATACTGTTGCAGTTTGCCTGACCTCTTGTTCCGTGTCGACCTTCCCAGTCTTGTCCTCTGTGATGTAGAGGTCAGTGTAGATCTCATTCATCAAAATCTGCTTTCCAGATGTTGTGTCTTGCTCAACCAAATGCTGAAACTTCTTCCTCAGGTTGGATTTGACTTTACGCTGGCAATCAATGAGAGTCTCTGAATGAATGTGGAAGAGATGACACTAATTACAATATGCTATTTTAAGTGTTGCAACATTTCCAGTCTCTGTGTGTGTTTGTGTGACACTGTGCCGTGTACTCCTCCTCAAGCGACATTAAAATATACTGGTAATTCAAAATGAAGTTTTTCAACTAGTGAACTAGTGGTTGTTTGTTGGGGGTTTTTTCAAGAAAAATGCTGCAGTGCACATTATGTCCCCGGACCTTAAATGCCCAACCAAAAACAGACATCATTGGCAGAGGTAACCACTCCACCACCTGTCTCCCCTGTTCCCGGTAAGAAGGCTAATCCTGACCAGAGTTGCCTGATTCATTTCAAAAGTTGGGGTGAGGGTAGCCTTGGCCCTTTTGACAGGATAGTACTGTGGAAACAAAGTGTGGTGTGGCATTTTACAAGTTGTTTTCTTTTTCTACTCTCGTCCACAATACAGGAAAGGGGCTTTAGGTGGGGGGGGCCAATGACCCTTGGAGCTCTACTTTCGACGCCCCTCTGACCCAACATCTTTAGAGGGCCTCATCTGACTCAAAAACAATCATCTGCACCCTTATTCCTGTTTACAATCATTTACCTAATGTGTTTAGAAATTGCCAATATGTATGGCAACTGACAAAAGCCAAAAGGCACGGTGAAACATTTTGGGGACACCTAAATTATGTGCTGGTGCACCGAAATTAAAATCAGTGTAACCTGTTTAAAAAGTTGGTATATGGCAGAGGGATGTCTGGCAGCACAGAGCAGTAAGGAAGCAGTACGACACATTATTTTACGGTTGGTGCCAGTGGCACATCTTTGCCATGGTTACGGGTGTAATTCGTCGCACTGCAGTTACACAGCTAACTCTTTCTGTTTTGTGCATTTCTTTATCTTCTTTTTTCACTTTATTGTTTTACTTACCTTTGGATGTTGAGCTGATGTTTGATAATCGCTGCACCAAGTCATTCTTTTTCATCAACTTCAAAACCATAATGGTCACCTCCACTGCATTTTTTTCGTAGGTCTCTATGATCTCATCCACTGTGTCCAGCCTGTCCACATTCCCTAATTGACTCTTTGGGATTGCTGGGAAGCCTCCCAAGAACTCGGCATGCTGCAGGTACCATTTAAACTTTTTGAACTCTTCATCTGCCAAATCCTCCAATGTTGTCAGCAGCTCTCCACATCTTGCCATGTTTTCTTCTTGCTGAAATACCATTACACCCATAGAAACAGAATTGGATTAAAACAGGCATTGTTTCTATTGTCTTTTGACTTCACAGAAAAGGGCCAATGTTGGAGCATTAGACCCAGCGCTGCCACTGGCCACCAACCCGCTCTTTGGCTTATTTTCTGTAACCAGTGTAGCTAGCAAGCCAGGTGCCAGCTAGTTAGCTAGCTTGCTAATTCCACCATGCTTTAATGCTACAATGTTGTCACTCATCTGGCAATAGCAATGTGCTTTCCTGCGCTGTGACAAGAGTGTGTGGATGGAGCATTAAGTTTAACTTCATTTTACTTAAATTTATATTCATTTACGCTTCATAAGGGTACTCGATTGTTGGCGACTGTGGCTCAGTGGTAGAGCAGGGTCGTCCTTCAATTAGAGCACACATGTCAAACTCAAGGCCGAATCTGGCCCGCCACGTCATTTTATGTGGCCCGCGAATCCGCCAGCAAAAAAAAATAAATTAAAAGTTAGACTTGAAAATAAAAGTATCCCCATGGTCGAAAATATGAGATAGAAAGTTGAAATTATGAGATAGCATGTTGTCTGTGTAGCGACATTAAAACTATCAGAACAGGTGGACAGGAGAGGGAACAGCCCGTAAAGCGGTTTTCCAACAAGTGATTGAGTTGAAAAAGATCGACAAATAATCCCAAAATGTCCACGAAGAGAAAAATTGATGCAGAGGGAAGAAAATGTAATGAAAGATGGGAAAGCGAATACATGTCTGTGCTTCAAGGAGAACAAACGGTCTGTTATGAGGCAGTGTCGGTGATGAAGGAATACAATTCACGTCGGCATTTTGACACCAAACACGGAGCCAAGTATGCTAAATTTAGCCTCCAAGAAAAACATAAAATTGTCCAAGAATTAAAAGGCAGACTGCAATCACAGCAGAATATATTTACAAAAGCTACAGCCCAGTGCTGCTAAAGGTATGTGAGCAGGTGAGCTCCGACCAGATACAGACTTTTACAAATGTCAGTTTGTGAAGAAACACCATCGCAGACCGAGTTCAGGAACTAGCAGGCAATCTAACAACACAGCTAGCTAAGAGACGAGCAGGTACTCGTCTTCTTCATTAGCTGTTGATGAAAGCACAGACAACACGGATACAGAGCATCTATCCGTGTTTATAAGACCTGACTCTCAGTGAGGAGCTCTTGGATGTAGCTGCCATGCACGGGACGACGACGGGGACATTAGTGATGCAGAGAGGTGACAAAAATAGCTTTGAACAAAGTTAATGTAATAACTTGTGTTTGATGATATTTGTCTTTGTTATTTTCTTTAAAAGTTTGATCTTTGATAGAGTAATGTGGGTTTCTTAACCCTAAATTAAAAGGATGTATATTATAATAACAGAAATGTGCTTAAATATAATTTTACATTTATATAACTGCATGTACAATATTTTTACACTTGAATAGACAATAATCAAATGCAGAGAGAGTTATTTAACAATATGTCTTACATTTACAACCGGCCCTTTGAGGGCGACCGTGATGCTGATGTGGCCCGGAGTGAAAATGAGTTTGACACCCCTGCCATAGAGCAACAGAAGACTGAAGTTCCCATTTAAGTGGAATGAATAATATTTTTTAATTATGTAAATGATATAGTTAAAAAGCTAGTTATAAAATAAGTTAATTGGTTCTCAGTTAAATCACTTAAGATAAAACTGACTATATTTTAAGAAATAATTATCCTATCACACTCATAATGTATTTTTTAAGCCTACATACACGGAATATTGACTGAGTGGACTTTTGAGTATTGAATACTGACCACCTGCAGGCTTGAATGGTGGCTCTGAAAAGCTTGCTCCTTTGTGGTGGATCAAACACTGGAAGCATAAAAACAGCAACATAGAACAACTTAAAGAGGAAATATCATGCTCATTGTTCAAGTTCATACTTATATTTGGGGTTTCTACTCGAACATGTTTACATGCTTAAATGTTCAAAAAACTAATTATTCTTCTAATACCGTCCGTCTGAAAATAACTGTATCAACCCCGTCTGAAACGCTCTTTTTTTTTAGCTTGCTTGCGACAGAAATATGGTGGACCTTTGCAGTGGTAGTTTTCCAGCCATGGATGGAGATGCTAATTAACGATGCACATGACATAAGATGGCAAGCTAAACCTGAATGGCTTGTTGAATCACATGTTTTCTGATCTAGGCAGCCAAGAAAACAATTAGGGGGTTGTCTTATTTCACAATTTGTGAGTTGGAAGGCACACTGGACACCCAAATAGATGTGCACAAGCAATGAAAAAGTGAGTTTTTCATCATATGTGCCCTTTAAGTATTCAAATATATATATCAACATTTAATATGAATTATCAAATCATTAAATTCTTATAAGAGTGTCATTACACTTCTACATTCTACATGCTAATGTTACCCACATTATCCACTGTGAACACAAAATCAGCTTGAAATGTTTCAATAAATAAACCTACAGTATTGAATTCGTTTTTAAAAACTACAATTAGCTGACAAATGTTGGGCACATTACCTTTTCATGTTGATTGATTGGAAAAAGACTAGAGAGAGAGAAAGAGAGTAAAGTTTATCTCAACCTCATAGGGGCCAAAAAGAGAAGAAGATCAAGACATTTTCATCAGCGTAGACAACATTCACCTACCTACATAAACAAATATGTTGCTCTTGTCTGAAGGCCACACCCTGGACTCCAGTTACAATACCACTAACTCCAAGTACCATTAGGAACACCATGGGCTTTGCTTATTTCTCAGTTTATACATCCTTGATTCCTTTCCCGCCTGTTCTCCTTTCATCTTAGTCCCTTATATCTGAGATGAAAGCAGAGGAGGTGAGGAAGAGACGCGAGGAGAGGTTTTATTTATTATAAGGGCCGTTTTAACCAAACCTCACGTTGCATTGCATTGGGCTTCTTGCAGCGTGGCTACAAAATGAACTAAATGGGGTAAATGATTATTTTAACTCTATACAGGTGAAAAGTGTTGTTGTGCGTGAACGTACTTTGGAGGGAGAAAGACAGACAGCAGAAGGAGAGATAGCCATGTTATCACATGCAACACCAAGCATGATAAACCAGCAGAGCATCAAAACAATCTGAGCCAACCAAGTTAGTAAAAATCACATAAGACTGAATAACACCATTTTAACCCTAACTTGTAGCAGGTCTGTTATTCAAATGCATAGCCTATCATTTACTACTGTCAGCCTTTCCCAGGAGAAGAGCTCTCTTACCTTAAGGAGACTACAAAGACATCCTCAGAGACGAGCATAACAAATAAGATCTATGTCTGAGAGACCTCAAGACGCAGTCTAAGCCTAGGACACAACCCTGGACCTCTCTAGTCTCCTCTTCTTTATACCTTGTTACCTCCAGCATCTATAACCTCCTGGTCCATAGATGGTAGACAACTAAACATTGCCAAATCATTGCATAAAGCTATTTACGTAGTCTTAAAATTATGATATGCTTCTTTAAGTTAACACTCATTTCTTAAGTTCCTGTCCGGCCTTGTTTTCCTGAACATGTATAATTTTTGCAAAGTCTGCACTTATCATCTGTTTCGTATGCTGACTCTGACAATTTGATAAATCAATTAGTTAAAATTAGAGAGGTTATGGGTGAGGTGTGTCTCGGACATTTTAGGGATACCTCAACACAGTTCCTAAACTTTGCAACAACTTTAACCCAAAACACACATTTTATCACTGCACTTCAATGGACACCAGTCAAATATAAAAGTTCAGTTGTTGCCTAATGCTTCCTTTTTGTAGCCTTACACTGGTCTTGAATGGTTATAATGCAGAAATAGCTAAATAAAATCAGTAGATTACTGGCATAAACCAAAGTGGACTGGTGCTTAAAAGTATTTCAATGTAAGTAATAAAAGATTAAATACAACAGTAAATATCATTGACACAAGCACCAATGCTTTAACCACTAAACACTAGTACATTCATATGTAGTTGACAGTAAACTAACTATCAACAATACTGTAGTCAAACCAAAGAAATATGAACCTGAACATGTTAAAATAACTGTAAATAGTAGATGACTTACAGATGAAGCCAGTTTTGTGGACTTTAAGGCAAAGGATTAAGAGGATTGTACGCTGAGATTCTCACTCTGAGTCCATACGCAGAAAGGAACTTTCTGAACATCACTTCCTGTTACTCTGAATATTTACTATTTGCTCACTTCCTCTTTAGTGCAGCTACTCACAATCGTCACTAGGTGTTACTAAAGAACATACAAAATAAACCAATACACTGATTCAAATACAATGATGTTGTTTTGTCTACGGCCTGATGGGGTTGATGCATTAAGTTGGAAGTTCCTCTCTAGTGTCTAAAACTATGTCCATGCACTCTAAACTTCAGATACATAATGCTGTGGCACACATTCCCTTTCAGCTCTGCCAGCCAGACCAACACCTGAGGGAAACATCTGGCTCTTTAGCTGCTAAATGCTCCACTATGTTCACCAGCTAGACGCTAACTGGTCCTTTCTGCGGTTTGAAACTATTTTCACTGAACACGAATACAATAGCTTCGTGAAGCTGAAGGGGAGGCGCAGATTCAGGTGATAATACTCTGAATGTTCATCACATTGTCACATTGTCATTTGATACATTGTCACTATAAAAAACGAGAACATATTGTTTCCAGCTGCTTTAAAGGTGTACCCCAATTTGAACAAAACCTATACTCACATGACAGTGACCTAATTAAATGAAAGTTGAAACTGTTTGGATCCCCATTTTTATAGTATAAAACAAATTAAGGACATTTTCAGTTTTGCTTCGGGTATTTCTTAGCTCCCTCACAACTTGTCAGGTTTAATCCCTTATCTAACAGTAGCTCCTCATAAACCCAGGGCAAGGTGTAATGACCAGGCAGCAACCTCTGCAGCAGATTCTGAAGCAGACAAACCAGTTTCACTACATTCTTGGCTACTTCCTTTTTTTAAATTGGTGCAATACTTTCACCACGACGGAGTGGAGATTCATAGTCCGGTGCTGCAGACACGCCCCCTCTGTGACAGTCACACAGACACACACCTGGAGCAGGTGCTGACAGAAGCATCAGAGTGGAAGCTAGACGGGCCCAATAGTAATATCCCAGTCACCACAGAAAGGTCTACCCTCACTCCAGACAATGGAGATATTCTCATCTTTTTGAAAATAATGATACCTTAAAGGGTTTAGGGTGATAGCACGTTCTAAATCCATGTTTGCAGGATTGTGCCTTCAAGTTTCTAAAGTCATATTATGCTACTTCTACTCTGTGTTGCAACAGACGAAGCTGCAATCATTTGTTGGAAACTAATTCATTCACCTTAATTCTGCAAATAAAACACGATTCCAGTGAAGACTTTTCCAGTTGTTTTTTTATTATCAAACAAAGCCATATAATCATCATTTGCCAGTGTAGAAGTCAAGGTGTATTATTGTAATGGTATGATAACCCCCCCAAAAAATCAAATCGCTTCCCATGCACAAAGGATTAACAGGAAACAAGGCATGCATGTAATCCAGTGTAATGTTATCTCATTGACAACAGCCTCATGTATTACTCTTTGTTTCCTGTAACAGAGCCGTAATAAAGATACAAATAAACGCGCCCACAATTCCGCAAAACCCTGCCGACTGGTGCAGCGTTGCCGGATTGTGAATGCATGAAGCTGAAGCGCTCGTTTCACCCTGTCACTGTGGCCTGTCCACTCTGTGCATCACGTTCTCACTCCCAAGCGTGTGAAATAACTTTGCTGATGCCCCGAACACGGCAAAAGAAGAAGAAAAGAGAAAAAGTCTAGTGACACACTTCTAGTGGGTCATGAATGATTGAGAGGGATTATTTTTATATTAGTTGATACAATGTTTTTCAGTGAAATGCTGCATATCACACCTTTAAGTTTCTGTTCATGCAAACATTCTTCACCCTTACTCTGGTATTTTATTTTTCTGTATTATTTCCTCATTTAAGGATATTATACCTCTGGATTCTGTCTGGCAGACGTTCCCTCATCTATCTGACACAGAGACAGTGAGGAGCCTGTTGCACAACCAAACCCAGGGTAGAGGGGTTCGGAGAATCTGGAGTAGAAAGTGTAGAAGTGTGTCAGTGTGTCAGAGGAGATCATGTAGAAGGACAGAGTGCCAGCAGGCCAGTCCAGATACACTGCTGCTCTGGGAGTTTCTTTGAAACGGATATGTAAGCCTGTTCGTGTGTTATTGTGCCAAAGATTGCAACCCCATCTTTCGTAGTCCAGACTCCAGGACTTGTCATTCCTTCCAAACCTGCAGTCATCAGCATTTCCTCTCCTTTTCGTTCCTCGGTAAGCCACTGCTATGCAAGACAGTCCCTTAGTCTCAACTTCCCAGTAACAGCAACCAGTCAGCCCAGTTGTACACAGCAGCTGTTGTAAGGGACCAAATCTCTCTGGATGATACGGATGAGGCTGTTTCTCCTCCACACATTCCACCTGTCTGTTGTCCTCAGACAGGATTAGCTGTCTGTGTGCTGTGTTTGGGTCCAGTGTGAGTTCACAGGCATCTGATATAGAGACGCAAAGCAGTAGAACATACTGTTATACAACATTTTATAGTAGTAAACAATGATGACGTTTAGTACAGTGGAGTACAATTACCAAGCTATGCAAAGGCATTAATCACTAAAGATCAGAAATTTGGCAAATGGTGACTGACTTCCAGATCTGTGTGCTGTTAGTGAGTGGGTAGAATACATTAGTAAGTGGCCAAATATTAAGGGGCCAGATATATACATGTGGTGGTGGAGAAACCAAGTGTGTAACATTACACCACTGAGACATTACGAGATACAAGTCACTAGATACTTCCAACCACGTTATCTGTGTTCATGAACAGAACGTCAAATACCCTGATACAGACTTAGAGTTTAGATTTTATTGAGTTTTATAATGGGCATTTCAAACACCAGAATTATTGATCAGTCCAGTGGTGGTCAACACGTACGCAGCTGGTGTTTCAGTTTAACGAGTGACCATGTTAACTGGTGACTCTCTGCCCGTGGTGATGGCAGCTGTTGTAAACACAAACAGGACCTGTAGGTGTCCTCGTAAAAGCCTTCAATCTATTTTAAATACATATTCATCTGTGTTTTTTTATCTACGCCAACCATTTACGTAAGGTACTACGAGCAACCACGGATGCATTCAGCTGTAACCAGTTAACAAGGTCACAAGTTAAACTGAAACACCTGTTGCTCTGAATCGGTCGTGATGCTTTTGGAATTCTGTAAAACTTGAGCATGCTGTTGGAATATGGAATAATGGAACATGACACAATCAGACATTTTGATGCTTGTAACAGTTTTCATTCAATGTTTAAAGCTTGATAACTTGTCTGTGAGAAAGAAAGATTGTAGCTGACCACTCTCAGCCTGGACATAAACTGTTCGAGCCCCTTCCATCTGGCAGGAGACTGCGGTCCATCAGGGCCAAGACCTCACGCCACATGAACAGTTTTTTCCTATCTTCAGTTGGGCTCATCAACAAAGCCTGGGACCACCACTGACTCTGTCATCCCCACGACAATTTCTTTCTGGTACACTCTCCTGCACATCCCTTCTATGTTTCTTTATTGAAATACACCTGACACTTTTACATACACTTACATTATACTTGTTTATAGTCCTGCTATCTGTGTGTTTGTGCACTTTATTTTATATTTTATTACACATTTTAATGTTTCTATTTTTTGCACTGTGTTGATTGTTGTTGATTGTTAATGTTATGCACCACCCGTCATGTTATGCACCACCCGTCATGTCAAATTCCTTGTATGTGCAACATACCGTGGCAAATAAACGGTTCTGATTCTGATGAATGGCTGAGGCCAAACGTCACTTCCGTTGTCAACATGCTCACAAATATTGTTGAGGACATTTGCTGTTAACTGCTCTATAGTCAGCAATTCTTGATAGGACCGCATTAACAGATATTAACATATATTTTAATGCTTTAAAATTTTACATTATTTCTGTTGTATAGGCTCACAACAAATCATCAAGGACTCTCATCACCCCCGGAGTTTTCCATGTCCACTTTAGCCACGCTATGTCATGATTACATGCATGTCCACGATTTTTAGCAGCGAAAATTAGGCAAATAAGACTTTATTAATGAACACAATTTCTGATTTCTGTTATAAAAACAAATTGTGGATGGGGAGTTGAGCTTGACCATCAAAGATCTTGATATTTGTAGTATTTTATTTCATTTTATTTCAGTTTTTTACTGAAGAGCCTTTTGATAGTAGTTTTTCAAACATTTTATTCAATTTAAATTTTGTTGTGTGAATACCTTATGCCACTTGCCTAATGTGCCTCCCATTTTAAAGTTAGTTGTAGCCCCTCATCTGGGTTTATTAAAGGTCCCTCCATTTTAAAGGTGCTATATATGGGATTGGGATTATTTCCATTGCCTCTTAACGGTGTGCAACATGACGACCGCTGAGCTAACAGCGCTAACAGTGCAAACAACGGCAACATTTTACAACACTCATTCCTCTGTTACTCTGTGTGCAGGCCAGGGTCCTGCAAAGTACTGCAGTGGGTTTTAAATTAGCCCATGTGTTAGTTGGGCTAATGTAAAGTTGTCAGTCTGGTGACCTCAACAGGAATGTGTGCTCTTGGAAAATGGTGAAAAAACAGGATGGACAGGCAAGCAATCCAGAAACTCCAAAATATAGGAACAAGTAATACCGAGGAGGGAAACATAAAGATACAACATGGAACTTCTGCTAATTTTGGCGGTCCCTGTGGACAGAGGCAGTAGTGTTTACGACAACCAGAGTCCCTTTAGAACTCCTCTCATTTTACTGCAGCAGGGTCTGACAGTCTGCCCCTGGTTCTTCCGTGCCTCCCTTCCCTCCAGCGGGTCCAGCAATACAGCCTGGGTGTGTCCACGGTGGACTGGTCGCTGCCAGAGGACCCGCTGGAGTCTGAGCTGAAGGAGTTTCTGGTGAACCTGTATGTTTTCATGATTTTGCGTGGAAGCCTTTATTATAGTGGCTAAATCACTGAAAAGACCAACATGATTAAATCACTGCAGGTCTTCATCAGGACATTTTGGAGTGCCTGGATTGCCTTCTTGTTTATCCAATAAAAAAATACTTACACTTCCGCAGACCAGCTTTTAACCTCTGCACTCCGCCATGGTCCACTCTGAAACCATGAACATAGTAAGAAAAGCATAAGCTACGATGTAAAAGGCAACATTTAAAAAAACTGAAAGCACAACATTTCACAAAATGGAAAAATCAGAGACTAAAATTCTTGTTCTAAAATGTTTTTGTTGTTATGTTTTCTAAGTTTTCTTGGGAGCAGATCCTCTTTATGATATCTGTCATGGTATAACGCCATGTTTCTACAGTAGCCCAGAATGGACAAACCAAACACTGGTTCTACAGAGCTCACAGTACTTTCTCTCAGCCCTCTATGAGCCATACTTTAGAGTCTCCAGCCTCCACTGTGGATCGTCCAGTCCAGCAGAGAGGAGCTTCACTCCTGCGTCTCCTGGATGGTTGTAGCTCAGGTCCAGCTCTCTCAGATGGGAGGGGTTGGAGCTCAGAGCTGAGACCAGAGAAGCACAGCCTTCCTCTGTGACCTGACAGCCTGACAGACTGTAAACATGAATCAATACTCAATTACTTGTTGATTTGACTGTGAAGATTCAAGGAATCAGGACGCAGTAACAACAACCATTAATACAACTGATCTGGACTCGTAGATCACACACAGGTTAACAATCTGGTCATGTGAGAGAAAATGTTTGTGTGAGAGCCTTTACATCTAACCTGAGAGTTTCCAGTCTACATTGAGGAGTCTCAAGTCCAGCAGAAAGAAGCTTCACTCCTGAATCCTGCAGGTCGTTGCTATTCAGGTCCAGCTCTTTCAAACTAGAGGTCTGGGAGCTGAGAGCTGAGGCCAGAGCTTCACAGCTTCTCTCTGACATCTTACACTGACCCAACCTGGATATAATTAGTGATGATGACAAAGAATACTCGTTTGTGAGTCTACAACTAAAAAACTCATGCCCGGAAAATAATTGTTTGTAATACATTATCTTAAATTTTTCTAAATATATATCAACATCTCTAGAGATAACAAATATTTCACTGAGCTGACCTGAGAGTTCCCAGGTTACAGTGTGGACTCTCCAGTCCAGCAGAAAGAAGCTTTACTCCTGAATCCTTCAAGTTGTTATGACTTAAGTCCAGCTCTTTCAAGATGGACGTCTGGACGGTGAGAACTGAGGCGAAAGTTTCACAGCTCTTTTCAGACAGGTTACAAGCCCTTAGCCTGAAGAAGAATAGAAAATTGTAAAACAAAAATAAAAAAATGTTAAATTGGTGCATGCAGCTTCCTGCTGCGGTGAAAATACGTCCCTCGGACGTGTTTAAATGAGACGCTTCTTTGTGGAGAAGTCAGAGTCTCCCTTGATCCTCCAGGGTGAAGAGACGCTCTCAATGCTGTTCAGCTGATTAGCAACCTATGACTTTGTTTTATTCTGTTTAATCTGTTAGTGCACATTTGAGCTGTTTGGGCTTGTTAGATCTGTTTGATTTTGTTTTATTTGTTTGTATGCTTTTTATAATTTTTCTATATCTTTATCCTGTAATAAATACTTAAAAGACAGAAAGCTTGAGATATTTTTGATTTCTCTCAAGGAAATACTTTCATTTCCACCACATCTATTACAGACCAAATCCTATAATTTCCCATTGGTTACAATGCCTTTCTGGACAATGAATTACAATTTGATAGTGAGTCACTGTAGTGCCAGTCAAAATGGGAAACAATATGAAGTGCCGTGAAGAGGAGTTGATCTTTCTGTCGGCTCTGCTAGACGCTCTCTTGTACTGTTGCTGATTTGTGCTGTGAAAGAAGAAACAGAGAAAACTTCCTGGTAGGGTGTTGGATCAACCTTCAAGCTTGTTTGACTTCTTCATAGGTTTGACGAGACATTGATGTGCAGCTCTGTAACAAAACCCCTTCGTTAAGTTTAGGTTAATGGTTGGGTTTAAAATAAGCACACCGGTCTTGAGCAACGATCTTCTGCCGCCCACCATAATCGGTCTCTCCCACATTTTAAATTTCATCACTTGTTCAGGGCGTAGCATATTCACGCCGATGCATTGACTTACATTGTAGTCAGTCCACACTACATGGCTTACAAATAACATGCAAAAAGCAAGTTCGGCATCTTACTGCAAAATTACTTACAAATTGTCGTCTCATTCATGCACAAAATGGTTAGAGCGGGCTGATGTGATAGTGCAGAAACCAGCTGACCTGAGAGTTTCCAGTTTACAGCGGGGATTCTTCAGTCCGGTACTGAATACCAGCACTCCTGAATCCTGCAGGTCATTCATACTCAGGTCCAGCTGTCTCAGACCAGAAGACTTGGAGCTAAGGAATGAGCCCACATCATCACATCTATTCCACGTCAGCGCACAGCCAATCAAACTAGAAATAGAATAAGTGATAAAGACAAACATCACCTTTCTATTTACCAGACATAATCTAGGTCTAGAGTGTGGATTAGCAAAAACAAGATTTTCAGCAAATATTAAGTCACTCTCTTAATGACAGCCATCAAACAGATGTAGGTCTGGTTAAACAGAAAGCTGACCTGAGAGTTTCAAGTCTACAGTGTGGACTCTCCAATCCCACAGAGAGCATCTTCACTCCTTCGTCATCCAAGTTGTTGTTAGTGAGGTCCAGCTCTTTAAGACTGGAGGACGGGCAACTGAGAACTGAAGACAGAGCTTCAATACTCTCTGATGTCAGCTTACAGTTACTCAGCCTGTAGAATCATCAATAACAAAAATCCATAAAAAATAAGGTTGGAGTCAATGCAGTCTGACAGAACTCAAATTCACTGAAGTTAATTTTTATTAGTTTTGATTGTGTCCTGATTACATCTGTAACGTTATGACGTTTAATGTTAGTATGTTATGAGAAGTAAGAAGCTGGAGAAAGTGAAACAGCAGCACTTGCCCCCCCCCCCCCCGCCATGATTACCATAACTGAGGTGCTATTCAGCAAAATTCCAGTTTATTTCAACGTGCCATATATCCCAAAAATTTGACCATTGTGACTGTATGCATCATGCCAACTTTGCACTCGTCACTTCCGTTGATATTCAGAGAAAAAAAATAAAATATATATATATATATATATATATATATATATATATATATATATATATATATATATATATTGGCAAGCATATTGGAAGGATTTTGGATTTTATAAAAGCATGAGTGTCACCTTAACTACCGCTCAATGCCGCTCCAATTTAGCTCCGGTAGTGCTCACACTATGAGTTCTATAAGCAGTTCTAGTGTGTTCGAGCCAGAATGTGTGTATTGCGCATGTCGGTTGCGTAGGATTGTTTCAGACTTGTGTGATCGAAACATTTTCAATAACTCCAGAACGATGTAAATTGCAAAAGTCAACAGTTATTGAAAACAATTGACATGTTTTTAACTTATGAAATATCCTGCATCAATCTATATTTGTTGGCGTTCAGCCTTTCAAAAACTACATTTTCACTGTGGTCAAAAAACGGATTCCTCTCCTGCTCGCCGTACACAAAGGAGGCACCTGTAGGTTAGTAACAGGGCGGTCTAGCAGCAAACTAAACTGATAAGTTCAATCCATTTTTATCAAAAAAATACGAACAAATTAAATCCAATGAATCACTGAATAGAAATTGAGAATTTTGTTCCAGGACTTTTTTTAAGGGTGAAGATATAAAGTATGACAAAATACATTGAAAGCTTCATCCAAAAATCTCAACAGAAACTTTGAATATCTATTTCTATTTATATATATATATATATATATATATATATATATATATATTCGGACATTCGGTACAGCTCCAATCAAAATACAGTTGGTTTTTTTTGGAAGACGGTAAGCGGTTTGAGTGGAGTGGGGGGGAAATCTGAGTTGAGTGATATTTAGTGGAGCGACTTTGAGTGGGTGAGCGGGAGGAGCGAACAGCTCTGTGAAGGAGGAGCTGAAATTGTCACCGCTCCGCTCTGTTCACATGCCCTGGTCGTACCATACGTATATCATTGTAATCCATCCAATAGTTGTTGAGATAGTTCAATATTAACCAAAAGAAACTACCTGTGGCACAAGAGGAAATGTCAGAATACAAGCAAACTCTTAAGCGTCAATCATCTGGAAACCATTAATGTCTGTACCAAAAAATATTTCAGCTATATCTGGATTAAAATGGTGGACTAATCACTGACCTTGCTATTGCAAAAGTCATGCTGATATCGTAGCTAAAAAGTGTGTATTATGTAACAATATGAGTAGTACCATGCCACCTTAACAAGCACATTCATAACAATGAATAACCATGGTCAAAAACACAAAAATGTAAAAGTGAATCACTTTGACAAACTGATGTTATTAAGAGCCTTAAATAAATCAAGCAGACCTGAGAGTTTTCAGTCTGCATTGTGGATCCTTCAAGCCATCCGTGAGCACCTGGAGCTGTGGATCCATCATATTGTTGTAACTCAGGTCCAGCTCTCTCAGATTAGAGGTCGGGGAGCTGAGAGCTGAGGCCAGAGCATCGCAACTTCTCTGAGACAGGTTACAGCCACTCAACCTGAAGATGTCACAGTCAGAAAGAATGAACAAGGACCTAAAAATGTAACATTTACAATATCAAATATGTAAAGTAAGTTGTGTTCCTACAAAGATAGACTGGAGGCTTGAAGTACTGGAAGCAACCTCAGAAGACTTTCCTCTGAACCAGAGAATTTCTTCAGGTCAAACACATCCAACTTGCTCTCTGATGACAGTAAGATGAAGACCAGAGCCGACCACTGAGCAGGAGACAGTTTGTCTGTGGACAGACATTCTGAACTGAGGTACTGTTGGATTTCCTCCAACAGAGAATGATCACGCAGCTCATTCAGACAGTGAAACAGGTTGATGCGTCGCTCCGGAGAGGGATTCTTCCTGATCATCTCCTTGACGTACTGGACTGTGTCCTGATTGCTCTGTAAGCTACTTCCTGATTGATTCAATAGGCCTTGAAGAAGTGCTTGATTGGTCTGCAGTGAGAGGCCAACGAGGAAGCGGAGGAACAAGTCCAGGTGTCCATTTGGACTCTGTAAAGCCTTGTTGCCTGCACTCTGGAAGAGCTGATTGACTGTGGATTGCCCAGTGATGAGAGCAGACTGTTGGGAGGTTGGTTGTTCTTCTGACAAGACGTTGACACCAGAGTTGACGAAGGACACAATGACATGAAGGGCAGCCAGAAACTCCTGAAAGCTGAAGTGGATGAAGCAGAAACGTTTGTCCTGGTTCAGCCCACGGTCCTCCTTAAAGATCTGTGTGAGCACGCTTGAGTACACAGAAGCAGCTTTAATGTCAATGCCACACTCTTTCAGATCTGCTTCATAGAAGATCAGGTTGCCTTTCTGCAGCTGCTCAAAAGCCAGTTTTCCCAGAGACACAATCATCTTACTGGTCTCTGTGTTCCAGAGTGATTCTGTCTCAGCTCCTTCATGATATTCTGCTTTTGCCAGTTTGGACTGATCTAACAGAAAATGGATATACATCTCAGTCAAGGTCTTGGGCAGCTCTTCTCTTTCTGTGGTTTTCAACAAATCCTCCAGAACTGTCGCAGTGATCCAACAGAGGACTGGGATGTGGCACATGATGTGGAGGCTTCGTGATGCCTTGATGTGGCTGATGATTCTGCTGGCCAGCTCTTTATTCCTGAATCTCCTTCTGAAGTACTCGTCCTTCTTTGGATCAGTGAACCCTCTCACCTCTGTCACCATGTCAATGAACCTTGGAGGGATTTGACTGGCTGCCTCGTGTGTTGTGGTCAGCCAGAGGCAGGAAGAAGGGAACAGTTTCCCCATGATGAGGTTTGTCAGCAGCACGTCCACCGAAGCTGAGTCGGTAACATCAGTCAGGATCTCGTTGTTGTGGAAGTCCAAAGGAAGTCGACACTCATCCAGACCATCAAGGATGAACACAATCTGGAGTTTATCAAAACCACATATTCCTGCTTCTTTGGTCTCAGCAAAGAAGTGATGAAGAAGCTCCACCCAGCTGTATTTTTTCTCCTCAAGCAAATTCAACTCTCGGAAAGTGAATGGAAAAATAAACTGGATATTGTTGTTGACTTTGTCTTCGGACCAATCCAGGGCAAACTTCCGTGTCAAGACTGTTTTCCCAATGCCTGCTGCTCCTTTAGTCAGTAATGTTCTAACTGATCCATTTTGACCAGATAAGCGTTCAAAGAGGTCTTTTATGTTGATAATTGGTTCCAAATCAGCTGTTTTTCTGGATACTGTTGCAGTTTGCCTGACCTCTTGTTCCGTGTCGACCTTCCCAGTCTTGTCCTCTGTGATGTAGAGGTCAGTGTAGATCTCATTCATCAAAATCTGCTTTCCAGATGTTGTGTCTTGCTCAACCAAATGCTGAAACTTCTTCCTCAGGTTGGATTTGACTTTACGCTGGCAATCAATGAGAGTCTCTGAATGAATGTGGAAGAGATGACACTAATTACAATATGCTATTTTAAGTGTTGCAATGCTAACATTTCCAGTCTCTGTGTGTGTTTGTGTGACACTGTGCCGTGTACTCCTCCTCAAGCGACATTAAAATATACTGGTAATTCAAAATGAAGTTTTTCAACTAGTGAACTAGTGGTTGTTTGTTGGGGTTTTTTTCAAGAAAAATGCTGCAGTGCACATTATGTCCCCGGACCTTAAATGCCCAACCAAAAACAGACATCATTGGCAGAGGTAACCACTCCACCACCTGTCTCCCCTGTTCCCGGTAAGATGGCTAATCCTGACCAGAGTTGCCTGATTCATTTCAAAAGTTGGGGTGAGGGTAGCCTTGGCCCTTTTGACAGGATAGTACTGTGGAAACAAAGTGTGGTGTGGCATTTTACAAGTTGTTTTCTTTTTCTACTCTCGTCCACAATACAGGAAAGGGGCTTTAGGTGGGGGGGGCCAATGACCCTTGGAGCTCTACTTTCGACACCCCTCTGACCCAACATCTTTAGAGGGCCTCATCTGACTCAAAAACAATCATCTGCACCCTTATTCCTGTTTACAATCATTTACCTAATGTGTTTAGAAATTGCCAATATGTATGGCAACTGACAAAAGCCAAAAGGCACGGTGAAACATTTTGGGGACACCTAAATTATGTGCTGGTGCACCGAAATTAAAATCAGTGTAACCTGTTTAAAAAGTTGGTATATGGCAGAGGGATGTCTGGCAGCACAGAGCAGTAAGGAAGCAGTACGACACATTATTTTACGGTTGGTGCCAGTGGCACATCTTTGCCATGGTTACGGGTGTAATTCGTCGCACTGCAGTTACACAGCTAACTCTTTCTGTTTTGTGCATTTCTTTATCTTCTTTTTTCACTTTATTGTTTTACTTACCTTTGGATGTTGAGCTGATGTTTGATAATCGCTGCACCAAGTCATTCTTTTTCATCAACTTCAAAACCATAATGGTCACCTCCACTGCATTTTTTTCGTAGGTCTCTATGATCTCATCCACTGTGTCCAGCCTGTCCGCATTCCCTAATTGACTCTTTGGGATTGCTGGGAAGCCTCCCAAGAACTCGGCATGTTGCAGGTACCATTTAAACTTTTTGAACTCTTCATCTCCCAAATCCTCCAATGTTGTCAGCAGCTCTCCACATCTTGCCATGTTTTCTTCTTGCTGAAATACCATTACACCCATAGAAACAGAATTGGATTAAAACAGGCATTGTTTCTATTGTCTTTTGACTTCACAGAAAAGGGCCAATGTTGGAGCATTAGACCCAGCGCTGCCACTGGCCACCAACCCGCTCTTTGGCTTATTTTCTGTAACCAGTGTAGCTAGCAAGCCAGGTGCCAGCTAGTTAGCTAGCTTGCTAATTCCACCATGCTTTAATGCTACAATGTTGTCACTCATCTGGCAATAGCAATGTGCTTTCCTGCGCTGTGACAAGAGTGTGTGGATGGAGCATTAAGTTTAACTTCATTTTACTTAAATTTATATTCATTTACGCTTCATAAGGGTACTCGATTGTTGGCGACTGTGGCTCAGTGGTAGAGCAGGGTCGTCCTTCAATTAGAGCACACATGTCAAACTCAAGGCCGAATCTGGCCCGCCACGTCATTTTATGTGGCCCGCGAATCCGCCAGCAAAAAAAAATAAATTAAAAGTTAGACTTGAAAATAAAAGTATCCCCATGGTCGAAAATATGAGATAGAAAGTTGAAATTATGAGATAGCATGTTGTCTGTGTAGCGACATTAAAACTATCACAACAGGTGGACAGGAGAGGGAACAGCCCGTAAAGCGGTTTTCCAACAAGTGATTGAGTTGAAAAAGATCGACAAATAATCCCAAAATGTCCACGAAGAGAAAAATTGATGCAGAGGGAAGAAAATGTAATGAAAGATGGGAAAGCGAATACATGTCTGTGCTTCAAGGAGAACAAACGGTCTGTTATGAGGCAGTGTCGGTGATGAAGGAATACAATTCACGTCGGCATTTTGACACCAAACACGGAGCCAAGTATGCTAAATTTAGCCTCCAAGAAAAACATAAAATTGTCCAAGAATTAAAAGGCAGACTGCAATCACAGCAGAATATATTTACAAAAGCTACAGCCCAGTGCTGCTAAAGGTATGTGAGCAGGTGAGCTCCGACCAGATACAGACTTTTACAAATGTCAGTTTGTGAAGAAACACCATCGCAGACCGAGTTCAGGAACTAGCAGGCAATCTAACAACACAGCTAGCTAAGAGACGAGCAGGTACTCGTCTTCTTCATTAGCTGTTGATGAAAGCACAGACAACACGGATACAGAGCATCTATCCGTGTTTATAAGACCTGACTCTCAGTGAGGAGCTCTTGGATGTAGCTGCCATGCACGGGACGACGACGGGGACATTAGTGATGCAGAGAGGTGACAAAAATAGCTTTGAACAAAGTTAATGTAATAACTTGTGTTTGATGATATTTGTCTTTGTTATTTTCTTTAAAAGTTTGATCTTTGATAGAGTAATGTGGGTTTCTTAACCCTAAATTAAAAGGATGTATATTATAATAACAGAAATGTGCTTAAATATAATTTTACATTTATATAACTGCATGTACAATATTTTTACACTTGAATAGACAATAATCAAATGCAGAGAGAGTTATTTAACAATATGTCTTACATTTACAACCGGCCCTTTGAGGGCGACCGTGATGCTGATGTGGCCCGGAGTGAAAATGAGTTTGACACCCCTGCCATAGAGCAACAGAAGACTGAAGTTCCCATTTAAGTGGAATGAATAATATTTTTTAATTATGTAAATGATATAGTTAAAAAGCTAGTTATAAAATAAGTTAATTGGTTCTCAGTTAAATCACTTAAGATAAAACTGACTATATTTTAAGAAATAATTATCCTATCACACTCATAATGTATTTTTTAAGCCTACATACACGGAATATTGACTGAGTGGACTTTTGAGTATTGAATACTGACCACCTGCAGGCTTGAATGGTGGCTCTGAAAAGCTTGCTCCTTTGTGGTGGATCAAACACTGGAAGCATAAAAACAGCAACATAGAACAACTTAAAGAGGAAATATCATGCTCATTGTTCAAGTTCATACTTATATTTGGGGTTTCTACTCGAACATGTTTACATGCTTAAATGTTCAAAAAACTAATTATTCTTCTAATACCGTCCGTCTGAAAATAACTGTATCAACCCCGTCTGAAACGCTCTTTTTTTTTAGCTTGCTTGCGACAGAAATATGGTGGACCTTTGCAGTGGTAGTTTTCCAGCCATGGATGGAGATGCTAATTAACGATGCACATGACATAAGATGGCAAGCTAAACCTGAATGGCTTGTTGAATCACATGTTTTCTGATCTAGGCAGCCAAGAAAACAATTAGGGGGTTGTCTTATTTCACAATTTGTGAGTTGGAAGGCACACTGGACACCCAAATAGATGTGCACAAGCAATGAAAAAGTGAGTTTTTCATCATATGTGCCCTTTAAGTATTCAAATATATATATCAACATTTAATATGAATTATCAAATCATTAAATTCTTATAAGAGTGTCATTACACTTCTACATTCTACATGCTAATGTTACCCACATTATCCACTGTGAACACAAAATCAGCTTGAAATGTTTCAATAAATAAACCTACAGTATTGAATTCGTTTTTAAAAACTACAATTAGCTGACAAATGTTGGGCACATTACCTTTTCATGTTGATTGATTGGAAAAAGACTAGAGAGAGAGAAAGAGAGTAAAGTTTATCTCAACCTCATAGGGGCCAAAAAGAGAAGAAGATCAAGACATTTTCATCAGCGTAGACAACATTCACCTACCTACATAAACAAATATGTTGCTCTTGTCTGAAGGCCACACCCTGGACTCCAGTTACAATACCACTAACTCCAAGTACCATTAGGAACACCATGGGCTTTGCTTATTTCTCAGTTTATACATCCTTGATTCCTTTCCCGCCTGTTCTCCTTTCATCTTAGTCCCTTATATCTGAGATGAAAGCAGAGGAGGTGAGGAAGAGACGCGAGGAGAGGTTTTATTTATTATAAGGGCCGTTTTAACCAAACCTCACGTTGCATTGCATTGGGCTTCTTGCAGCGTGGCTACAAAATGAACTAAATGGGGTAAATGATTATTTTAACTCTATACAGGTGAAAAGTGTTGTTGTGCGTGAACGTACTTTGGAGGGAGAAAGACAGACAGCAGAAGGAGAGATAGCCATGTTATCACATGCAACACCAAGCATGATAAACCAGCAGAGCATCAAAACAATCTGAGCCAACCAAGTTAGTAAAAATCACATAAGACTGAATAACACCATTTTAACCCTAACTTGTAGCAGGTCTGTTATTCAAATGCATAGCCTATCATTTACTACTGTCAGCCTTTCCCAGGAGAAGAGCTCTCTTACCTTAAGGAGACTACAAAGACATCCTCAGAGACGAGCATAACAAATAAGATCTATGTCTGAGAGACCTCAAGACGCAGTCTAAGCCTAGGACACAACCCTGGACCTCTCTAGTCTCCTCTTCTTTATACCTTGTTACCGCCAGCATCTATAACCTCCTGGTCCATAGATGGTAGACAACTAAACATTGCCAAATCATTGCATAAAGCTGTTTACGTAGTCTTACAATTATGATATGCTTCTTTAAGTTAACACTCATTTCTTAAGTTCCTGTCCGGCCTTGTTTTCCTGAACATGTATAATTTTTGCAAAGTCTGCACTTATCGTCTGTTTCGTATGCTGACTCTGACAATTTGATAAATCAATTAGTTCAAATTAGAGAGGTTATGGGTGAGGTGTGTCTCGGACATTTCAGGTAGATACCTCAACACAGTTCCTAAACTTTGCAACAACTTTAACCCAAAACACACATTTTATCACTGCACTTCAATGGACACCAGTCAAATATAAAAGTTCAGTTGTTGCCTAATGCTTCCTTTTTGTAGTCTTACACTTGTCTTGAATGGTTATAATGCAGAAATAGCTAAATAAAATACTCTGGAGCAGGAAATTTGTGCAGAAGATGTGGCACTGAATCCATCTTTTTAGAGGTTATTCTGTGAAAGCAGTGAGGGAGACAGCAGTACCTTTTCTCTCCAGACAGAGGTCTTGATTGAAGCTCTTTCTTCTCTAGATGGAGGGCTTGAATCTGTGTGGTGTCATAACAAGCCAGGGAAAAGAGAAGAGAAAAACAATGGGTATTGCAAAAGCACCATGAAGTTTCTGCTTTTTGTTTTTTAAACCAAACATGATGATTGTGCTGTCGTCACTGAACGTTGTTGCAGGAAACGTATTTTTCAGCTAAACAGCCAGATTGACATTATGTTCTCCAGCACCGTATTCTCCAAGGAACAGACAGGATGTTGTGTTTGGCAGAATTTAATGAAGGAAAATATGTCATTTGTAAAACTGAAAAAGAGCACAAAAATACAAAAGGTAAGTCCCTTTGTAAATACTAAATAATATCTCCAGTACATCAGTAGATTACTGGCATAAACCAAAGTGGACTGGTGCTTAAAAGTATTTCAATGTAAGTAATAAAAGATTAAATACAACAGTAAATACCATTTACACAAGCACCAATGCTTTAACCACTAAACACTAGTACATTCATATGTAGTTGACAGTAAACTAACCATCAACAATACTGTAGTCAAACCAAAGAAATATGAACCTAAACATGCAAATATAACTGTAAATAGTAGATGACTTACAGATGAAGCCAGTTTTGTGGACTTTAAGGCAAAGGATTAAGAGGATTGTACGCTGAGATTCTCACTCTGAGTCCATACGCAGAAAGGAACTTTCTGAACATCACTTCCTGTTACTCTGAACATTTACGATTTGCTCACTTCCTCTTTAGTGCAGCTACTCACAATCGTCACTAGGTGTTACTAAAGAACATACAAAATAAACCAATACACTGATTCAAATACAATGATGTTGTTTTGTCTACGGCCTGATGGGGTTGATGCATTAAGTTGGAAGTTCCTCTCTAGTGTCTAAAACTATGTCCATGCACTCTAAACTTCAGATACATAATGCTGTGGCACACATTCCCTTTCAGCTCTGCCAGCCAGACCAACACCTGAGGGAAACATCTGGCTCTTTAGCTGCTAAATGCTCCACTATGTTCACCAGCTAGACGCTAACTGGTCCTTTCTGCGGTTTGAAACTATTTTCACTGAACACGAATACAATAGCTTCGTGAAGCTGAAGGGGAGCTGCAGATTCAGGTGATAATACTCTGAATGTTCATCACATTGTCACATTGTCATTTGATACATTGTCACTATAAAAACAAGAACATATTGTTTCCAGCTGCTTTAAAGGTGTACCCCAAATAAAGCCATATAATCATCATTTGCTAGTGTACTAGCAACTGTATGATAACCCCTCCCCCACAAAAAAGAGAAAGAAAACTTTGATGGAAATAATGTCCTGCATAGTTCTAAGTGAAAGTTTTACACAGTAATTTGGTATGTTGATAAGAGGCTGAAATTGCAGATTTTGCAGATGCACTCTGAAAACTTCAAAGGTAGGTACACTATAATCACAACAGATGCCTGTTTTCTTTGATTTTATGTTGATCTGTTATCTGTACAGGCGTGGTAGAGGCTCACTGAGGCTGCTTATCCCACCGGGGGGGGGGGGGGGGGGCTGTGGTATTTATATTTAACCAGTTTTTTGATTTCCAAAAAAGTGACAGTGATCACATTATCAATAGTTTTGGTGTCGGTCACCAAACATTAATGGTTTAATTTACTCATATGTGATCCGGTGTAATTTTAACAACAGCGTCATGTATTACTCTTTGTTTACTGTAAAAATGCTGTATACGGTACAAATAAACACACCCACACCTCCGCACAACCCTGCCGACTGGTGCAGCGTTGCCGGATTGTGAATGACTGACGCCGAAGGCAGATTTTCTGTTGATACAGACACCGCCACACACTTCTACTGGGCCATGAATGATTGAGAGGGATTATTTTTGTATTAGTCGATACATTGTTTTTCAGGAAATGCTGCGCATCACACCTTTAATTTTCTGCTAATGCAAAACATTCTTTACCCTTACTCTGGTATTTTATTTACTTTATAATTTCCTCATTTTAGGAGATTTTACCTCTGAATTCTCTCATTCCCTCATCTATCTAATAATAATAATAATAATAATACATTTTATTTATATAACGCTTTTCATAAAACTCAAAGACACTTTACATTAAAATCATCATATATAAAAGCAATACACTAAAAACATAAAATACACAATAGTGGTCACACATTAAAATCAGTTTTGAACAGGTGGGTTTTGATCTGTGATTTGAATGTGGAAAGGTCAGTGCAGTCTCGGATATGTTTGGGGAGAGAGTTCCAGAGGGAGGGGGCAGATATGGAGAAGGCTCTGTCACCCCATGTCCGGTGCTTGGTCCTGAGTGGAAGAGACAGGAGGTTGGCATCAGAGGAGCGGAGCTGACGGGATGGAGTGTGGTGGTGAAGCAGGTCGGTGAGGTAGGAAACAAGGCATGCATGTAATCCAGTGTAATGTTATCTCATTGACAACAGCCTCATGTATTACTCTTTGTTTCCTGTAACAGAGCCGTAATAAAGATACAAATAAACGCGCCCACAATTCCGCAAAACCCTGCCGACTGGTGCAGCGTTGCCGGATTGTGAATGCATGAAGCTGAAGCGCTCGTTTCACCCTGTCACTGTGGCCTGTCCACTCTGTGCATCACGTTCTCACTCCCAAGCGTGTGAAATAACTTTGCTGATGCCCCGAACACGGCAAAAGAAGAAGAAAAGAGAAAAAGTCTTGTGACACACTTCTAGTGGGTCATGAATGATTGAGAGGGATTATTTTTATATTAGTTGATACAATGTTTTTCAGTGAAATGCTGCATATCACACCTTTAAGTTTCTGTTCATGCAAACATTCTTCACCCTTACTCTGGTATTTTATTTTTCTGTATTATTTCCTCATTTAAGGATATTATACCTCTGGATTCTGTCTGGCAGACGTTCCCTCATCTATCTGACACAGAGACAGTGAGGAGCCTGTTGCACAACCAAACCCAGGGTAGAGGGGTTCGGTGAATCTGGAGTACAAAGTGTAGACGCTTATCCGTCTGGACAAGAGGCATCTGTAGAAGGACAGAGTGCCAGCAGGCCAGTCCAGATACACTCCTATTCTGTATTCAGCATTGTAATTTAAACATAACTTTGTTTCTGTGTTATTGTGCCAAAGATGGTTAATAAAGTCCAGACTCCAGGACTTGTCATCCCCTCCAAACCTGCAGTCATCAGAATTTCCTCTCCTTCTCATTCCTCGGTAAGCCACTGCTACGTAAGACGTTCCCTTAGTCTCAACTTCCCAGTAGCAGCGACCAGTCAACCCAGTTGTACACAGCAGCTGTCGGAAGTGATCAAATCTCTCTGGATGATACGGATAAATCTGTTTGTTGTCCACGAATTTCACCTGTCTGTTGTCCTCAGACAGGATTAGCTGTCTGTGTGCTGTGTTTGGGTCCAGTGTGAGTTCACAGGCATCTGATATAGAGACACAAAGCAGTAGAACATACTGTTATAGACCCTTTTATAGTATAAAAATGATGACGTAACAGCTGTGAAACCTGTTATATATTAACACTGCATGCTTTTCTCCCATCAACCTTCACCAATTGACTTTAACAATTTCCACTTCTAAGCGATCCTGTGTCTTAGACCTCATCCGACAAGGCTGCTTAAAGACATTTTACCTTAGTTAGCACCTCTTTACTAGATATGATCAACCTGTCTTTACTAACAGGCCATGTACTGTTAGAGATCATATTAGCTCATCGTATTAGCTTCTCTGCACTGGCTCCCTGTAAAATCTAGAATATAATTTAAAGTCCGTCTCCTCACATACAAAGCCCTAGATGGTCTAGATGCATCGTCATATCTTAAAGAGGTTATAGTACCATATTACCCTACTAGAGAGCTGCGCTCCCTAAATTCAGGGTTACTTGTGGTTCCTAGAGTCTTAAAAGGTAGGATGGGAGCCAGAGCCTTCAGTTATCAAGCTCCTCTTCTGTGGAACCAGCTTCCAGTTTCAGTCCGGGGGGCAGACACACTCACTCATTTAAGAGTAGGCTTAAGACCTTCCTTGTTGATAGTGCTTACAGTTTGGGCTGGCTCAGGTTTGCCTTGGACCAGCCCTTAGACAAGCTGCTATAGGCCTAGACTGCCGGGAGACTTCCTAGGATGCACTGAGCTCCTCTCTCCTCTTCTCTATCTCCTTCTGTATGAATTCATGTCCCATTAATGCTCATTACTAACTTTGTGTCTTCCCCGGAGTCTTTGTGTTTTCTCTCCTCACAGGTTTCAATGGATCGTGGTTATATCTGAACCCTGTTCCAGCCTCCAGCCATGGTCCTGCTGACACCTCCTGCTACTATCATTATTATTATTAGTCACATTACTGTTACTATTATTGATACCATTACTGCTTTTATTATAATTATTATTCTAATAAATCCACTGCTGCTGTTAGCATCATTATCCTGCTTACTATCATTATATAAATCATTTATATCATATGCATTGACTGTGTTGTAATTATATTATGTTGTTCATTCTGCACACATCTATTGCACTTATGTCCATCCTGATAGAGGAATCCCTCCTGTGTTGCTCTCCCTAAGGTTTCTTCCTTTTTTTCTCCCCCTCACATCGGAACAGTTTGTCCTGTATCGATGTGAGGGTCCTGGGACAGAGGATGTTGTATGCTGTACAGATTGTAAAGCAAATTTGTGATTTTAATATTTGCAGTTTATGTTGACTGTAATATTTAATTTATTGCAGAGTTGCAAGAATCCTGTCACTTACTTAATGTGCCTCCCAGTTTTGAAGTTAGTTGTAACCCATCTTCAGGTTGATTAATAGTCCCTCTATCTTGTTCCAGGTGTTATATACAGGACTGGGAGCATTTCTATTGCCTCTCATAGGCTCTTGTGGCGACTGCTGAGCCGGCGGCTCCCAGCTAATGATGTTAACAGCGCGAACAGTGCAAACAACGGCAGCAGTGCTGACAGAGCTAACAGTGTTTACCCGAGGGGGAACTGGAAGGGGGGCTCTACGCTTTCACAAGCGTTACCAGCAGTAACCTCCATATGAGCGCAGGCAGAGAGCGGCCTGTGAGATAGCCAGTGGGGCACGCTCACATGCACTGAAAGGCATGCACGGTTTTGAGAATGAAAAATTTAAAAGTGAGCAATTGAGTTTGAACTAAAAAGGCATGGGTGTACTTATCGGGGGAAAGTCCCATGGTGGCATTGAAATTTGACATTTTATTAAGTATATTTGAGTCCTCTTCAGTGTGGTAACACCAGGACAAGGTTCTGGTCCTTCCATGCCTCCCTTCCCTCCTAGCGGGCCCAGTAATACGGCCTGGGTCTCCAGCAGCGTGGTGTCGGTGTTGGATTTCAGCGTGACCTGCAGAGCAGCGAGGAGAAGCGCTGCTAGAGCTAGAGCTAGAGGAGGAGCCCCTGCTGCAGAGCGCGGAGGTCTGCACCTCCTGCCGGTGCTCCGACTGCAGGTCGAAGGCAGCAGCGAAGTTAGATCTTGGTCTGTCTACGGAGTCTGCTGGAGTCTGAGCTGAAGGAGTTTCTGGCGAACCTGTATGTTTTTGTCTGGTTTTGTGCAGAAAGCCTTCGATGCCTATCTTTGTGGCTGAATTACTACAAAGCCAACATGTTTCGATCACTGCAGGTCTTCATCAGGACATTTTGGAGTGCCTGGATTGCCTTCTTGTTTATCTAATTTAAAAAATACTTACACTTCCACAGACCAGCTTTTAACCTCTGCACTCCGCCATGGTCCACTCTGAAACAGTAAACATAGTAAGAAAAGCATAAGCTATGATGGCCCTCAGGTGTATAAAACATCATTAAAAAATGTAATAAAAATGTCACAAATTATTATGTTATGTTTTCTAAAACGTACTGTTATGCACCCCAGTGGCACCGTAATAATCTCTTTGACTATAAAATGTAACATTATTAAATATTATTCATCAGAAATGATTTTCCAACCCTGAAATCATGAAATCAATGCTAAAATTGAACATTAAAATTTGGTCTAGTTTTAGTAGTTTTTGCTAATATTTCTATAAGTTAGGGCAGGGGTCGGCAACCCTTACTATCCAAAGAGCCATTTTGTTCTATTTTCCACCAAATAAAATTGGTCTGGAGCCGCAAAAGCTATTTTATATCACAGCTTATAAAGTTGTATATATAGTTATATTATACATACAAAAACTATAGTTTGTTGTATTTATGAAAATATAGAACAAGAATAAAGACAATTCTTCACATTTTACTGCAATTTTACCTGTTATAACAATATCAAACTCTTATGGAGAGCTCAGTTTGCTACAGCAGCTGAGAAATCGCTCTTTTTCGCTCATCTCCAGCGTGACACTTTTCAGCACATGCTGTGTGCTTGTTCTGGAAGCATAGAGGTAAGCCAGCATCGTTGGCAGTGAAAGCAAATGAAGACTTCCACGCAGAGCTAAACTCTCTATCTTCCTCCGTGACTTTATTTTTTTGGATTTATCCATTGATAGTTTACAGAGGGCGGGGGTCTGAAAATCATGATTAGCCACCTGCAGGGAAAGGCTCTTGACAGGGGTAGAGGATTTAACTGCCTGTGGGAATAATTAACATATAGGATTCTGTTCATTCTTGCTTATAAATTATATTCTCTCTGAACACGTTTCTCTTGTTGGAGAGAGTCATGTGAGATAACTTCTTCGATTAGCGCAATTTCCCTGCTCTTCTTTCTATTTCCTCGTCTCAGCCCCGTGTGTCACGGTGTGTGTAAACCTCGCTCGAGTCAGGAAACTTGTCAGAATATCCATATTTGATTGGCTGAGCTGCATCACATGATGTGATTTACAATGCATTGGTCGGTGTGTTTCCTGCACCGCCGAACAAGTGCCGTAACGGCTGAATAAGCCGCGCCGGTTAAAATATAAACTCAGTACATGTTATATAAAATTCCGAATTATCTATCGGGTTTAGATCCTGGGTCCCGATCTGGTCCGCCAGTGGGGGACCCCTGATGTAGACTCGGGGAGCCGCAACAGAGGGGCTGAAGAGCCGCATGCGGCTCGCGAGCCGCAGGTTGCTGACCCCTGAGTTATGGTAACAGTGTACTCACCAAAGTGACAGTTTGGGTAATAATTTTACATTTTGCCTATTATTTTTATACTCAATTATTCCCAAGTTGTAATAAACATGAGTATCCTTTAAAGTGCCAGTGTGTAGCTTTTCTGTAGCATATCTATGAGCATAAATGGAATATAATATTCATAATTATAAGTGTATGAAACTTAAATGAGCCCTTCATATCTACATCAGGAGCAGATCCTCTTCATGGAGTCCGCTGTGTTACACGGCGCTACCACAGTTTTGCAACTGTAGGTTCACGTTACCACAGACTTGAAAGGGGAGGAGTAAATTAGTTGCAATATGCAACCACGCCGCTAGATGCTGCCAAATCCAAAACACTGTCCCTCTAAGATTTGGATGCTCCTGTCGAGGAGAGGTACGCTCTCAGCCCTCTATGAGCCATACTTTAGAGTCTCCAGCCTCCACTGTGGATCGTCCAGTCCAGCAGAGAGGAGCTTCACTCCTGCGTCTCCTGGATGGTTGTAGCTCAGGTCCAGCTCTCTCAGATGGGAGGGGTTGGAGCTCAGAGCTGAGACCAGAGAAGCACAGCCTTCCTCTGTGACCTGACAGCCTGACAGACTGTAAACATGAATCAATACTCAATTAATTGTTGTTTTAACTGTGAAGAGAATATGTTTAGTGTGAGAGCCTTTAAATCTAACCTGAGACTTTCCAGTCTACATTGAGGAGTCTCAAGTCCAGCAGAAAGAAGCTTCACTCCTGAATCCTGCAGGTCGTTGCTATTCAGGTCCAGCTCTTTCAAACTAGAGGTCTGGGAGCTGAGAGCTGAGGCCAGAGCTTCACAGCTTCTCTCTAACAGCTTACACTCACTCAACCTGGATACAATTAGTGATGATGACAAAGAAGAATCTTTCATTGGTTTGCAACAAAACAAACCAGGCAGACAATAATTGTTTCATATATTATTTTTAAATTCTTAAAAAGATATATTGTCGTCTCTAAAGATAACAAATATTTCATTCTGCTGACCTGAGAGTTTCCAGGTTACAGTGTGGACTCTCCAGTCCAGCAGAGAGAAGCTTCACTCCTGAATCCTGGAGGTAATTGTTACTCAAGTCCAGCTCTGTCAAGATGGACGTCTGGACGCTGAGAACTGAGGCCAAAGTTTCACAGCTCTTTTCAGACAGGAAGCAAGTCCTTAGCCTGAAGAAGAATAGAAAATTATTAAACAAAAAGAATAAAAAATTAAAGCTGCGAGCAGCGATGAACGGGCCCTCGCATCCTCCAGCGTGTTGGGGGTGGAGGCGGGACTCCGGCATGCGCAGCCGAGAACGTCCGCAACCGTCGGACAGCGCGTCCGCGAGTGAGACGTTTTTAATCCCGCGTGGACCGCCTGATGCCGGAAATGATGCTTTGCAAATAGTCTGATGCTTCCTGTATACGCTGCCTGGCGCTGCAGAACACATGCAAACATGCATCATGTAGCTCTGTGTCAAATGTAAACCACATTGTGTAAAAGTAATGTAAATCGGAGGTGTTTATCATAAAATCCAGATTTCCTTTCGCCAGCAGGTGGCGCTGTGAGTATTAGTGGAAATTAGCTTGTAGACATCCTCAGGCCATGAGTGTTATCAAGCATGTGAAGTTTGGGATCGTTTGGAACAAGTCCAGCTGAGTTACATCAGACATTTCCTTTAGCCAGTAGGCTTTGCGGGTTTACTGTAGCGCCCCCTAGTGGTCGAATGCAAAACAATTCTCAGGGTATGTTACTGGATGCGATGTGCACATATGCTGAATATTTTGGGAATTTAGAACAAATGGTTGAGAAGTTATGTGTATTGATATTTTGCCACGCACCTAAGAAGTGTATTGGTCCATATCTTGTAAACGCAAAGAGATATCAAAAATATTTTGATAACTTTTGATGAACTAGATCCACTTATGATCCACAGCAAATTTCGTTGAAATCGGAGCCAGCGTGTAGGAGTTCGCAAAAATGTGTTTTTTTCACTAAATTTAAAATGGCTGACTTCTGGTTGGGTTTAGAGCTTAGAGCTCCGGGGGCTTTTTTGTCAGTCTACATGTGATACATCTGTTTACCAAATGTTATACATCTAAATTTTATATATAGATAGTGAAACGTACTGCGAGGGCTGCATCGTCGAAATATTGTATAAATTCATACAAAATTGAAAATGGCAGACTTCCGGTAGGGTTTAGAGCATGATCCCAAGAGACATATTTTTAAGTCTCCATAGGATACATGTGCCTACCAAGTTTCATACATGTAGCCAAAATATAGCGCTGGGGCTGCTCTTTTGAAATATTGTAGGGGGCGCTATAGAGGCAATTTAAAACGGCCAATAAAGAAAATCATATAAACTATTTCTTCCAATGACCTGTGACACATGTACAAAGTTCCATGAGTTTTTGAGCATCTTAACCCACTAAACCATCAACTTCCTTTTTCATGGCGAACGATGCGTCGCCACGGCGACAGCGTTCAACGAAAACGCACAATATTCTCGCCGATTTATCATCAATGTCTTAAGGCTATCCTTACTAAATTTGAGACTCATCAGGTCACCTGGCTAGGAGGAATAAATCAAAGTATAAAATTTTACATTTCCTTTAGCCAGTAGGCGGCACTATGAGTTATTGAATTTTTTTCAAATGAAGTCGGTTCAGGCTTGAAGTAGCATCATGTATAAGAAGTCTTGTGCGGATTGGATAATGTACCTTGGAGTTATAACAACTTCTTTTTTCATAAACAATGAGACAAAATGGCCGCCACGCCACGTCAAGGTTCTTCGATAAAAGCGCGCGATTTTGATAACTTTTAATCACAAAGGTCTTAAGAGCATCCTGACCAAAGGAGAAGTTGATCGCATAAATTCTCTAGGAGGAGTTCGTTAAAATACAAAGGCTGAAATCTGCAAAAAGTGACAAAAAGCACAATTCGCGGGTTTGCTGTAGCGCCCCCTAGTGGTTGAATGCAAAACAAATCTCAGGGTATGTTACATCATGCGATGTGCACATATGCTGCAAATTTTGGAATTTTAGGACAAACGGTTGAGAAGTTATGTGTATTGATATTAAGCCACGCCCCTAAGAAGTTTATTGGTCCATATCTTGTAAACGCTAAGAGATATCAAAGAGCTTTTGATAACTTCTGATGACCTAGATACAATATTTATCCATAGCAAATTTAGTAGCAATCGGACCCAGCATGTAGGAGGAGTTCGCAGAAATGTGTTTTACACTAAATTCAATATGGCGGAAAATCTAAGTAGGCGGAGCTTAGGGGTCTGATTGGCTTTTTTGTAGCTCTAGCTCAAGTGGACATGTGTGTCAAATTTCAAGTCAATCGGACATACTGACCGAGGGGCGTCGCCGGTCCGACTTGTAGGGGGCGCTAAAGAGCCATTTCTTAACACAGAAAGATGCATTCTTTTTCAGATGGCTATATTCACCAGGCCTGACAAGTCCCCAAAATTTGGTGAGTTTTCATGCATGGCAAGTCCTCCAACCATGTGTACGTTTACCCAAACGGGTACAATATCAATAGGGCCTTCGCGGCCCGACGTCGGTAGCTCGGGCCCTAATAATAATAATCTTGAATCGGTCCCAAGCTAGAAATGACGGCCAGGGCCTGAGCACTAAATTCACTGTGTATAAAGATGGACTTAATCCCCATTTGGTATGAAGAAGAGCGTTTGTGGGTGATTTTTCACCTCTGCCCCAGTAATAATTACACCTACAAATTTTCTTTGCTGTGAAAATGGGGGAAGTCAAAGATGCTCTGCTAATCTGGTAGATGGAAACATGCTGACACCAACATATCGGCCTAATGGGGAACCAATATGACGACAAAGTCATCAGAGGAGCAAGACCCCATTAAAGCTCATCTAACGGGCTCCTGTAATGTCAGCTACATGTACAGGCCTTCTCTTTTGAGACCCATTTGTCACCTATAGTTGCTTACATTTTGGTGATTTGGCACCATTCCGTTAAATGTATGCTGAATTAGCCATTAGCGGTTTCTGTTTGCAACATACCCATGGATGTAAAGACAACTATCAACAGATTGCTGTAATAAGAAAACTTAAAAATATGATGATTGACAGGCAAGTTCTGAAGCGTATATTTGCCTCCCCTTCAACTCTCCCCATTGGGAGCCTTTGATTTTCTCTTTTGTCTTTGTCTTGCTGAATGTCTGTGTCTATTACAGACAAGTCCTACAATTTCCCATTGGTTACATACAATGCCTTTCAGAATGATGAGTTACGTAGTGTGTCACTATATGATGTGCTGTGAAGAGGAGTTAATCTTATTTCTGGATGCTCTGCGAGAGCAACTTGTACTGTTGCAGATTTGTGCAACAGGATGTTGGATCAACCAATCAGCTAGCTTGACCTCTGCATAGGTTTGCGAAGACATTTATGTGAATCTCTGCAACAAAACCACTTAGTTAGGTGTAGGAAAAACGTTATGGTTGGGCTTAAGATAAGTACATAAACTAAGTAAAATGCTTATGGAAACAATATCAAAGGGAAAACATGTCTTTAAAAAAAAACAGCAACACTTTGGGACACTGGTCTTGAACACGGGTATCCTGCCGCCCACCTTAAGCGGTCTGTCACACATTTTTTATTTAGTCACTTGTTCAGCATATTCATATTGATGCGTTTACATTGCAGTCAGTACAGATAAACCAGTACATAAACCAGCTGACCTGAGAGTTTCCAGTTTACAGCGGGGATTCTTCAGTCCGGTACTGAATACCAGCACTCCTGAATCCTGTAGGGGGTTCATACTCAGGTCCAGCTGTCTCAGACCAGATGACTTGGAGCTAAGGAATGAGCCCACATCATCACAGCTATTCCACGTCAGTGCACAGCCAATCAAACTAGAAAAAGAATAAGTGATAAAGACAAACATCAGTCTGGATTAGCAAAAAAAAAGATTTTCAGATAGTGTTAAGTCACTCTCTAAATAACAGCCTTCAAACAGATGTAGGTCTGGTTAAACAGAAAGCTGACCTGAGAGTTTCAAGTCTACAGTGTGGACTCTCCAATCCCACAGAGAGCCGCTTCACTCCTTCGTCCTTCAACTTGTTGTAATTAAGGTCCAGCTCTTTAAGACTGGAGGACGGGCGACTGAGAACTGAAGACAGAACTTCACCACTCACGGATGTCAGGTTACAGTTAGTCAGCCTGTAGAAGCATCAATTGTGAAGATGGACAAATACTTAGAAATAACTTTTAATTATAATAAGAATATAATAATAACTTTATTAAAGCTTCTTTAAAAACAGAGTTTACAAAGTGCTTTGACAGACAAAGCAGCAAAAGCAAGGCAATAAGAACAATAACAGAAAGCTCAACAGTGAGGCCCAACAAAGCACAACAAATAAGGTGAGTTAAACCCGGATAAATCAGTACAATAGATGAAATGAAAAAAACAATCGATACGATTTAAATAAAATAAGAAATAAATACAATACAATAAATAAAAAGATTTAGACAAAAAAAAAGCTAAAAATTGGGTTGAAACCACTTTCTCTAAAACCTTTGATAAAAATGGAATGGAACAGTTCCTGTTGCTAATGTGCTATCAATAATCAATAAAATACTGGGCCCAACTGTATTAATAACCTCTTTAAGAAATGTAGTTGGTATAAAATCAAGACTGCACAAGATATGATTTCAGCTAAAACGGACAGCGATACAGGTTTAAAATTGCTAAAATAACTAGGAATATCCCTCCTGACATGTAAAACACGGTCTGGGGGGGTTTAATTCATTGCCTGTCCTTGACTCTATTTGTTAAAAAGTTTAAAAACTGCTCTGTGAGGCATCAGTAAAATGACAGCGGGAGGGGGTGACCACCGAGTCAAAATTCTCGGATTCAAGTGAATTGCTCAAATTAAGTTGGAGAAGGAAGTTCTTGCTTCTTTAACTGCAAATACATTTTCGTTCCTTTCTCCTACAGTCTCTCTTTAAATCTTGGGTGGATTCATTTAGCCAGGGCAAGCCCTATTTTTAGGCCTCTGCTCAAAAATTGCATACCCATACTAAAAAGAGTGTATTTCTGCAACTACAAGGTCTATTTGAATAATATTGATGTTGTAATAAAGGTAGGACTTGTGAGATTTGTTCAAATGTGTAAATGTCAGTGTATATGTTACTGTTTAAGAGTAAATGAAGATGGCACACAGCTCAAATTGAAAAGTTTCAGGTTTGCCTGAAAAAAAAAGCACTGAAAGCATGATTATCTCTTTTGAATGATGCTAACAAAAGTTTAAAACTCTCCCAAATCATAGCACAACATGTGAACAGTCTCTCTGCACATTTTGACTTTGATAAAGTGAAGCAGAACTAAATTAGAGAGGTTTTATTACAGAGAGGTCAGGCGAGATCACGAAATTGTCATTTTGGAACCAGCTGTTCCATTCTTTGGAATTCCATTAAAGGTTGTATAAGGAACACCGCAATCTCATACTCTTCTCGTCTCAATAAAACTAGACTAGGCCAAATTAATGATAATGAGACCACTGTAAAAAGTTTGGAGTATGATCAGAAAAATACTAGCTTCTCAGATGATAGGGAAAAACAAATTAAATCCATAAAAATGTAATTAAACTCCCTCTTAAGAGCCAGAGCAGAGTTTCTAATTCACAAATCTAGAAGATACTATTACTTCAACGGATCCAGACCAAGCCACATGTTGGCTTTAAACCTACATACGGGTAAGAAGTCTGCTAGTATTATTGACTCTGGCCTGAAAATGTTGTCGGACCCTAAAGAGATAAACTCAGAATTTCATTCATTGTACTCTAGACCAGTGGTCCCCAACCAAGATCATTTGGTACCGGGCCGCACAGAAAGAATAAATATTATATTATTTCCGTTTTATTGATTATCAGAGTCTGAAAGAAGTTTTATTTTGAAAAATGACCGGATTCTCTTGCAATTTCATCCGCCTGTTCCTCTTGACACATCGGCCACGTGATACGTTACCTCAAAAATTAAACCCGCAAACTAGCGAAAATGAGTAAATAACTTTTGGAGAGCTTCTTTGCAAAGGGGAAAGGCCACTAAGGAGACAGAAGAAGAGCCTACAACTTCCAAGAAAATGAAAGCTTCATTTAACAGACAATATCAGGAGTCTGATTAAATATCAGGAGTAATTCTGACGCGCCAAACCCGCTCTGCAGTATATGTGGCGACAAAGGATCAGCTGCTAGAGATTGTAAATGACGGTGGCCTTAAAAGTATGTTTGAGACAACAACTCTGCTGGTGTTTTGGATTAAAATGAAGGCTGAATATCCTGAGATCGCCACTAAAGCACTGAAAACCCTGCTTCCATTAACAACATCCTCTTTGTGAAGCGGGATGTTCTGCAGTGACAGCAATCAAAACAAAATTACGGAGTAGACTGGACATCAGGAACACACTTCGGGTGTCATTGTCTCCCATTACCCCAGATGGGACAGTCTCGTTGCAGAGAAACAAGCTCAGGGCTCCCACTGATTCAGCGTTATTGTGAGTTGTATTTATTTATGCATTTTATATTTGTTTTCATGCCGATTGTATCATTTTATTTCGTCGTGTTTTCCCTCCACACCTTTGAATGCCGGTCCATGAAAATATTGTCTTACATGACACCGGTCCGTGGTGCAAAAAAAAAAAGGTTGGGGACCTCTGCTCTAGACTGTATGCTTCCGAAGTTCACTTTGACAAAGCTAAATGTGATAACTTTTTACAAAAGGTCACACTCCCAACTCTCTCTTTGGATGAGTCCAATGATTTAGGGGCCCACATCACTCTGGCTGAACTTAGAGATGCCATTGCGGGGATGAAAAGGGGAGAATCACCGGGATGGGATGACATTCCTCCTGATTTTACTTCACTTTTTGGGATCTGTTTGGTCAGTTTCTACTGGACATGATTAAATGTTCTTTTGAAAGGAATTGCTTTTTCGAAGACATTAATTAGGGCCCGAGCTACCGACAACGTCGGGCCGCGATGGCCCTATTGATATTGTACCCGTTTGGGTAAACGTACGCAAGGTTGACTTGCCATGCATGAAAACTCACCAAATTTTGGGGACTTGTCAGGCCTGGTGAATATAGCCATCGGAAAAAGAATGCATCCTTCTGTGTTAAGAAATGGCTCTCTAGCGCCCCCTACAAGTCGGACCGGCGACGCCCCTCGGCCAGTATGTCCGATTGACTTGAAATTTGACACACATGTCCACTTGAGCTAGAGCTACAAAAAAGCCAATCAGACCCCTAAGCTCCGCCTACTTAGATTTTCCGCCATATTGAATTTAGTGTAAAACACATTTCTGCGAACTCCTCCTACATGCTGGGTCCAATTGCTACTAAATTTGCTATGGATAAATATTGTATCTAGATATTCAGAAGTTATCAAAAGCTCTTTGATATCTCTTAGCGTTTACAAGATATGGACCAATAAACTTCTTAGGGGCGTGGCTTAATATCAATACACATAACTTCTCAACCGTTTGTCCTAAAATTCCAAAATTTGCAGCATATGTGCACATCGCATGCTGTAACATACCCTGAGATTTGTTTTGCATTCAACCACTAGGGGGCGCTACAGCAAACCCGCGAATTGTGCTTTTTGTCACTTTTTGCAGATTTCAGCCTTCGTATTTTAACAAACTCCTCCTCGAGAATTTATGCGATCAACTTCTCCTTTGGTCAGGATGCTCTTAAGACCTTTGTGATTAAAAGTTATCAAAATCGCGCGCTTTTATCGAAGAACCTTGACGTGGCGTGGCGGCCATTTTGTCTCATTGTTTATGAAAAAAGAAGTTGTTATAACTCCAAGGTACATTATCCAATCTGCACAAAACTTCTTTTGCATGATGCTACTTCAAGCCTAAACATACTTCAATTGAAAAAAATTCAATAATTCATAGCGCCGCCTACTGGCTAAAGGAAATGTCATATTTTATACTTTTAATTATTCCTCCTAGCCAGGTGACCTGATGAGTCTAAAATTTGGTAAGGATAGCCTTAAGACATTGATGATGCCTCATCATGAATTTTGTGAGTTTTTGTTGAACGTTGTTGCCGTGGCGACGCATAGTTTGCCATGAAAAACGAAGCTGATGGTTTAGTGGGTTGGGATGCTCAAAAACTGATGGAACTTTGTACATGTGTCACAGGTCATTGGAAGAAATAGTTTATATGATTTGTTTTATTGGCCGTTTTAAATTGCCTCTATAGCGCCCCCTACAATATTTCAAAAGAGCAGCCCCAGCGCTACGTTTTGGCTCCATGTATGAAACTTGGTAGGCACATGTATCCTATGAAGACTTAAAAATAAGTCTCCTGGGACCATGCTCTAAACCCTACCGGAAGTCTACCATTTTCAATTTTGTATGAATTTATACAATATTTCGACGATGCAGCCCTCGCAGTACGTTTCACTATCTATATATAAAATTTAGATGTATAACATTTGGTAAACAGATGTATCACATGTAGACTGACAAAAAAGTCCTTGGAGCTCTAAGCTCTAAACCCAACCGGAAGTCAGCCATTTTGAATTTAGTGAAAAAAAACACATTTTTGTGAACTCCTACACGCTGGCTCCGATTTCTACGAAATTTGCTGTGGATCATAAGTGGATCTAGATCATCAAAAGTTATCAAAATATTTTTGATATCTCTTTGCATTTACAAGTTATGGACCAATACACTTCTTAGGTGCATGGCAAAATATCAATACACATAACTTCTCAACCATTTGTTCTAAATTCCCAAAATATTCAGCATATGTGCACATTGCATCCAGTAACATACCCTGAGAATTGTTTTGCATTCGACCACTAGGGGGCGCTACAGTAAACCCGCAAAGCCTACTGGCTAAAGGAAATGTCTGATGTAACTCAGCTGGACTTGTTCCAAACGGTCCCAAACTTCACATGCTTGATAACACTTATGGCCTGAGGATGTCTACAAGCTAATTTTCCCTAATACTCACAGCGCCACCTGCTGGCCAAAGGAAATCTGGATTTTGTGATAAACACCTCCGATTTACATGACTTTTACACAATGTGGTTTACATTTGACACAGAGCTACATGATGCATGTTTGCACGTGTTCTGTAGCGCCAGGCAGCGGATACAGGAAGCATCGGACTATTTGCAAAGCATCATTTCCGGCATCAGGCGGTCCACGCGGGATTAAAAACGTCTCGCTCGCAGATTCGCCGTCCAACGGTCGCGGACGGTCGCGGACGGTCGCGGACGTTCTCGGACGCGCAGGCCGGAGTCCCGCCGGCACCCCCGACGCGCTGCAGATTGCGAGGGCCCGTTCATCGCTGCTCGCAGCTTTAATTATCAGTATTACCTAAACCTGACAAAGATCCTACCCTATGTAGCAACTACAGTCCCCTGTCCATCCTTACTACCGAGATTAAAGTGTTTGCATGTGTTTTGGCATCACGTCTTGAACCATATGTGACCAGATTTGTTCACTGTGACCAGACGGGCTTTATTAAGTCACGATTGGCTTCTGATAATATGTGCCGCCCTATGCACATTATTCATGCTGCGAAAGATATCGCTTCCCAAACTGCTGTCCTTAGCTTGGATGCTAAAAGGCTTTTGATAGGCTTGAATGGGATTATTGGTAGGAAATATTGGGAAGATTTGGATTGGGGACAAATTTTATTAAATTGATTCAGCTACTTTATAAAAATCCTACGGCTATGATTGTTACTAATGGGATTGCTTGCCCCCCAATTTCACATTACAAGTTCCTGTCGTCAAGGCTGCCCCTGTAGTCCCTCTCTGTTTGCTTTGTCACTTGAACCACTGGCACAAATTTTAAGAGAACACCCATCTATTTTTCCAATAACTGTCAGTCGGGCACTTTTGCGCTGTGAGACACGCTACACGAAGCTAGCTCGGTGCAATATGGCTAGTAATAGACCAGAAATTGAAGATCCTCCAACGGCCTACAGGTCTGGTGTTTGGAGCCACTTTGGTTTCTCTGTGAACTATGAGGGCGATGGCGAGAGAGTGGTGGATAAAAAAACAACGGTATGTCGCATTTGCTACACGAGTGTACATTCGATACAGGCGATTGGTACATTTATAGCCGCGGACATGAGACCCTACTCTGTAGTGGTAAACGCAGGCTTCATGAACCTGCTGAATGTTATTGAGCCCCGTTACACAATTCCTTCACGAGCCCATTTCAGCCAAACCGTAATTCCCGCTTTGTACAAGAAAACAAAAGCACGGGTGGAGAATCAAATGTCATAGGCACCCGCTGTTGCTCTGACAACGGATGCCTGGACGTCGAGGGCTACACAAAGCTACCTGACTGTAACGGCACATTACCTGACCACTGAATGGGAGATGAAGAGCCACGTTCTGCAGACACGCCCACTTGAGAGTCACACTAGCGTAGATTTGGCCCAAGAGATGACAGAAGCAGTGGAAGCGTGGAAGTTGGAGCGAGCTAATGTAACTCTTCCTGTGACTACTGACAATGCCAGGAATATAGTTAATGCTGTTGGAGCTGCTGGACTAGGACCACAAATAGGATGCTTTGCCCATGTCATTAATCTAGCATCTCAGAAAGCAATGGCAGTGCAGCAGATCTCTCGCCTGCTAGCAAAGATCAGAAAGATTGTGAACTTCTTTCACAGAAGCACAACGGCAGCACATGTTTTGAAGACAAAACAGGAGTTGCTGCAGCTTCCTGCACACAAACTAATCCAAGATGTACAAACTAGATGGAATTCCAGCCATGACATGATTGAAAGATATCTTGAGCAGCAGACTGCAGTGTACTCTGCAATGACAGACAAAGCTATGAAGAAAACTGTAAAAGACATTGTGACTTTGACTGAAAACGATGTGAGACTGGCTGAGGATGTCATCACAGTTTTAAAACCCCTCAAAACTGTGACAACCTTTATGTGCACTGAGTCCTCTCCATTCATAATCCAGGAGGACTCAAGCACCAGGTCTGTAGCCAGAATGGCTGAGGAGGAGGTGAACTCGTTCAGGGCAGCAGACTGCATTCCCCTGGATGCTGATCCACTGAAATGGTAGAAAACCCATGAGCACTTCTAACCTCATGTTGCCATGTTGGCACGACGTTACTTGGCTGTGCCTGGAACCTCTGTCCCTAGCGAGAGGGTATTTTCCACTGCAGGTGATATCGTCACTTCAAGCAGATTTGTGCTGTCTACAGAAAATGTGGACATTCTCATCTTTCTGAAAAAAAACTTAAACATTGAGTAGAAACACACACACACACACACACACACACACACACACACCCACACACAGTTCCATATAAAACACGATTGTTTCTTTTATTTGTATTTGTTTATAACTACAGCAAACAATGCTACATTTTAGTTTTTATTTTACACGCTGCTAAGAAGACACCCCAGAAGATGGGTCACTCAGGTATAGTTCAAACTCAAAGAATAACTTTATGTTCGTTGTAATGAATAAATATATTTTAAAATCAAGTACGTTTCTCTGGCATTTATAGTTTTCTACTGTATTGAAAACGTACCGAACCGTGGCACCACTGTATCGTACCAAACCGAGCCGTGAATTATTTCAGATATAAATATCTGAAATATGTAATCAAAGTGACCACTGACCTTGCTATCCCGAGAGCCACATTGCTATCGTAGCTAAAAAGTGTATATTATGTAACAATATGAGTAGTAGCATGCCACCTTAAAAAGCATATTCATTAACAATATCAAGGCAGGACATGGAAACCAACACAAACATGTAAAAGAGAATCACTATGACAAACTGATGTTATTAAGAGCCTTAAATAAATCAAGCAGACCTGAGAGTTTTCAGTCTGCATTGTGGATCCTTCAAGCCATCCGTGAGCACCTGGAGGTGTGGATTCATCATATTGTTGTAACTCAGGTCCAGCTCTCTCAGATTAGAGGTCGGGGAGCTGAGAGCTGAGGCCAGAGCATCGCAACTTCTCTGAGACAGGTTACAGCCACTCAACCTGAGGATGTCACAGTCAGAAAGAATTAACAAGGACCTAAAAATGTAACATTTACAATATCAAATATGTAAAGTAAGTTGTGTTCCTACAAAGATAGACTGGAGGCTTGAAGTACTGGAAGCAACCTCAGAAGACTTTCCTCTGAACCAGAGAATTTCTTCAGGTCAAACACATCCAACTTGCTCTCTGATGACAGTAAGATGAAGACCAGAGCCGACCACTGAGCAGGAGACAGTTTGTCTGTGGACAGACATTCTGAACTGAGGTACTGTTGGATTTCCTCCAACAGAGAATGATCACGCAGCTCATTCAGACAGTGAAACAGGTTGATGCGTCGCTCCGGAGAGGGATTCTTCCTGATCATCTCCTTGACGTACTGGACTGTGTCCTGATTACTCTGTAAGCTACTTCCTGATTGATTCAATAGGCATTGAAGAAGTGCTTGATTGGTCTGCAGTGAGAGGCCAACGAGGAAGCGGAGGAACAAGTCCAGGTGTCCATTTGGACTCTGTAAAGCCTTGTTGACTGCACTCTGGAAGAGCTGATTGACTGTGGATTGCCCAGTGATGAGAGCAGACTGTTGGGAGGTTGGTTGTTCTTCTGACAAGACGTTGACACCAGAGTTGACGAAGGACACAATGACATGAAGGGCAGCCAGAAACTCCTGAAAGCTCAAGTGGACGAAACAGAATCGTTTGTCCTGGTTCAGCCCACGGTCCTCCTTAAAGATCTGTGTGAGCACACTTGAGTACACAGAAGCAGCTTTAATGTCAATGCCACACTCTTTCAGATCTGCTTCATAGAAGATCAGGTTGCCTTTCTGCAGCTGCTCAAAAGCCAGTTTTCCCAGAGACACAATCATCTTACTGGTCTCTGTGTTCCAGAGTGATTCTGTCTCAGCTCCTTCATGATATTCTGCATTTGCCAGTTTGGACTGATCTAACAGAAAATGGATATACATCTCAGTCAAGGTCTTGGGCAGCTCTCTTTCTGCAGTTTCCAACAAATCCTCCAGAACTGTCGCAGTGATCCAACAGAGGACTGGGATGTGGCACATGATGTGGAGGCTTCGTGATGCCTTGATGTGGCTGATGATTCTGCTGGCCAGCTCCTTATTCCTGAATCTCCTTCTGAAGTACTCGTCCTTCTTTGGATCAGTGAACCCTCTCACCTCTGTCACCATGTCAATGAACCTTGGAGGGATTTGACTGGCTGCCTCGTGTGTTGTGGTCAGCCAGAGGCAGGAAGAAGGGAACAGTTTCCCCATGATGAGGTTTGTCAGCAGCACGTCCACCGAAGCTGAGTCGGTAACATCAGTCAGGATCTCGTTGTTGTGGAAGTCCAAAGGAAGTCGACACTCATCCAGACCATCAAGGATGAACACAATCTGGAGTTTATCAAAACCACATATTCCTGCTTCTTTGGTCTCAGCAAAGAAGTGATGAAGAAGCTCCACCCAGCTGTATTTTTTCTCCTCAAGCAAATTCAACTCTCGGAAAGTGAATGGAAATATAAACTGGATATTGTTGTTGACTTTGTCTTCGGACCAATCCAGGGCAAACTTCCGTGTCAAGACTGTTTTCCCAATGCCTGCTGCTCCTTTAGTCAGTAATGTTCTAACTGATCCATTTTGACCAGATAAGCGTTCAAAGAGGTCTTTTATGTTGATAATTGGTTCCAAATCAGCTGTTTTTCTGGATACTGTTGCAGTTTGCCTGACCTCTTGTTCCGTGTCGACCTTCCCAGTCTTGTCCTCTGTGATGTAGAGGTCAGTGTAGATCTCATTCATCAAAATCTGCTTTCCAGATGTTGTGTCTTGCTCAACCAAATGCTGAAACTTCTTCTTCAGGTTGGATTTGACTTTACGCTGGCAAACAATGAGAGTCTCTGAATGAATGTGGAAGAGATGACACTAATTACAATATGCTATTTTAAGTGTTGCAATGCTAACATTTCCAGTCTCTGTGTGTGTTTGTGTGACACTGTGCCGTGTACTCCTCCTCAAGCCACATTAAAATATACTGGTAATTCAAAATGAAGTTTTTCAACTAGTGAACTAGTGGTTGTTTGTTGGATTTTTTTTCAAGAAAAATGCTGCAGTGCACATTATGTCCCCGGACCTTAAATGCCCAACCAAAAACAGACATCATTGGCAGAGGTAACCACTCCACCACCTGTCTCCCCTGTTCCCGGTAAGATGGCTAATCCTGACCAGAGTTGCCTGATTCATTTCAAAAGTGGGGGTGAGGGTAGCCTTGGCCCTTTTGACAGGATAGTACTGTGGAAACAAAGTGTGGTGTGGCATTTTACAAGTTGTTTTCTTTTTCTACTCTCGTCCACAATACAGGAAAGGGGCTTTAGGTGGGGGGGGGGCCAATGACCCTTGGAGCTCTACTTTCGACGCCCCTCTGACCCAACATCTTTAGAGGGCCTCATCTGACTCAAAAACAATCATCTGCACGCTTATTCCTGTTTACAATCATTTACCTAATGTGTTTAGAAATTGCCAATATGTATGGCAACTGACAAAAGCCAAAAAGCACGGTGAAACATTTTGGGGACACCTAAATTATATGCTGGTGCACCGAAATTAAAATCAGTGTAACCTGTTTAAAAAGTTGGTCTGGAGCCCTTCAAACAGATTTCTATCTCAATCTTACCCATTCAGCTTATTGTTGTTGAGCAGAGTAGCAGTCTGACTAAATATTGAAAGACGCAGATTGTCAAGCAACCATCTGTTAAATCTGTTAATCTGTTAACCCTACATGAACAGATATTTTTGGCCACTTCGGGGCGGTGAAAACTAGATGTGAACACAACACTTACATACAGTATATTCACCTTTTACGTTGATATTGTGAACCTGTTAGAAAACAGCTGCTTATTTACACATCTAGCAGTTATGGATCCACATTATCATTTATTTGGGGATGCCTGGCCAAGTCCAATATTCATTCTTCTTCTACCTCTGCAAGGGTTGGGCCATGAGTATTGAATAGAGGAAGATTGCATCCCAAAAGTTCCTCCTAAAAATGACCACAGAACTAACAAATGAGCCAGCCAAGATGAACCAAACTTTTGGGGGGAGGCTGAACTTTTTTCTGGGAGTCTTAACTTATTTTGGTTGGAGCCATGGGTTCAGTTTTCGAATCAAACCGTGGCTTACGGGGGAGGCTGCTCTTTCAGGGGTGGGGAGTGGGAGCATACTGTACACATGCACAGGCATGTGAACACATGAATGCAGCAGCCTACATGCAAAAATATATTGTTAATGTGAACATATTCACTGTTGCAATGTCTTGTTTTTTTATCTCTATCTCACTGAGAATTAATAAAATGCCAGTGCGCAGTGGACAGGCAATGGTTTGCATTACTGTGTAAAACAGACCAAATCTAGGCTGCATCCCATGAAAATTATGAACATGCTCACAGCCTCAAATGTTGGTCTTACAGAAAACATAGCAAGGTAGCTTTTCCAACAGCTACTTGCAAAACAGCTATCAAAGCACGCTGCACAGTAAAGCATTGCAGAGGTAATGTAGCAATGCAAATACACCATCATACAGTCAGCAATATGTTAACCATTTTTGCTTCAGTTGCAAGGGAGATTTTATTTTGCTCACTTTGGGGCTAACTCCAGTAGTTGGGAAGCAAGACACAGGAACTTATGGGTCTCAGCATGTATTCATAAACAAACTGAAACCTACACTGTATATTTACGACCACAAGACAACTTTATTGCTCATTTCTTCTCTGCTCTGATCGCAAACACCTGTCTACTCGTGTGCATCTTTATCAGGTCCTTTGGGAGTTGTTCTTGCACAAAGTAGGAACTACAAATGCTCTGTTAGATGGCAGAGGGATGTCTGGCAGCACAGAGCAGTAAGGAAGCAGTACAACACATTATTTTACGGTCGGTGGCAGTGGCACATCTTTGCCATGGTTACGGGTGTAATTCATCACACTGCAGTTACACATCTAACTCTTTCTGTTTTGTGCATTTCTTTATCTTCTTTTTTTCTCTTTATTGTTTTACTTACCTTTGGATGTTGAGCTGATGTTTGATAATCGCTGCACCAAGTTATTCTTATCGATTAACTTCAAAACCATAATGGTCACCTTCACTGCATTTCTGTCGTACGTCTCTATGATCTGGTCCACTGTGTCCAGCCTGTCCTTATTCTCTAATTGACTCTTTGTGATTGCTGGGAAGCCTCCCAAGACGTCGGCATGCTGCAGGAACCATTTGAAGTCTTTGAACTCTTCATTTGCCAAATCCTTTAATATTGCCCGCAGCTCTAGAGGTCTTGCCATGGTTTCTTCTTGCTGAGATACGATTGCACAAATAGAATGGGAGAAAAAGATGGGAATTTAATTGTTTTCCATAGTCATTTGAAAAGTACAAACAAAAATTGTTGCGATTGTTGTTAGTTGTTTGTCAGCTCGCTTGGAAGAAAGTGGATGCAGCTCTAGAGACGGACGGCTGGCTAGTTAGCTATGTAGCTTGTCCTTCTCCAGAGAGAAGGGGAGCACTGGCCACCAGCCTGCTGTTCAGCTCATTTTCTGTAACCAGTGTAGCTAGCAAGCCAGGTTCCAGCTAGTTAGCTAGCTTGCTAATTTAACCATGCTTTAATGCTACAATGTTGTCACTCATCGGGCAATAGCAATGTGCTTTTCCTGCGCTGTGACAAGAGTGTGTGGATGGAGCATTAAGTTTAACTTAATTTTACTTAACGTTTTACTCATTTACACTTCATAAAGGTACTCGACTGAGGCTCAGTGGTAGAGCAGGGTCGTCCTTTAATAAGAGGATCCCCGGCTCCGCTAGTCCATCTGGATGTGTCCCTGGGCAAGATACTTAACCCCAAACTGCTTCTCTAGCTGTGCCTACGGTGTGTGAATGTTGTGTGAATGTTAGTTAGCCGCCACTCTGACCATCTTGCCACGTTGATTGGAATGGAATCTTGTCTGAAGGCCACACCCTGGACTCCAGTTACAATACCACTAACTCGAAGTACCATTAGGAACACCATGGGCTTTGCTTATTTCTCAGTTTATACATCCTTGATTCCTTTCCCGCCTGTTCTCCTTGCATCTCAGTCCCTTGTATCTGAGATGAAAGCAGAGAAGGTGAGGATGAGACGCGAGGAGAGGAGGTTTTTAAAGTTAAAACCAAACCAACAAAACACATTTTTTTAAGTATCAGTCGATGCAAGACATTTTCAATTTGGCTTCTGGTGGTTCTTAGCCCCATCACATGTTGGGTTGTATCCCTTAACTAACAAACAGTAGCTCCTCATGAACCCAGAGAAAGGTGTACTTACCAGGCAGCAACCTCCGGGTCTGAAAAGTGAAGCCAATGCGGAAGTGTGTATGTTCTAAAGATTATCCTGCAGCAGACAAACCAGTTCCACTTCATTCTGTGATACTTTTTTTTCAAACTTAACAATAATAGGGGCTGTTTTAACCAAACAACACGTTGCATTGCATTGGGCTTCTTGCAGCGTGGCTACAAAATGAACTAAACGGGGGGAAATGATTATTTTTACTCTATACAGCTGAAAAGTGTTGTTGTGCGTGAACGTACTTTGGAGAGAGAAAGACAGACAGCAGAAGGAGAGATACAGTCTATGCGCTACCCTGCATCAACTGTATCTGAAAATTGTGTGTGTGAAAGGAAACGCTTTTAATATTTCAATAAACTAATATTCAAATAAAGCGGTGGAATAAGTACTCAGATCTGCACTTAAGTAAAAGTAAAAATACTACTGTGTAAAATACTAGTAAAAACCCTGCATTCAAAATATTACCCAAGTAAAAGTTTAAAAACAGACTGGACGGGCAAATTTCCATGACCCCCTCCAACAGACCTGCAAGGGTAAAGAGCTTGTCCACTGTTCCACGGCCAGGACGTAATCCACATGGCTCCTCCTGGATCGGATCCTCCTTTCCAACACCCTGGAATAAAGTTTCCCAGGGAGGCTGAGCAGTGTGATACCCCAATAATTGGAGCACACTCTCCGGTCCCCCTTTTTAAGAATGGGAACTGCCACCCCGGTCTGCCACTCCACAGGCACTGTCCCATGCAACTCTGAAGAGGCGTTTCAGCCAAGACAGCCCAACAATGTCCAGAGCGTTCAGCATCTCAAGGCGAATCTCTTCCACCCCTGGCGCCTTGGCAATGAGGAGCTTTTTGACCACCTCAACAACCTCTGCCAGGAATATCGATGAGTCTTCCCCTGAGTCTTCAAACTCTGCCTCCTCCACGGAGGACGTGTTGGATGGGTTCAGGAGTTCCTCAAAATGTTCTTTCTACTGCTGACAATTTCCCCAGTCCGGATCCGTAGTTCTCCTCCCCCGCTGAACAGAGCCTGAGCCAAGCCCTTTCTGTGTCGTCTCACGGTTTGCCAGAACCTTTGCCCAACTGGTACCGCCTGCTGTCTCCGGAGACATCTAGGCCAGCCATGCTCAGAAGGCCTCGTTCTTCAGATTGACAGCCTCCTTCACAGCTGGTGAACTGCCCTATGCTCGAACATGGTGTTTGTTATGGCCAATCCATGAATAGCAGAGAAGTCTAACAACAACGCACTACTGTACTTGGGTTCAGATCCTCCCAATCACCCAGGATTGGGAGGAACGGCCATTCATCGTTACCCACATGAGCACATGTGTTTTGTGGACTTGGAGAAGGCCTACGAACGTGTTCCTCGAGGAGTCCTGTACAGGGTACCTCAGTCGTTGCTACGAGCCATCCGGTCTTTATATGACCAAAGTGAGAGCTATGTCCAGGTACTCGGCACAAAGTCAAACACGTTTCCAGTGCGTGTTGTCCTCCGCCAGGGTGTCCCTTGTCACCAATCCTGGATTGTAAGGAGCAGCCGGTTTGGGCTGTGAGGTAGACCCAGTACACGCTGGAGAGATCACATATCTCATCTGGCCCGGGAACACCTCGGAGTCCCCCAGGAAGAGCTGGAAAGAATTGCTGGGGAGAGGGACGTCTGGAATACCCTCCTAAACCTGCTGCCCCAGCGACCAGACCCCGGATAAACTGAGGTTAATGAATGGATGGAAGTTTAAAAGTATTAGCATCAACAAATACTTAAAGTTGGCTACCAACAGTAAAAGTAGGATCATTATGCAGAATTATATATTGTTATTGTATTATATTGTAACAGGATTGTACGAAGGACACAGGGTGTTTTGGCTTTGGTTCTTACTAAACCGGTCTATGAGTCATGTGACCTTTTCTTTGGTTCGTCTCTTGGCAAACCGGTTACTGAGTAACCGTAACAGAGAGGCTTGCAGTATTTAGTGGGAGGGGAAGTTGCAAAGAAGTGAGTTGATTAGATTTGTATGCTAACTGGTCGCTTTACTTCAACCACAATGTTTTGTTATTGCAAATGCAGTGAGGGGTGTGTGTGTGTGTGGAACCTCCTTGAAATACACTGGTCTACTGAGGACAGTTTGAAGACGCTTAATCAAGATTAAAGGAGCCTTCACTTGCAGTTTAGTCTGTTTTTATTTTCAAGTGTTCATGAGTTGGGATGCCCCCCGAAATCCGGTTCTAAACGGGAACCGGTTCCAAAGTAGTGGTGTTGACAAGGTCCAGGGTAAACGGTTCTGCTATCAGTATTTTAGAAGTTACTGAGTGAGACCTCCTCCTCTCAAACCTCCTCTCTGTCTCTTTGTGCTTTACTCTGACACACACACTGACTCCGGCTCAGTACAGCGTGAGACTCCCATCATGGCAGAGAGAAGAAAAAGATCCAAAGTGTGGCTACATTTTACTCCTGTAGATGCTGAGAACTCTCTTCACAAATGCAATAAAACCCTTTAAAGAAAGAAATAAGCACTGTGTAACATTCTGAAAAGTTATTACTGCAATCATAACATTATGATGAAGTAAGTCCTGGGCCAAAAAAAATCATATCTGTACATATAACATTAACACCTTTCAGATATGTGCCCCAATTTATCAAATATCAATATACATAAATAATAAAATAGCATAGCTTTTTTATGGGTAGGTTTTATGTGTGTATTCAAGTTATAGATGCAAACATATGACCATAAAACATATTCCCCCTTAAACTACACCCCATTTGTGTTTCCAAATGTGAGGAACAATTCTGTAATGCCAGACAGTCTTTGGTAAATACATAAGACCGTAGTTTTGAGATTCCTCCACTCTGGACAGCATCACGAGTGTGAAAAACATCAGTTCCGTCTGGAATTTAAAAAATAAATAAATAGAAAGAAAGAAAATTGTATTTAAAATTGTATTTAAAATGTAGTGAAAAACACCGTAGTGGTGTTTCTTAGCAAAGTGAGGATGAGCTTTAGAGCTAACCCCAGCCCTCAGAATAGAGGATGATTAAAAGTAAACATTCTGCAAGTATGAAATTCTCACTGCAGATTTGGTTTTCATGTTTTTAAAAGAGAAAAAAAAAAAAATCCAAAATAGAAAAAAAAGTCAAGTCAGAGCAAAGATAAGGAAACAATATTGATAGATTCATAGCCGAGTTAAGGAGCCACACAGCCATCAGCTGGGAGGAGGTGGTTCAGGACCCGCCGGAGGCGGTGTGGGAGGACACGTGGAAAGAGTCGGGGAGGTTCTTGGCGTACTCCACCAGCTCGTAGGAATCTCTGATGTCTGTCAGACCGAACCAGAAGACGGTCCACGCCCCGTTAACAAAGCTGCCATCACAGTGTTTGAAGTACCTGCACACAGAGAGAGAGAACGTCCAGGTGCCGTTGTTTATTTTGAAATCATATCGTAACAAGGCTAAGGGCCCCGTTTTAATGGCTAAACAACAGATGCAAAGCGGTAGGTCTCGGGGTGCACCTGCTATCTTGGTCAACGTATGAGCAGTAGGTCAAAGTGCAACAGTGAAGAGGAATATAGATCACAGGGTGTGGTGGTTAGATAATAGGCCGGTCACATCGTTGGTCTCATAGCTCTGAAACAGCTGAGCCAATCACAGGGAGGCATGCCGACAACAGCAGAGTGGCCCGATGTGAACACACGGCACCACAACCTGGTGGCATGTTAACAGTTATTACATTGACGATGAAGCTAAATTATGAAACGTCTGGTGAAGCCGTTTCAATCGGATTCCATTTTTTGTCTTAAAAAGGTGCAATTTTTGGTAAAAAAGTGACAATACGACACAGTGGTGCCACGGTTCGGTACGGCACCGTTCAATACAGCAAAAAAGCAGAAACGCCATCATAACGTATGTTCTTTTTTATGATGGATTAATTTGTGTACAGGAAGCTGCAGCAACTCCTGTTTTGTCTTTAACACATGGGCTGCTGTTGTGCTTCTGTGAAAGAAGGTCGCACTCTCTTTGATCTTTGGAGGAGGTGAGAGATCCGCTGCACTGCAGTTGCTTTCTAAAATGCTAGTTTAATGACATCGGCCTATTTGTGTCGTTACAGTCAGCAGCTAACCCGTGACGTCATGCCGTATGTTGTCAGAGCAGCAACGGGTGCTTCGGACATTTGGTTCTCTGTTTGGGCTTTTGTTTTCTTTTACAAATCAGGAATTATGGTCTGGCGAAATGGGCTCGTGAAGGAGTAATGTCACGGGGATGAATAACATTAAGCATGTTAGTACATCCTGGTTTTCCACTCCAGAGTAGGGTCTCATATCTGCGGCTATAAATATAACAATTGTCGTGGCGATTGCTTTAGGCCTGTTTGAATAAGGGGAGAGTTTGTAGCGTGTGTGCTGCTGTTGGTTTTCCTGCTAAACTAGTTTAGCATAGCGGATTTTGTCCCCTTTACCTTGCCGTTAGAAGGCTCTTTCCAACGAGGAGCTGAAGCTGTTAGAGGTCTGGATAGTTCATAATGTAGCAGAAGATCACAGTTTTGTTTTGACCCTAAAACATTCAGCACTTTATAAACAGACAGTAGTATTTTGAATCTATTCTTAACAACTCCATCATGCAGACACCTACGTCACGGGGTAAAACGTTTTTCGAAGGACTAAAACATGTTTACTTCGACCAGAATTTTGATTTAGGATTTGTATAAATAAGGAGGACTAGTGGGAAGCTACAGAATGATATACAAACAAAAGAAAATGGACCAGCTCTTTAAAATTGTTGACCCGTCACTTGAAACTACGGTCTGTACATCTCCAGATTATACACCACTTCAGGTTTACCACACTTTCAGGGTGCTCATGAACTTCTGGGGTCACGGTTCCTCGACTTCATCTTGAGTTGTAGCACCGAACATGCTTTTAGTCATTTCTTTTAAAAGGAACACACTCATAATTTTTGCTCCTGCGTGGTGTAGAATACACACACTGTAAGTATCTTTGGACAAATTAGTGTAATGTAAATACCAACATGAGAGTTTTTCAAATGTGTGTGCGTCTCACCAGGGGTTGATCCTGTTGGTGGCTCTAGACCTCCAGAACAGTTTGCCCAGGTCCTGTCTGATACATTCCCACAGGATGTGGCTGGTGCCCTGACCCTGCTTGCTGCTGCTCACCACAAACTTGTCGAGGTAGGGGGTGCCGCTGTTCACCGGCTCTACGGTGATGATGGCCGCCGCGCTGTAGCTGGAGGGACGGAGGGATAGAAAAGACGTTCAGGAGAGAGGACAGGACACAGATTGCATTGCTGACTCCGATCTGGATTTATCTGTGGACGTTGCTTTGCACGCACCCTTCGGAGAGATAGATGGAGTGCAGTCGTCCCTTCAGGGAGTCGATGTAGTCTCGCCTCAGAGTTTTGTCAAACGACACGTTGATGAGGGCCAGCAGGCGCTCTGCATCAATGCCCTCCAGGGAGCTGTACCTGCACACACGGAACATGTATTCACTATAAATCCAATAGGTGAGTCAAATGCATGGCATGCTCCTGTACCTTTAAATTTCTGAAGAAGAAAGAAACCATGACTTTGGGGAATTTAGGGTTACGGGTCGGATTAACCGTGTATGTGTGACAAGTACTTACCGGTGTATGGGGTCTCCGTTTTTAAAGAGTGTCCCCGACCCTGAACCACAAATACAGACAGAAAAAACAAGAATTTAGTCATTGATTATCTCACACACACACACACACACACATATTTATGTTCCAGTGCCCTCTCGGGTTAAACGCGTGGGAGAGAGTGAGCGAGTGAGTCGGTGGTCTCGCCTCTGTGGCTGAACAGCTCAGTCAGCAGTGTGTTCGCGGAGGTGATCACCGCGGAGGACTCGGTCAGCAGCTGATTGAGCAGTGTAGCTATGGCCGTCACCCTGCGGCGCTCCGCGGCGCTCAGCCACGCCGCCGTGGACAGACTGGGCAGGTCGCTGGGCAACGACACTGTGTCCAGCACCTGTAGCACAAATACAAATGATTAATGTCCGGACACACAAACTTTATATCTACTATGTCAGTGGAAGCTTAGTCAGAGCGTGCCTTGTTTTCTCGGCTGCGGAGACCTCCAGAGTTGTTCAGGAACATGACTTTGTGGGGTTGCAGAGCTCGGGAGATCGCCGCCGTCACCACCGTCTGGTCCAGCGCCACCGAGCAGCCCCGCCCGTCCCTCCCCACCGGGCAAACCAACGGGATCGTCCCGCAGTTCAGGCTCCACTGGAGGAGGCTGGTGTCCACGGTGACGGAGGGCGGAGCGCTGCGGGAAGAGGACGATGAAGACGAGGTCAGATGGGTGTTAGGGTCGAGGAAAGGCGGTAAAACGGATGTGTTCTCTAAAGTTTGAAGAAAATAAACCCACATCATGTTGACATGAACTTGAGACTTAAATTTAGGGCTGCACTGAGTAGTTCAACGCTTCATTCATAATGTTGACATTCGAATTCTAAATCAACATGTTTTGCATGTGTAATCATTGTGTTTAAACCTGGTATTTCTGGTACAGGTACAATATGGGAAATGTAAGACTCAGCACTTTTGGAGCTTGACTCATAATAGTGACTAAAAGTCAAGATATCTAACCCTCTGCTGCATACATTTTGACCACTTTTTTTAGGGATGGTATCATTAGGATTTTATCGATACCAGTACTCTTATCGGTTCGGTTCCTTATCGATACTCTTATCGGTTCTTTTTTGATTATATTGTATTTAATTAAGAAAATAATCGACATTGCTTTATTATTCTTGCATGTAAACAAATAGGCTTTCTTGACCAGCAATACAAGAAGTTCCTAAATCTATAAAGTACATTTGCAGCTAAACAATTAGCTAAGTGATTAGCTTTCATTTATTAACCTATTTCTATTATCAAACTCTTTATGACATCGCTAACGTTACCTGCAGTGGACGAGGATGGACAGGCGAATTTCTGCAGATTGATGTTCTGCTTGTTGGTCACATGTTGTGATAAACTGCTGGTGTTAGCTCCGTTACTTGTGAAGGTTTTATTGCATTTGATACAACGAGAGTTCTCAGCATTTACAGGAGTAAATGTAGCCACACTCTGGATCTTTTTCTTCTCTCTGCCATGATGCGAGTCTCACGCTGTACTGAGCGAGTGATGCACAGTGTGTGTGTGTCAGAGTAAAGCACATAGAGACAGAGAGAGGAGGTGTGAGACGAGGAGGTCTCACTCGGTAACTTCTACAGTACTGATAGCAGAACCGTTTACCTTCGATTTCATGTCAAAATGAGGAAGAAATTAGCTATATTTTACACACAAACTCATATTGATCCACATTAGGGAGTAAAGTTTCACAGAGCCAGCTACTAAACGATAAGTGTAGGATAAGTCGAAGAGGACAAGACTTTATTTGACACTTGAGTACAGAAAGCGTAGCTTAGCGCTATCGGAAAGATTTCCAATGCCTTAGCTGAATATTTCGACAATGTGGATGAGGGCTGTGAGTGTTCAGAACGAGACTTCTCCTTTCCAGAATGAGTTCAGACGCTCATAATAACAATCTGAGGGAGTCAGTGGCAAAATCAAGCACTTTTAGTGGATGTACATTGATGCTGATGAGTTCAAACGGAAAGATACTGAAGCTCCCCTTCGAGCATGAAAGCTCATTCACAGTACTAGTTGTCAAAATAATCACAAGTCCAGGTCCACTTGTTAGATTTTTCTAGAGTTTACTCCACTGCTGATGACGACCATGTGAAAGCGTAGCTTAGTAAAAGGCTAGTAAGTGGTCCTTGAGTTGGGAGTGTATTATCGCGTATGTTTTGCCAATTTGCCTTTGGAGAGAATAAAGTTGAAGTTGAGGTTCATCGGGTTACTGTTTGGTAAACACATACTGGTCGAGGGTAAAGAGCATGCATAGCAACGAGCTGCTGCTGAATTCTAGTGGCAACCCTACGGCGTTTACTTTTTTTTCTCTTTTGCGTATGTTAAAACTGATAGAAATCTCACAGGAGTGAACATGTTATCAGCTGCTGGTGAAAAGCAATTCAATATAGCTAACCCTCCCCCCAGTGTCTCAACCCCCTCACCTGCTCCCGCGCGGGGCTTCATGCAGAAGGAGAAAGGATTCGGCGGAGAAGAGCGGCAGGACGGAGGCCGAGTGCTGCTGCAGAGCCTCGGTCAGCTGCTGGCTCCGCTCCACCAGCCCTTGGGTGCACGGAGACCCCGCCGCCGGCTCTGCCGGGCCCGTCTCCTCGCACGCGGACCGGCCCATCACCACCACGGGCTTCATGTCCATGCGCTGCAGGAAGGAGAGCCCGAAGGCCAGGCTCTCGACCACATCCCTGCTGGCGAAAACTGAGCTGTCCACCTGGGAGTGTTGAGAAAAACGAATACAAATTGTAAACACATTATCATATTGTGCTTGCTTGCAAATATACATGCGTTAAAACTTAGCACACACACACGAACATCATGCCTGCAGCTACTCCCTTCGTGTCAGAGACAGAGAGACTGAACTAGGACAAAAAGTACATTCGGCATACTAACTACTTCCTGTTTTTGGAAACAGAGAAACATAAATAGGACATAATGTACGGCAGGTCCCCTGGGCCTCTTCCGCTTATCAGAAACGGAACGCCCTAACGGTCACACCATGTGACAGGCAGAGAACAGAAACACATAAATACAGAGACACTTCGCTCTCAAAACGCACTTCTTCTCCGCTCTTTACAGAGACAACTAGACTTGTTCTCTCTCTTCGCAGAGCACTCTTTACAGAGACATTTAACACATTATACTCCTTTTCGGAACACTTACACTCTAAACGGGACATGAAAATTCGGAACAGCACATAAATACATCTGCATGCTTGCTTGCTTGATTGTTGAATAAACCTGTAAAGGAAATAAAACTACTCTGATATGCCCCCTCAAGGGAAATAGAGAAATCCAACCTTTGTCTCCGAGTACATTTTTGTGCTCCGAGTGAACCCGCTGACACAGCTTTAAGACGGAGCATCTTCCTGTGACGTGAAGGTGAGTGTGTATTCTTCCTATAAAACTTGAGACTAGTGATAGACATTAAAACGATACAAAATAAAACCAACAAGGCTGTTCAAAGTGGGGAAGTCCACCCACAGGTACTACCTGCCTCAGAGTAGTTAAATCGTCTACTCGACTCGGCGAAGTGAACCTACGTTAACCGGACCCCTAATCAAAAATCCTCCTTGAAATCGTTGCCCAACATTGATGAACCGTAGTAAGGAATCTAGGGGGCGGGAGGCGGCAATATCTTGGTGTAACTAGATGGTCTACTAAAGACGAGAGGCCTAAAACAGACCGGCCGAGGCTCTCGTGTCATACCTGACATCTGATAACTTGATAGAAAAGCCCCCCGGGAGTATAAGCTGAAGAGAGAAAACGCAACAGAAGAGACAGAGACAAGACAAAAGCAGACTCTCCCCCATTGGACAATGTGGACACTTTTAAAAATAAAATAGCAGTTCAAGACCCATTTGTTTAGACTTGCTTTAGTTTGATTTTAAGTGTCTTTTATGTTTTGAGCTTGATGTCTGCAGTTCATGTCTGTTTTTGTCTTTTGTTGTGAAGCACTTTGTGATGTCTACTCTTTCTGGATTGCTCTATAAATACACTTTAGTTAAACTATTATTGTGTTTATAACGTTACAGGTAGTGGTCCAATGTGGCTTTTTTTCCCGTTGTTTTCAGAAGATGGGTCTTTAGTCATTTTTTTGTTTTACATTGCTTATTTTTTTGGTAGTTTAAGGTGACGCCTCAACTCCGATAGATTTACAAACAAATAAATAGTTTTTCCCATTTTCTATGCATCGGATTAATTATGAAGCATAATATTTTTTACCTCAGCTACTCACCAGCTTCCATAAAATATATACTTTCTCAGACTAGTTTTGGATTTTCTTTTTTTAAACATGGTCATCATAAATACATCAATTTACACCACTTGTTTAAAAAATCATATAAAAAAACACCACGTTTTTACTCAAAAAACATAATTATGGCTTGGTATTAAATAATGATTTGATTCAAATTCATAAATAATAAAACTACTAAAACTAATTAATACTATCACATTTTTAACTCGCGTAATTGAGCTTCCATACACCATCCACGTACGTCATTATGTAGCACATGTACCAGATCTGTTGAACTGACTAAAAGTGGACCCCGCCATACCTCGATTACAGCAAAAGCAGTAGACTGAGCCGAAGTCGCTCTCTGGAACTGGGTCAGCCAGTACCGAGCCTCCCGGGGGTTTCCCCCAACTTCGTTGAGAAAAGCCTTCACGTCCCGGTAAATCAGATTCAGGTTGCTCGGCGCGTGTCTGTCTGCTGCGGTGAAACCGCCCAGCTGCTCCTGCTGGGCCGAAGCCGCGGGTTTTCCTCCCATGCCGGCCGCGTCAGCGCTCATCGCTCGTCCCTGTGAACCCAACATCTTCCGCTGCCGCTGGCCGCCGGTACACTGAGTCAGAGACGGGCTCGACAGATACCTCCCTGCCTTTACCATGGCTCGACAACCGGAGGCGCCGCTGGTCACTTTGGCCATGTTGCTTGCGGAAGAGTTCCGTGTCTCTCGGGCTGAACGCTGTAGTTGAGGAGGACTGCATGAGTTTCCCCCGCCGGGTGCGAGCAGCGTGGAGAGGGTTTCAAACAAGCTGCTGCGTCGGCAGTTCTCAATTTTCACTAGACTGGGATGTGGCGGGGTGGGGGGGACCACGGGTACCGGCTTTGTGGTAAAGGGGTTGTACTGACCTCATACAGGCATTCATTCAAACACCCATTCAAAAGGACAGCAAAATGCTAACAAGTTAAAACTTGTTAACATTTTGCTGTCCTTTTGAAAGGAGTTTGATTGTGTCTATAAAGCTCATGTTATAGAAATATGAACTAATAAATCCCATTAGGATGATGTTGATGATGCCAACGTGAAGCCTACTTCTGATGCCAAATAAAACGTTCAATATAAGGCCTAATAGGCCAATTTACACAATTAACGTACCAGCTAATTAATATGTTACAGTTCAGCCATTATCAACCTCAGGATTGTTTCACTTTAGTGTATTGGTATGTTGTATTGTAGCCTGTTGGGCAAAATGCTGAATGTCTGGATGTTAATGTTTATTATTCTATAACACAGGCTATCTCACACTTGTATAACTACTGTTCAGTTTGTATCACCCTGCGTGTGTTTAGAAATGTATCACAACACTGTTGTGTGAACGGTTCTAGTGTAAGAGCTGTGTGGTCTTTGTCGACCCCTGGAGGAGAGTAAGGGGTATTACAGCGATCAGAGGCTGCTGGCCATAAAGTTGACGACTCAAATAATATAATATATTTTTTTAAGTGTTCTGAAATGTCAATGTGTAAATGTTTTTTTTCATGAACTGTCCCTTTTAATTAAAAGCACATCTGCATATACAAATTATATATGGATATAATTTAGGGTGGACAGTATGCACTAAATTAATGCAAATATGAATTACCAGAGTTGGTGCACTTTTGCTTCAACGGAATGGTCATAACTTTTACTTATCAGTTATAAATGTTTTAATAAAAGGTAGGACGTGGAAGCTTCAGCGATCTGAACAGTGTGTGTGTGTGTGTGAGCTAACCACACGCAGGATGTGACTCTGGTGTCAAAGTTCTGTACTTTGTAGGCCTTCCACCATCCACCAAGACCACCTACAAATGCGTGCGATAGAAATATGAAGCAATTAAACATCGAACAGAACCAAACTCAGACTTTGAATTAAGTTTTCCTTAATTGTGTATTGTGCGAATCTAATAAGCAGTATAAGAACGACATTTTCGAAGAAGCTCGAAGCTGGATACATTACGATATTTATAGGAAGGAATGGATTCAGTGTTTGTAGGCACATCAGTGCCACATCACAGCTGCTAGCCTGCACTCACTACATTTCAGTAAAAAGCAGACACTTTTATCTAAAGCGACTTACAATTCAGATTCTATCACGCTGTAGACACAGCTACGGTAGCAATTTGGGGTTGAGTGTCTTGCACACATAGAGATGCGACTAGCGGAGCCTGGGACCGAACCGCCGATTGAAGGACGGCCCTGCTCTCCACTTAGCCATGGTCGCCCACTCCAAACAAACACGTTTTTACAACGTACAACATAACAACAAAAAAAGAGAAAAAAGTATTTAAAAAGTGATTTGTTTGACGTATGACAGAAATAAGGGAAAATAGAGAGAATGACCAAAGAAAGAGTTTGGATGCATCTTGAGTCACAGGTGGATTTTCAAAAAGAGGGTTTTTAGTTACCCACAAATTGAGCAAACAATTGCAGAATATGTAACAAAATTCTGGGCCAAAAAGAAACAACTTCCATGTACGAACACATGAATAGACCTTATTTAAATCACGAGGTCCTAAAAGTTGTAGTTATTTTCAATCCTCCGTTCATATGAATGAGCCAGAAAAGGAGGAGGCGGAGTTAATGGAAACGCTATATTACGGCCCATGGAGGGTCATTTTATCTGAATTTTATACTCGAAAGTCAAAGTTTTTTCGCTTCATGGCGAACTAGCAAGCTGAAATGCTGTATCCAGTTCTCTTCATTCAGCAATGGCCTCAACCAATACCAAAGATCATTATGTTATGACTTAGAGCGTCATAATACAATGATCATTAATGCTGTGTGCCTCCCTGCCTGAGGGTGGTGCTGTTTATACTGTGTCTGTGTTTTCTTTTATCTATGGGATTGCAGGTGATTGGACTGGGGACTCATGAGGCCGGAGATAAGAAGGAACCTGTGGAGGCCGGCTCGCCCTCTCTCTTTTTCTCTCCGGCTCCCAACCGGGCCATGCTGCACAGCCAAGGGGGTCGCTGCTGTACAGATCGGGGCGACAAATAATTGTATGTACTCTAACGACAGTCCATGTAGTGGTGGGGGTGAGAAGCCCCTTTTTGTTCACATTGTTTTCTCCTGTTTTCGGTTAGGGATGTAGGTAAGCTGCCTGTACTTTCTGTTGTTCAGTTTGGAGTAGGTAAGTTAGTATGTGTATAAAGATTGTTTTATCTATTGTCTTGGGCCAGGCTCACCCTGACGCGTATTGCTAAAAACAACTGTGTAAATAGATCAATATGATGGACTGTATGGCAGCAGCACTGGTCGTTCTTGGGAGTGGGAGAGCGAGGGAAACCCATTATTATGCTGCGCCCCGGTTCCCCTAGACCGGGCGTAACAGTGTGGTCGACCTCACTTGGCACCGCCCACATTCAGCAAGCATTGCATGCATTCGCGCATGTGTGACCGTGTCGGAAGTGTGAACTATAGAGAGAGTGATTTACAACGGTTTTGAAAGGCACAAGCAAATGATGACGTCTTGCTGTGTGCCGTCGGATCAGGAAACGCTGTGTCACTCTGGAGAGCATTTTGGCTCTTTCAAAAAAATCAAGTAGCCGCAACGACGGTAACTTAAATTACTACTAGGTTTCTTCAGTGCTCTGGTGCCAATGTGAACATCCTCCATTCGGCAGGTAAAAATACAACATTGTAAAGATAATGAGTTAAAAAGTTAATCTTTACAAGCACAAGTCATGCTCACAGCTGGACCCCATCATAGTAACTGATGTGATATCCTCTTTATATCAACCCAGTGCTCATCCTCCAAGACAAACGCCTCTGCATCTCCAGTTCTGCATCTCCAGTTCTGCCTCAGCTTTTCCTGAGACGCCTTCACTGCCCCCAAAAACCATACTAACTCAGAGAGCTGCCAAAACCATCCTGTCAACGAGCTCAGTGACTTTACCAGCACTTCCATCTGTTTATTTCTGCAGTGTAAAAATAAAACAAAATTGCTGACTCTTTGGGTCAGTTTACACGCTTTGTGCACTTCAGCGTGACTGCCAAACTTATTTATAACTCTGCTTGGTTGTCACAGTTTGATGACATCATGCTTCTGTCTCCGTTTCTTCCCTATCTCTGTCTGTCATCAGGACACAGAGGACTACATCTGCCCGGGTTGCCCTCAGGCAAGCATGCATGCTACACTCACACACACACACTCAGTGAGGGCAGTGCGGAGGTGCACGTACTGTATAATCTTCAGGAAGTGATTAGGGGGTGTGAGATCAAAGAGTGCGACGGGAAAACATTCCTCCCTCCGTCCCCTCGGGGCTAGAAGCACCGACAGCTTCCTCGTGTTGAACTCAAGCAGCTTTTATGGCACCAAAAGCCCCGATCAAAAACTGTTTCTGCATTCAAATCAAAAATCTTCCATGATAAGTGCTTTTTAGGCGGAAGATTTCTATTTGAGTTTTTGTTTGATTTTTTAACAAACTTCAGCTCTCTCTGAACCAGGAAGGATTCCTGGAGGCATAAGGATGACAAAATGTGGGATCAATAACGTTAAAATGTCGAAGACAATGATGAAGACAAAGCACACGAGAAATGTACCCTGTGATGAAGTCAAACTTCCGTCTTCAACAGTATAGATCAATGTGTGTGTGTGTGGAACTGAAAAGCTCTGTAAAATACACAATACAAGTAGAAAAAATTAAGTAAAAAGTATATTAATAAATGTACATGAATCAAAACTTAAACCTAATTATCAAATCTACAAAGTAGCTAAATGAGACTACTAAACGTCGTCACGCCGACTAGCCCTACTGTAGCTTAATGGTGGGGACGTGAAGTCGTGACCGTGGTGTAGTTCTTTTTTAGGATGTTGGCTTTTGTGGAGAATTTCAGTATTAAACGCATTATTAGTAGGGTTTAATAACACCCTGAGTAGAAGTGTTACAATAATAAATATGTTAGTCACAATATGTTTCCATATGGAATGTATTATAGGTTTACAATATTCTTACTTATATAGGATATTATATGTTACAGTATATTAACTCATTGAATGTATCTAATCATAGAAGTATAGTCACTGTAGGTATTAAAACACTAAGAATAGTCTTGAGGGTCAGATAGGGATTGTGAGTGAGGTGTCAGACATGCAGCAGCAAATGGAGGCGACCTCATCGATGGAGGATGGGGCCAGTGGGACGGTCAAATGCCAAGCTGACCAGCAGGACAGAGAGGAGGAGTCCAAGATGTTTTGCGAGGAGCCAAGATGTTTTGCTAAGGGATCGATAATGGGAGGGGGCAGAATTCAAATGAAGCCAATCACTAATCGCCACGGAGGGTCATTCACACGTTTTATGACAGTATCGGACACTTTCCGACTCTCAGGGGATACAAAAGACAATGTTTTAGGGAGTTTACCTCAGATCACTGCAGCTCTCATTTTCAGCTAACTGGCCGCGCCGGACTGTGAGGAGATGCGTGTATGTGGTCTCTGCTCTCGAGAACATTACTATTGATAGTTAATTCAGTTTGTAAGTGAACTTTGTGTAGTACATTAAATATTGTTTTAATTTTGGACCGGGTCCAGCTCATTCTTCTAATGCGCGTGCGCAGTAAGAAGCTCGCAGCAGAAGAGTACCTGCGGCCTGCAAGCTCCTTCATCCTTTGTTCTTAAAAACCTAACACTTTTCATGCTTCAAAAAACATAAAAGTGGTTGTTCATTTGTTAAGATTGCATTGCTGAACAAAATGTGAAAGTGTTATAAACGTTTGTTTAGTAGCTTATTATTTTAGATTATTTCCTGCAATTATTGAAAATCCAACAAAGTCCAATTTTGTTAAGGGAACCAGTGCGATGCTAACTTCCGGATTGGCCTACAAAAACACATCACCTCACCTACTGCCAATGAATATATATCTGACGTGACTCCGGCCTAGAACATGTTCACAGGCGAGTTGTATTCATGTTATGCTTAGTCACGTTTATTCATGCTTTGTCATTTCTAGTTTATTCTAATGAAATAGCTGCAAGTAGCTAACGTTATGCTAACGTTATATTAAAGTCACCATTAAATGAGTTGACCACCTAATCAGCTACTGCAGCTAACGTTATGTAGCCCAGTGCTGTTATCCGTGTTCTTTTAAGTACTTTTGATATGACTATTCATGGGATTACATTCTAATATTTTTGTTGAATTATTCAGGATTAGGAGGATCCACAGTTAAATGCTATGTGTTTCTTAATGCAGCATACAGTGCAGGTCCATGCACATGCTGTATATACAGTTTTTAATAAAATGACACCAGTAATGACAATGACCTCAAAGGAATCACACAGAACCAGTTTAAAACAGTTTACAGTAATGTTAAAGATGATTCATTGAAACTCAGATTAAATGTGTTCAGTTAACGAAAAAAGACGTATAAATAAATGAATTCACTGACTTTAAAAGTGATGCTTTTTCACTCAAGATACATCCAAAACTTAATACATTCACTAATACGGTCTTCACCCTTTTCTCTTCGTTCACTTAAAAAACAGTAGAGGGCAGTAGACGCCAAGGACTGAGTGTGTGTGTGTGTTTCTATCTCCCCCTAGAATCTGTACCAACCACCACTTGACTGACAACATGCAGCAGATTAACTGTCAACACGAGCAAACTGAAGTTCATGATAATACGGCTCAGTGAATACTCCAGCAAAAACAGTTTTTGCTACTTTTCAAGTGACATGAGCTTCAGATGTAGTTTCAACTTTTATTATGAGATGAGACATTTATTGCACCGTCATTCATGTCACTGGCAATCTTGAAATCATTTTAAAGTCATGTTTTTATAAACAATACAATTTTCCGATAGCGGAAAAATTAGCATTGCTCAGATTTTGAACCGTAATTTGAATGACAAATTTATTGCTCAACAGCAAGTATGTGGCCCAGAAACAAATAAATGTGTTTTCAATTCTTGATATTTATATGTTTGAGGTAAGAATCCTTAGTAGGACCTGTTACTCCTAACTACTCCTCCAGCTAGCAATCATGTCATGTTATGTTCTTCAAAAGATAACCGTCATTTAAAAAGGTATAATATGTAACATTTCCACATTAAAATGTCTTAAAACTACAAGACTGTTATTTATTTTGTTGAATTATGTACTTAAATCATTCCAAATATATCTGACCATGTTCAAACCTAGAGAAATCTGTCATTATATTCGAGGTAACGGTGCATTTCATTTGCTTGCCTGTCAATGGTGTCGCATCCCCTATAACCAGTCTAATTGCTCTTACATCAGGGGAAACACAGGAAACACCAGATGATACATCAGAGACCTAATTTATTGATATATTTCAATATCGATCCAGCGTACTACATTGTGCTACGATGGTAAGTGGCTCATGCTAGCCACCAAGCTAATCTGTACGGTTCATTTACTTTACAGCGACTTTCTCCACTCTGATAAAGTATTATAAGTATTTTTTTTATGATTTTTGGACCTTCGGACAATAGCGCAGGGCTTCCCCACGATTGAATTAGTCCCGTAGCGTTAGCTGCATACGCTGTATAGCTAGTCGACTCTTCTGATGGTAAGTTAGCAAGTTAACGTTACGTTAGCTAACATTACTTGCTGCTATCACATTAGAATGAAATGACATAACGTGAATAAAACACATTGCTGCCGGAGTCAGGTCAGATGGTATTTCATCGGCAATAGAGTGCTGCAGGGATGAGAACATATTTGAAGGGCAACTAGGAAGTTAGCATTGCACAGGTTCCCTCGACAAAAAAACATTGGGATTTGTCTATAGGATTTTGGAATATTGCAGAAAATAAGCTCTGTGGCAAACACAAATTTACGATACTTACACATTTTGTTAAGCCATATAATCTTCGCAAATGAACCCCACTTTTATAATTTTGAAGCAATAATGCAATCGCCAAAAGTAAAAAGCTAACGCGAAGGCTATAAACGAACTACAACACGGTCACAAGAGCGTGCGTGAGTATACACAACGAGGCTGTGAAGGCGGACTGGTGAGTTTCCAGATTGTTTCACCACATAAATTCACATGAATTGTGTAACTGTACCTGATTTTAAACGGGTATATGTGGAGTTGAACCGATTAGTCGATCGTCAAATCATTGTTTTAAACATTTTTAACACGTGCAGGTTCCAGCTTGTCAAACGTGAGTATTTGGTGCTTTTCTTTGTCAAGGAGAGTTCATAGCTGCAATGACTAACATGCTGTAACTGTACTTTCTACGTGTACAATATGGCATATGATAGTATTTTTTCAAGACTCCATTATATATGTATATGTATATATACTCAACCAATGAGAATTTAGCTGTGCTACCAATGAGAAAGTTTGTTTCTATTCAATCTTGCTGATCTGCCCGTTCTCTGTGCCTACTTGCCTGCTCACACTCCTTGTTTCCTACCTGTCTGCCTGTCTGTCTGTCTGTCTGCCTGTCTGTGTGGGTGGGCATTTAATCACAGACCGTATGTGGTCCGTCATCTCTCGGAGGGCGAGAGGGCAGATTGAATTAAAGCTTTAAAGCATCTCTGATTACACGGGCAGCATCTTGTGTGTGTGTACAAATCCATCAACACGGGGTGTTAAAGTGTTATTTCTCTCTGGTACAACAGTCTGCTGGGCAGTAAACATGGGAGATTTGTTGGTGCACGACATATGGTTTAAATACTGATGTTTTTTTTTTATCAAGTTTTGGTTCAAAATGGGGCAAAACGTGTTTGTAAAAGCCTGCCAGTAGTTCACCCGCAACACAAACACACAGTGAAGATGTTTCAAATGTTTTTACTCAGGCTATTGGTAGAAATCTAAGGTGGTTTTTATTTGTAACATTGTTGTAATATGACAGTAATGATGTGAGATAACTGCTGAGAAAAAAAGAAGTGAGAAGAGGCAGAAATTAATGCCAAAAAATGAGTTATTTTTCTTATTGTAAGATTACTGTAATACACTATGCAGACTACTGAGTTATGAGGCTTTATATTTCTCTTGTATTCTAAACAGTCAATTTGCCTGAATTACATGTCGAAACCATATTTTCTCTCTTACCTCTGGTGGTATTGCCATGGAGATAGTTTTGGTTTTTTTGTTGAGGTATATGAGATTTCTACCTACATACAAATATGGAATTTAATTTAATTCTAGCAAGTATTGTGTGTAAAAAAATAGAGCTCCATTTTAAAACTTGTGTGTGTGTGTGTGTGTGTGTGTGTGTTTAAAACACAGCAATCAGCCACACTGTCGACACAGTGACTCACTTGAGCACCAAATGAGTATTAATCCACCGCTGAAAAAAGACCCCAAAAAAATCCATTATTTACAGTGTTCAGCGGTTTTAGGACATTACCAAACACTGAAATAAAAATAAACTACTATATCAGTACCAGTGCTCAGTAGAGGGCTTGGGGCTGAGTGCCACAGACAGAGACAGGGGCGGGGAAGTCAGAAATGACTGAGTTAGATTAACACATTGTTGGTTTTGGTCTGTTCATGGGATTTGTTAACATTGAGAAAAGTATAGAATATTACCAGCCTTATCCTTTAATGAGTATGTGAGGATGAAGTACCGGCCTGAGAAGGTATTTAGTTAACATCACCCTCATCCTTTAACAATCTCAACAGGTCCCCATTACTCTGGACATGAAGCAGTAACAGATAATGGAATAAAATTCCATTCACCTCCATTGTGGATATCACAAACCCTGGGGGCTTGATCGACCCGCTGCCTTAAAAGTGTGAGTTAACCGAACTAAAGCTGAATAATTAGTTCAAAGTTGTTGCATGACTTGTGAAAAAGTTTAAACTTGAGATAACAAACTTAAGATACCGACATATAAACTTAAGATATGAAGTTGAATCAACAGCTGTTCAGTCAAGCTGACTCACTTTAAAGTCAGATTTACGTCATAATGAAAATAAACAACCGTGACTGAATTTAACATGTATTAAAGACACACAGCGAGTTTCCATTGTGTATTTTTTTCTTCTTAAAACTACGAAAAAGCGGGATCTCTGGAGAGATTTAAACAATGCATGCTGGGAAGAGTGCAAATATATGAATCACACGGAGCCCCTAAAGTCCTGTAAGGTGATTTACTTTCTTATCTTGTGCACATAAGATAAGAAAGTAATTAACAAGATTTAAAAATATATATATATATCACCTATCGGGACATAAGCAGCTCCGTACAATCCTGATTCTTTAGAAGCTTAATGTAATGAGCTGAGTGAACTCACAGCAGCAGCTTCATTCAACTCATCATTTTAGGTCAAAAGAATTCATGTTTCGAGGTTAAGTTTTTTTGAAGTACATATATTTACGTTAATCACAAACGATTAGTAGATTGTATTAAATGTTTTACAGTGTAGATACCACTATGTATGTTAGAATATTCTGTATGTTGTTGTCGTAGATCTGACAATTGAGGACAAGGATCTCAGTTCTCAGCGGGGTTTCTTTCAAACTGCACCTTCCTTTAGTCTCAGTCCATCTCTGAGCACTTTCTTTGTTCTGAGGTAGTTATCAGTATCCATACCGGCACACCTGCACACCTCCCGTTCATGCTGGCACAGTCACAAACTGAAGAGTTAAAGGGTTTAAAAATAAATAAAAATAAACTTCACACAACAGTAATTAACAAAGTGCTCAGTAGAAGTGACAGTATGTTAAATACTCATTTTTCTCCAAACAGAATGAGAGGCTGCTTTGAAGCCTGGCAGACAGCTTGTGGGCACATGCCCCCCTCCCTTCCCCCCCCCTCCCCCTGGCAGGGTAGACACCCACAAATCCCCAGCGGTGCCACCCTGCCACCCCGGTGCCACACAGAGACTTGAAACGGCAAATTACAGTTAGTCGGGACGGTGGATTTGGATGCAGAGTCAGGGTGGGCTCATTGGTGTGGTTGGATGTGTTGGCGAATTGTGGTTGTGTGGGTACAAAGTATTCATTTTAGTGATGGCTTGCTGTGTGTGTGTCTGTGTGTGTGTGTGTGTGTGTGTGTGTGTGTGTGTGTGGTCAGTGTCTGTGTTGTAACCAGGTCTAGTCAGCCCAACCATGTGATCTCCTGATTAGAATGTCACTACACAGCAGATTGTGAACTAAACAGACTTTCGGATCCAGTCGCAGTATATTTTACTGAGAAGTAAACAAACCCTCGTATCACCCCACTCTGTTTTTATGCGCTGCACCTGAGTGAGATGTAGGGCTGGTGATGCGATACGTATCGCGATACGGGGGTTACGACTCAATATATTGCGATATACTGTAATCAAGGCGATGTATAGCATTTTTCCAATCTTATTTTTAGGAAAACTGTCATAGTATGAAGAAGACATCGCCATACGCATAAAATCAGAGTGAAAAAAGTTGATCAATCAGAACAGTGGGATCGGCATTTGCGGTTTATCACAACTCCAACATCAAAGCACTACCTTTTGGGCAATCTGAGCCACCGTCCGCCACGAATCTTTGCACGTAAGCTTTCTATTAAATCAATGCAGTATCACAGAACATGATATCGCAAAACTAATGTGTACTGATATTTTCTTATACTTAAATTTCACCGTCATTTCTGTTCTGGCCTTCTTTTCAACAACCTTATCATTTGAAAAAAATGTTCCCTTCCCAATTCAAATACCTGAAATTAAGTATCGCCGGATACCATGTACTGATCCGATACCGGCATGTTAAAAACTATATACATACGTATACATATATATGTATATATGATATTAGCTCGATGCATAGACTTGCATACTTGCTGATACCCTAACCAGCAATTTGGGCTGTATCAGAGGCCTTTCCTATACTAGTATCGGTATCAGAGTTGCAAGGCAGGTACCCTAACAGTCTTTCAAAGGGACTGTCAAAGCTCCACCACACTGTCCGTCCTTCCAGCAGAGACACAGAGAGTCTGACAGTAAATGCTCATGGCGGTAAGTCGGTGTCCCCTGTCCCTCCACGTCACACACTCAAAAGCCACGAGGCCAGGTTCTCTACACTCGTTGCTCCCTCACTCTAACTTGATTTCCCTAATGCTTGATTTACAGTGAGGACGCCAAAAATATGAGTTGACTACTTGATTTTCACATCTGGGAGGAGCTTCCAGCTGAGCTACTTATTTAGCCCTAACAACAACATCCCCCCTTTCAAAATGATAGTTTGCTATATTTTACATAATTTTTCAGTTTGATGTATCCAGATGGATAAATTCCAATAAGAGTAAGTGTGAAGCCTAATTGATAACTTTGTGGGTAACAAACATGATGAGGCACATTGAGGGGTTTTTGGTCTCCAAATCCTTCAGAATAAAAGCATCCAACAGGAGAGTTGAGTCATTTTTACGTCCCTGTGCCCTGTTAATAAAAAACAAATGACGAAAAAAAAGAATAATAATCTCTTCATTCTGCCGAAATCGCACGGCAAAGATTAATCTTGATGGTCTGTTAGTGCTGTGTCTTTTGCTCTACATTATCATGAGGAGATAAACATCTAGTGAATTTTCTTTCAGGTGTCAATGTAGGCAGTGCAAAATTGGTGGTGACTTAAAATTTTCATTGAACTGCAATAATTTAAAAGAAGGATAAATATCTGGGTTAAAGTTACTATGATGAACTTTCACTTTGTTTTGACTTTGGCAGTCTCTGTAGATAAAAGTGGTAGTGTTTCAGAGCACCATCCCTTTACCTCTCATTTTGCATCAGGGTCTTCCCCGCTCAGTCCTGGTTCCGGTTCCCCAGTGCCTCCCTTTCCTCCATTATCCAACGCGGCAGCGAAGCCGGATCTGGGTCTGTTGGTGGCTGCTGGAGGCCCCAATAGAGTCTGAGCTGAGGGAATTTCTGGAGAAGCTGCATGATTTTGCGCGGAGTCCGACACGGTGACACCGAGACGACAAGCGTTGAGAATAACTCTGCAGAAATAGCCAATCTTCTCGCTGATGGTCTTGTTTAAAGAGGCATCGGTATTAAATAAGTTAAAAGTTCCTCACAGTAACTCTTAATATCAGTCATAATTTATTAGCCATCATGCTTCATTATTTTATTCGTCAAAAAAATATATAAACGTCAGACTTCCACCCCCCTTATTTTGAATGACAGGTGATCTCTGGGAATTGAAGTGCAGAAACTCCACAGACGCTTATCGCCAAAATTGTGGCCAAAATAGAAAAAGACATGGAGCTTGTGGAACACCGCTTCAAGCTGGGGCAATTATTCATTAAAAAATCATTTGTTTTCAGTTAGCGCTCTTTGTCTTTTGGTAGGAGCAGTGATCGCTCCAGAAGAAATTGGTACCCATTTAATTCCCCTCACGACTTAACTTTGGATCCCAGGGTAGCTACTAGAAAACACCTTTCAGACACACACACACATGCAGTCACCGAAAACGCCCTCCTTGCATTTTCATCCAAGTGTTTTTTTCTCTCTCTCTCTCTCTCTCTCTCTCTCTCTCTCTCTCTCTCTCTCTCTCTCTCTCTCTTACACTCAGAACACCCGTCTCTTTTGTTTTTGCCTAAACTCTGGTGAAATTCCAACACGAGGCGAACAGGGCAGGAGAAGGACGAAGGAAAAACATGTTGAAATTTTTTTTTCCTCCTCTCAGATCTTCAGGGTTTCTCAGCAGCAATTACACAGAAGTGTTACCAGATGCGTCTCGCCATTGTCGGACCAAAAAAACACGTATCTGCACAAAGTCAGTCTGTCTTTCGGGATCGGGAAAAGGAAATGCTTTTTTTTTTTTTCAATTCAACGCCAATGCAGTTTTGAAATTTTCGCAATGGATATTTAGTAAAATACCTCGGGGGTTGACGAGTCTCAGTCTGCGCAACAAACAACACATAAAAATGTTCCAACAGCAGCGTTTGGTTTCTGCAATCTTATCTCATCCTTGAGCCTTGACTCCGAGCTCTGTCCAATTAGTTTAAGAAAAACACACTTACATGCGCGGGCACACACACACACACACACACACACACACAGATGCTCTTCACACACAGTTCTGCATGTGAATGGATGCACATATACGCACATTCATGCATGGACAAGTTGTACATTTAGTTGTTTTTATCTGGAGCGCACACACATGCTTTGATATACAGTAAGTATGCAGGAATATATGCACTCCCACCATATACACACTTACATAAAACTACATTTTTCACTCGCACAACATGAGTTAATCTCTCGCAATTTACTGTGTCATCCATTCCACAGCTGAAACAATACTGAGAGTAAACATTATTTTATTTTAGAATCAGGCCATACTGTAAGTATCCAGAAGCTTTACCTGAATAAAAGTACCAATACTTATATTTATGTCAGAGTTAAATATATCTATATATATAATTCTATAAAGTAGAGTTTAATCTGCAAAAACCTCAGTCTTTTAAAGACATTTCTGTCTATAATTGAGTTCTAAAAACCTTACTGTGCAGTGAAATCAACCAGTTTTGGATTTGCTTGTTAATAAAGGAGCGCATTTACAAATTTAAATAAGAATGAACAAGGCAGGTTGTGGTTTTTTTTTCACTAAATGCTAAGTAGATATGCAATGAAAACAAGGTTGAGAATTTTTTTAATAAACTGGTGTAGGGTTTTTTACTTGAAATTACTTTTAACTGGTGATGAAAAAGTCTCAATTCATAACTGATGCCTCTATGAGACCATCAGTAGAAAAATTGGCTATTTTTTGGCACCAGTGACAATCAATATTGATTGTCACTGGTGCCAATGGGTTTAATTCCGTGCAAAATCATGCAGGTTCACCGGAACCTCCAGCAGTAAAATAAGAGGTTTCCTAAACTGTTTTTATCCACAGAGAGCACCAACATCAACACAAAATGAAAGTTCTTTGTAGTAGCTTTAAAAAGAAAATCAAAGGACTGAATTACAGACTAAAATGGCAAGATTAGAGGGATATTGCTTCATGTTTTATCTTAGTTAACTAGTAACTTATTGGGAGTCTCCAATAAATAGTCTGGCACATAATTGTCCCCCCCGTAAAATGTGATTTGTTGTTTTCACACTTTGGTTTTTGTACAGAATAAACATAAAAGATATAGCGTGTTAAACAGTGAGCTTTGGAGGGGCTTGTAGTTGGATACCTTTTGTTTGTTCCCCCCCTTTTCCGGTCTTTATGCTAAGCTACCTGCTGCTGGTTGTAGCTTCACATTTGACGTACAAACATGAAAGCGGTATCAATTTTCTTATCTACCTTCTGAAAGACGGCGGATGGGCAAATAAAAAAATAAAACATTACTTGTATTTCACTTTCTTACTTTTATACCCTAAGAAGTCTAGAATTTATTGAATTAAAATGTGCTACTTTTATGTGCATACATACAGGTGGGTGTGTGCATCACATGCTAAAACTCTTTGAATTTCAATGGCCAGGATTCAAACAACAGCAGAGCCAAAGACAGATCTACTCTACGGGCAATTTAGCTATAATCAACCAATCAAGAGGCTTGCTTAGCCCAACCGGTTGGCCCCACCCACTGTGCAAGGCTAACGGAAGAAAAGTGTGATTATGTCAAATCAAATATTTCTGACACTGGTCGCTGCCTCACTGGCTTAACCTCCGAGTGCATCAGCTTTCAGTCCTCAAATAGCGGGGATGCTGGGGACCGTTGGTTGAGGGAAACTAAATACCTGTTGTGGGCACACAGAGGGATTATGGGTATTTTCGGTTATGCGGGTAAGCTCGACTTTCTGACACGGCCGCTTTGGGGTTTTGATTCAGCGCAGGAACGTGTTTGATATGTACAAACACACGCAAAAATTGCATACTGTAAGCATGCACACACATCTCATCCACACATCACACCCCACTGCACACACACACTCTCGCTCACATTCACACACACACACACACACACACACACACACACAGAGAAGCTGCCTATGCTCTCAGTTTCTCCCGCTGTCTCGAGGGACAAGGTAATTGCTGCGGAAGCCGAGCTACTGAGCGCCAGCCGTCTGTTTGGTTGATAGGGATCAGTGGCCAAAGAAGTGTGGAGTCTACAGAGTCCAAAGCAGAACTCTTCTCAAAACGTAGAACACAACATAGTTTTCCACCGTTCATTTCTCTGGAACTTTCATTACCTGTGTTAGCAACATCTCCGCTCGCTTACTGGTTTCAGATGTTGGCTGACTTGCTAAAGGTGTTTTCAGAAGGAAAGAGGGGCACATTTTTCGCATCGAATCATGAGCAAGAAATTGACCGCTGGCCTCCTCGTGCTTATGCACCAACACAGGCGTATCGTAAGCTAGCTAGCAACAGATGCTCTCTTTGATTTACTCTGTGTCACTTCCTTTCCCTCTATTTTGTTTTGCACGCATGCAACCGCACTGCAAAGCTAATGGCATTCCCATCAGCATCACCCATACCTTGCGCTAATTAGCAAATGTTAGCATGCTAACAGGCTAGACTAACATGGTAAACCTGCCAAACATCAGCATTGTGACTGTGAGTGTGTTAGCGTGTCGATGCCAGCATCTGGCTAACAGCAGCACTGTGCCAACGAACAGCCTCCCGGAGCTGCTAGCGTGCTATCAGGGCTCGACCCTGAGAAGCTGTAGCGAGCCATTGATGAGAGGAGTGATATCACGTGAAAGGCTTTATTTATTTTCCCCTCAACTTACTGACTGACTGACCCCCGTGTGCCGCATGCAAACAAAGTTTCACCGCCTCCACCCATCAGCCATCTGTTCAGATCTTCTTCAGTGACCTGCGTGGGGGAATTTAGATTCTGTGCTCCCCGTTTGACACAGTCAGGGTGTAAGCACATCAACGTTCTTCAAAGATCGAAGTTCAGACCCCATCACCTTTAGATCCTAAAAACCAAATGTGTATTTGCCACAATAATAGTTTTTTTTATTTTAACGGGATTTCTCCAGATGCACAAAAATGATATTAATAACAATCCCCAACATTACAGCCACTGTACCACACAGTGATTACTGCATGCTACTAAGACTGCCAGCTCCTTCATGCTGAAAGTGGAATTGTTGGTAAATGGTAAATGTCTTCAGCTGCCTGCTCACATAGTGAGTCAGTTAATTAGATGCAGAGTTTGACTTGATTCGATAAAATTAATTTGCCTTGGACCGTCCTCTGGTTGTTAGGAGTGATTCATTAAAAGTAGATGAAAGAGATGTGAAAAAGATTGTTTTAAAAATAAAAAAGTAAGAGTCCCCCACTGTATTTGCAACCACGGAATTACCACATTTAGCAGCATGTTGGTGTAACACATAAACAAGTTATGATACAACTGGCTGTTGATTCATATCTCAAGCCAAGCGAGAGAGTTTTAACTCTGGGATTCAGTCGTGACCAACGAGCGTGAGGACACTGGATCGAAGAGAGTGAAGAAGGCAAAGAGTGAAACAAAGAAACCAGAAGTAGGAGAGATGACCAAAAGCAAGTCAGAGAGCGAGACAGCAGAAAGAAGGAGCTAAATCGTGAGCAAGCTTGTTGATGCTGAAGTGAAACTAGTGACTCAGCTCCAGGGCCTCTTGAGAATTTAGTCATGCAGCGGATTCTGGTATTCTAGGGAGTTTTATGTGAGCGCGGGAGTTTTGTGCAAGTGTGTGTTCATTAGGTGTTCTCCATAAATGTAAATTTTGCAAGGAAGATTCACTTTTTTTTTTTTACATTAACCATTCCAATAAAGACAAATCAACCATATTCGGCCCAATTCTAAAAGTAGTCATGGATGACCAATTTGAGGTGAAAATCGGGTATAATCCTCACAGTGTCGGCCCAGTTTAAATCTCAGAGGCTCATACAACTTGCCAACACCCCCCAAGACTAAGTGCGTTTTCATACATAGCTACGACTGATTTGTACAGCGCCTGAGTACAATTACTCCACTCCCCCGCCGCTCAGCTTTCACATTAGTAATGTTGTTTCGTAAGTGCACTTGCGCCATCATTTATGTCGCGTTCCTTTATCTTGCCGCTAAAGTAAAGAACCGGGCTACCAAATTGTAGCGCATATGCAGAGTTCGGAGGAGGCCGGCAGCGTTGAAAATAAGCCCGCACTTTCAAAACTACAACCGGGGCATCTGTCAATCAAGTTAAAAAATACCCTCAAACTTTGGATTAGCCTAAAAGCATGAATCAATAATGAAAGAAAACCAATAACATTTCATCATCTTATGAAATTATTATGGTGTCTATAGATGTCTACACATCTTGCAGACAGAAACATTAGCATTAATTTGTTGTGTCCCTGACCAACTGATGAAATTAAGTCCACTACTCGCTCTACTTTTAGCTCTGTTTTGGTCTCCACCAACTCCCGAGGGAAATATTTGGCCCTTTAGTTTGCTAGATCTTCCACTATGGTCACCATTTAGTAGTCCATTTGGCTAGTCCGAATCAGATTGAAATTGTTACTTTTTAAATTTAATTTAGTCTGGTTCCATTTCACTGCACAAATTAAAGTAAAAACTATATATATATATATATATATATATACCGTATATATATATATAGTATTTGCTGAGGGGCGTGTACGAAGGAGTATTGAGAGCTTCCACTGCAGGGAATCGCCGACTTTGAAATATTGCTGTTGAAGTTTTTTCACCTCGCCTCGACACTGATCTACTCTGCATACAAAGTCCTTCTGCTCCAAGTTTGTCTTGAAAGGCTTTACAAACGTGACAATTTTTGTTGACTTTATTCAGCATATTTCCTATGTTCTCTTCCGCCCAGATGGCTAACACACATCGGACTTCTGCAAAAGTCCAAGTCAGTCCTCTCAAACTCATGCCAGTCGTTTTTACCTGTGTCCATATCAAAAAATGCCTGCATTCACAACTGCCCAAACAAACGAGTTTGATTAAAACGGAGAAAAAAATTAGCTCGTGAAAGCTGCTAACTTCATCTGTCTACCGTTTTGTTCAGGGCAGCTCGTGCTTTCAAGCGTAAAAGTGGGTTTTGTCAAAGCTTTTTAAGTAAAAACAGCTGCCCTTTGTGGCTGGAAGGCTGAGGTTCACGCCTGCAACTGCAACCCTCAACAATAGTATTACTATTGCAGTTAATTGCACAATTAAATAATAACTCCACACAGATCCCACACATTGTTTCACCACCGTCCTCTTTTGTTTTACCCGTGAGTGACATGCTAAAGTACTTCTTCTCTATCATGTGGTTGTTAAGACTTTTGTCTTTTCGTCCACACCGACTTGCTGCAACACACTGTAAACTGTCGTCGTCAGCGTAGCATCTGGGTGGCTTGAGAGGGTGCGGCATAAACAGCGCTCCGGTTTGATTTGATCCCCTCCACATTGGGAGGACGGCTGCACATGGGAGGACAGCGTGTTGAGTTCCGAAAGCCAAATTGAAGAGTGGGTTAGCAGAAGCTGCGCCAACAACAGCGCAACTGAGAGACACTAACATTTATGTAGAGAAACCACACACACACACACACACACACACACACACACACACGGATGCACATATACTGGGTTATGCGGTTGCATAGGAGAAATGGTTACATTTACACGGACAAGCCAGATACACACATCCACGAGAAGATATGAAGTGGTGTACATTTACAACACAGGAAAGGAAAGATGCCGACACTTTCTCGGGAGAAAATTAATGCAGACACACACACACACGCAGATGGTGGCAGCAGGGCAGACCCCCTAGTCTGTCCACATATGGCTGCAATTGACCGGCAGGGTAGGTGGATAAATGGCAGCCGACCAACCGGTGGTATAATTATCTGACCAGCCTCTTTATGTAGCTTTAAATAGCAGTCTTGTTTGCACTAAAAATAAACTGTCATTTCAGCCCGCTGACATTTGACCCCTGACACCCGACCCCCCCGGGCCAGAAAGGACAAAGGTCGGCCGTCTTGGACTTGGCGCTAAAAATAGCAGGCGGACCTCACTTCACCCTTGAACCTGAATTTTAAAAAAGGTGTTTTGCTTTTTTTTTTAAGCCCAAAAAGGAGCAATCCTTCATTTGAAAAAAGTGTCACCACTACAGATTAACAAAAAACAAAAACTCTTTCAGCGCTTAAAGTAGGTAACTTAAAGGAAAAGCCCATGCACTCATTGCGCGACTGGAGTCTTCCACAAGCACCAACAACAGCCATGTTTGTTGTTTACATACATAATGATAATTTTGGGGGAGTGGCTTCGGAGGGAGGCCTGAAGAGACGGTCAGTGTTGCCGACAATGCAACTTTCTCGCTAGATTAAGCAGCGTTTGGAGCGAGTGCTGCTTTTTCATTGTAAAAGAGTTGGCAACACTGGGCCGGGTTTTTTCTGTTGGATCTTTTTTTTCTAGCTGGATTCTTGAATGTTATCGACCCCACTTTAACTTTAACTTCAACTTCACACGAATAATTTAAAACACTTGCTGCTTAATCCAACAGAGCAGTAAATACAGACCTGTGCCCACTGGATTAGCTATTGTAGCTAAATGCATAGCTCTGCTTCCTTTATTTGAATAGCTAAATGGAAAGATAAAAGATGGAGGCAGACGGCCGCATAAGGACAGTCCCGCTTTGATGAAATAGAATCACGCTCTATACATAACAATATGTAAACATCTGTTATTAGAGCAGAATAGATCCCATATGCAGTTAGCTACAAAAGCTAATCCAGAACCTCTGTGTTTGGCCTACATTTGGTCAGACTCAGAGACAAGCATTTGAAACGATTTATGTAAAATTGCAATTTGTTTAGAAAGCTTTAGGAGGCTTGCGCTACTTGCCCCCCCGTTACAGGTTTTGTTTTGTCCTGAATCAGTACAATGGTGCAAAGTTAGTTTAGTTTATTTAGTTTAATGACCGAACCACACGGAGCCATTTGGGATACACTCCGAACTATTGTTTGAAAAGAGGAATTGTCAGTGGTGAGATCAAGTGCAGGCCGACCTCAACCCTCTCCATCGCATTGAAGCAGAAGGCAGAGCAAATTGTACTCCGTTTTTTTTTTCTTTCTCTTTGACTCACACTTTCTACTCTCTCTCCCCCCGTCCGTCTTTGAAACACCAAATCACCACCTGTTCGCCCTCAGAACGCCCTACTTCTCAGAGTCTCTCTCACACATGCAGAAAAGAGTTAATGACCCTGACCTGTGATGATGATGGCCTGTGGCGTTCACCTGCAGCTCCAGACACACACACACACACACACATACAAGCAGCGGCTGCAGAGACCCAGCGGACCCCTGACCTCCGCAATAACACACAGGGCCAGATGTGGTGGCACACCTCTCTCTCTCTCTCATGCATTGGATGGAGGATGTGTGTGTCATTACATAGACATTAATCAGAAATAAGTTCATGTGATGCGGGCAGTTCTTCGGCCAATCAACACCCGTCGACCCTATGTCAATATGCGCTCCGACCTCACACGGCACAACAGATATCACTGTTATTATGAAAAGAAAATGTGCAAGGGAATATCAACGAAGCTGGTGTTGGTGTACTTAAATTTAAACCGTCGCTGGAAGATTTGTTCAGCAAGCTAGATAATCAAGCTCATTTTAGCTGTGTCCGGCTGACTCTTTAATGTTTCATGCAGTGCTTGAAGTGGAAAAACAATAAGTGCCCGTGCTCCCTTTATTTACATATTGTTGGTATACCAGGAGGTAGTGGGTTTGGGGATCCTCCCCTGAGAAAATGTTAAGGTTTACTTAACATTTTGTGTATTTTTGGACCTTTATTATTATTATTAAATAAATATTGTATTATTTACACATATCTGTCTCAATATTTATTTATTCTGGAAATGTTTGCCCTGTAAAAACATTCCGTATATCACTACGGCACATTCAGAGAACTTTTAAATAATGTTTCATTAATTATATTTGTTCACAAAAAAAACATCCGGCCTACTTTGAGCACTGGTTTCGCTTTAAGACAAACATCCTGTAAAGGGTCTTTAATATGCACATGATGGCTACATACACATGATATTGTGCCAAAAGACTGAGGCTAAACCTAACACTGCAAAATATGATGGGCACATTTTTTTGTGTGGAGAGAGAAAAATTAAAGCTAGCTAACAGATTTGTAAGTGTTAGCCCGGTTGTAGGGCTGTGTGGCAATAAAGTTAGGACGATAATGTCCCTCACAATACGGTTAATGTCATTATTATGTTGATTAATTAATGCTATCAGTTAACACAGTTAAAAGAAATATTGAAAACAAAACAACAAATCTGAGCTGAGTTTTAGCATTTATTCACTGACAAACACACTGCACTGCTATGTTCACAGCTAAAATAAATAATTAATGCTAACTTCATACTAGTCTTAACACACATGCCCGCTCTCAATACACTGGTGGAAACACTGACAGAGTAGGCCAGCCGGACACACAGCTGACAACCTGGCGGAGAAACTACCTGATGCAATGGAGACTTACTGGGAAAATGGCTGCATGTGACCACGGCAACGCACGCAGCATCGTGGCTGCAAACTCTCCCGGACGGGTGAACTGCAGACTCACGTTGTCCGTTTTGCGCATTAACTGCAGCTGGCGGTAAATGATTGATTCAACCTGTTCGTTCCGGGGAGCTCGTGAGGCACTCCAACCACAGCATGCTAATCTCATATCTAACCTTAATCTTATAATGTATTTACAACCTGTATTTGGATTGGTTTGGATAACATCCTCCAGTAAAGCTTGAAAGCACTAAGCCCATTTTAATACGCTGACTCAAGTGGTTGGTGACAGGAAATCTTATGGATTCACAAATGAAAGCACGGAGATCCACAGCTCATTTCATGTGAATACAGCTGAGCCAGAGGGTTGTCAAGTTGACGTACTTCGTTCCGAACTGGACGGACGTCTAATCCTCTTTCCTCATTCCTTTTGTGACCAGCGGTACACAAACACTGAAACAACATTAGCATTTACTTGGAAGTCTTCTTCCTGTCTCCCTGCCAGATGGAGAGGCGTTGCTCTTACTCCCTTTGTAGCTCTGTAGCGTTTTTTTTGTCTTTGCCATCTCTGAATGCTCTTTAGCTGCTATGATGCTTCACTAACTTTCACCAGCTAGTTGCCAACTTTGACCGCCGGCTTTTTGGTGCTGGTCAAGAACTGTACAGTGGATTTAACTCTAAAAACAGCTGTGTTGAAACAAGGTTGATGAGAGTGCAGGTTGTGGACGGGAAAAAAAACAAAATAAAGATCTGATAAAATGTATTTTTTAGAGCTAGGCCGAACTGCAGAGCTGGTTGATAATTCTCTACGAGAAACGCTTGACGTTAAGCGTAGTCGTTTGATTTATTGCTACCGTAGAGATAATTGTTATTGAAGCTTTAGTCATTCAAACAGTGCTGCCAAACCAGTTGTGCGGTCTATCATTCTGCGGTGATGCACTTAATTTCAGCTAACCTGACGCACCACACGGGTTTGTTCCACAGAACCGTTGGAAAAGGGCACGCACCTTGCAAAAATACTTGGCAGGTGAACAGCTGAACCATCTGTCAATCAATCTCCTACCAAAGAGCGAGACACATCTCTTCTATCAAAGAATGGAATTCTTCTTTCAATGATAAAGCACTCTCTGGTTCTGATTTAACTGATGCTATTGCAGCATCTACGCTAACCTCTTCAGGGGCCGCCGTCATTGTTGAGAACAAACAGCCGCCCATAGGTCTGTGCTCTGGCTCGCCCGACACAAATGCGTTACTCGACGCCTGACGAGCTGGATTTTCGTGGGATAGGTGATCCCGCGATTCTCGCAGTATCTTGTAATATCGTAAAGAGTCCAGCTGCCATACAAGGTAACATCCCAGCCACCGTACGGAGGAAACTCAGTTCGGCTGACTGTATCCACCATCTCGTTCTTTTGGTCACTACCCAAAACCTGTGAACGTAGGTGATGGTAAGAGCCTTCTGGCTCAACTCCTTCTTCACCACGACGGTCTGGTACAATGCCTGCAGTATAAAGATGTAATGTACATACTGTATACTCCTTTCATATCTTGAAACTCATACTTTTCAATTGGTCCAAATCAAATTGGAATTGCAGTGCTAAATTTCAGGTTGGCCTACAAACATAGATCACCCCTGCAGCACCCGATTGACCAAAGAACTGCTTTGGAGCGCAGTGACAGCAGCAAATGATCAGAGGGATTCTTTTTACATCCGATAGGTAAGAGCAACATGATATGTGTAACAGTGCTGCAGAGATTTGGAGGACCATTCAGTGTGTGTATACAGGGGGAGTTTTTGGCAATTCTTACCGGAATATCCCCTGGGTAGTAAACCAAACACCTTCTTTTTTCTTTCTTTTTTTCACAAATACGTTCTTTGCATTGATATGTTTGGCATGTGCCTAATCGGTTTGAGTTTCTTTGGGGAAACCGTTACCCTGAATGTAGAGCAGCCCAGACACTGGAGAAGGGAGTGTGGGGTAATGTGCTCTTTCAACAATGTCACATTTGATCAGATATGACGCGGAAATTGCTCTTTACAAAATCGCCGCCTGGGCAAGGGGTTCATTACAATACCACAACTCTGTTCTGAGGTTAAATATTTCTCTTCTTCCCTTCTTTACCCCCTCTCTTATTTCACGTAACCACACACACACATACGCCTCTATGTTTGCATCTGTGCTGTAGATTCTACGAAATAACTTCTCCTGAGAATATGAAACCATTAACGTAATAACGTATTGCAGCATAATACCTTGTAATTAACTTGTAATAACTTTGTTTCCCCCTGTGAGTGCCGTTACACTGGTTTACATAAGCAACAAAATTGAATATTTCTGTTTTTAAGGTCAAGGTTCACTTACTAGCTTGTACCGCAGCTTTCGACCATATCACGCGGCATTCTAAGACCTGAGAAGTCCTAAAAGTGCAATGCATGAAAACATGTCAGCTTCTGAGCTTTCATGTTAAAAGGAGAAGAAAACTCCGTCCTCAGATGAAAACCATGTAACATGGCTGAAAGGTCCAGAAAAAAGCTAGTAAATGGACCTCAAGTTGGAATTGTTACGTCAAAAATCGTTCCCAGCGCTTTTGAAAGCAGAACATTTAAATCTTAGCTGATGTAATAAAATCCAATAATCAATGTTTGGTAAAGGACTGTGAGATATGTTGGCCCAGATATCATTTTCATACGTAAAAGGAATTAGGCTGTTATATCTAACATGATGTAAGAACTTGAGGTAGAACAGGAATGTGCTTTGCATTTTTGCTAAAGCTTCTAACCATGCCGACTGCGAAGCTCAGGACAGGGGAAAAAACCCACAGGTACCTTGTGTCCAGTTTAATCTGCAACACTATAGAGTGCTGCAAGAAGGAGGCCTAAAATCTGTAAATTAGTCAGCATTTCTGCACTTCCAGTTCTGAAGTCTCGAAGTAAATGTTTTTTTGAATGGGTTTTTGGTTAGATGCCTGAAATAATATTGTTCCACAGTACAAAATATGTTACCCTCTCATTTTGAAGCTTTTTACTTGTCTTTGAAAAGGCAGTTGCCAACAAGTGGTTAAATGAGACTACAGATGTTATAAGGTACATTAAATGTCATCACGCTGGCTGTTACAGCCTCGGTGTGTATATTCACGCTCGTGCCACCATGGTGTAGTTCATTTATAACCGAACGTTGGCTTATTACTTCTGGCAATGGTAAAAATCATAAAAGTGATGTGACGATTAACTTGCTAAACAAAACGCGTAAGTATCATAAACGTTTGTTTTCCAGAGCATATTTTCTGTTGTAATCCAAAATCCAATGAAAAAATGTAATTGTTTTTTTTTTTCGAGGAAAACACACACTAACTAACTGGTTGGCCGACAAAAATAAGTAATTCATGCAGCACTCTATTGATCAACACTGACGGCATCGGAAGGTGTTTTTGGATGTCTGACAGGTAAATAAGCATATTAATCATTGTATGATTCACTTTGTTTCCAAACTGTCCGAAAGGAATCATGTTGGTTGATTAATGGGTGAGAAGGACACATGATTAATAGTTTATAACAAGTGTGTAGCTTTAGCAATAGCAATGTTTGTCTGTCGGTTGGCCCACCCCCTTGTTCCCAGAGGATGAATTCTACTGACTTTGTTGATCCCCTGACTTGTCATTTAGCGCCACCAGCAGCTCAAATTCTTCCCTTATATCCCGTGAAATCTCAGCATCTACTTAAAGCAGGGGTCTCAAACTCCCGCACGTCATTTTATGTGGCCCGCGAATCCGCCAGCAAAAAAAGTAAAAAAAAAATATATATATATTTTTTTAAAGTTAGACTTGATAATAAAAATATCCCCATAGTCGAAATTTTGAGCTAGAAAGTCGAAGTTATGAGCTAGAAAGTCATAACTATGATAGAAAGTCAAAATTATGAGATACTTAAACACAGTCCTAGGAGCAGCTCTTTGGCTGGTTACTGTACACTTGACATGGAAATGTATTGTGAGTACATTGAAGAGTACTTTAAACGTGGCTTTACGACACATGAAATACTTCACGTGGGATTGTGTAAACGCACCCGTGAAAGGATTTTAAGCATTGAACAAAGTTATTGTAATAACTTGTTTGATATTTGTCTTTGCTATTTTCTTTAATAGTTTGATAGAGTAATATGGGTTTCTTAACCCTAAATTAAAAAGATTTAAGTTACAACAGAAATGTGCTTAAATATATTTTTACAATTATATAACTGCATGTACAATATTTTTACACTTGAATAAACAATAATCAAATGCAGAGACAGTTATTTAACAATATGTTACGAGTAGTTACATTTACAAACGGGCCCTTTGTGGGCGACCATGATGCTGATGTGGCCCGGAGTGAAAATGAGTTTGAGACCCCTGACTTAAAGCATTGGCACCAAATTTTACGTGTATTCATAGTTCCCAGATGATGTATCCTACCAACTTTTTCTCTCATCCAACATTTGTTATTTTGAGGGAAATGTATCGACAACAGTCGGGTGAAATTTGGTATATACATTAATGTTCCCCGTTAAGAACAATTGTAGCAAATTTGGTGTTTCTTTAATTTTTAATAACCAAAAATACTTTGGTTAATGCTTTGTGTTTAGTGCAAATGTTAGCATGCTGACGCTAGCATTTACCTGGTGGCACCACTGGAGCTATTCTTTTTTGGTTTTCCATTATCAAAACTTTTGGATAGCACCTGTTACCTGGTACTTTGTCTTGGTACCACCTCGGTCAAGGTTCCAAGCAAGCCGAGCCAAAACTAGAAGGTGGAGTTAAAACCCAGCGAACCACTAGTTGATCAGATCTGCCCAAACTGGCCATTTTTTAATGTTCGTCGCTATGACGGTCAGCTAAGAAGCCCGCCTACACTGACGGGTTTGTATCTGCAGCGAAAACGAGACAGAGAAAAGTAGTGGTCCCAAAAGGGATTTGAGTCGAGCCTTTACCAATGGAAATTAGGCATATGTCTTGTTTCCCACTTGTAAGTTATTACACTGACAAATATAATAAGCACACAAACACAGCTCTCATACTTCCTCTTCCTCGTTATCCAAGACGATATCTGACCCCCGCCACCTTCAACAAGTCTCAGACATCTAATGAACTGATCTCCTAAACACTCTGTAGATTTCTTCTTGGGGGGAGGGGGGGTCACCTCGGGGGTCCAATTCCCTGCAGCATGCAGACAATCAGGTCAAGGGGCCTGGAGTTTGGGGACACGACTCTGACGCACTAAAGCCAAGATGTCTACGCACAAACACACACAGAGGAAGCTGAGAAACTAAAGGAAGCTATGGTGACAAACCATTTCCCCTGTTCAGCAATTACCCACCATTCAACTCTGCACCGAGGCTCATTACATCCAGGCCTGGAATGACATTTGGAAACGGTTGAAGGGGGCCCGTTCAGCGCTGCACTTTGTTGTTGTTATTATTATTGTCTGTGCTGAGAGCGGTCCATTAGCACATACTCCGGTCCTCCCGCTGCCCCTCACCACCTGCACTTGTTGAAGGAGCGGATCAAACTGCGGATTGATTTGCTGTCTTCGATAATACTGTATTTAAAAAGCTCAGAAATTACAGCTAATGATTAAAAAAAAGGTTAAATAGATGGTTATATTTATTGTACTACATTTGAAAGTCACTCATATTCAAACCATATGAAATAAGGGTGTATGTATTGCAGTATGTAGAATTTAAATATAAGCCTGTTGGTTAAATTATATTTATTTTAGCCATAATTTTAAAAAGTCTTTATTTTTTTTCCACCTGTCAAACATACTTACAAATGTTTTAAAGGCCATATTTTTCTGATGTAATACCTTGTAATTATAAACAATAAAGGTACTTTACAGGGTAGAAATTGTTTTAAACTCATTTCACAAAGAGTGTGAACTCCAAATATGAATGTATATCTGTTAGAAATAACATTTTAGTTTTCTCTTGAAGTAAGTCCATTCTAACTTGACATTTTAGGACATTACTATTCCAAAAAAAAAAAAAAAAGATGTTTTTGTACAGTTATGTTCAGGTACTATACAGTAGCTTTATGAACAGGCCGGTTGAACAATCTCCATGAAGAGACAAGACTTAGCTGAGACTGAAGACGAAGTCCATTTCACGTTTTATTGCTCGGTTCATGATAATTTAAAGGCTACCGTTTTTAGTAGAATGTCCCAAAGGAGAGAGATCTGTTTATAGCCATTATTATTTGTCATTTTTTGTGACGGAAGGCAAAGTTCTTTGTTCGCAATGTTATGTTATATATTAAGAGTTCTGTTCTGTGTGCAGTGTAAGTAAGTAGAAATATATTCCCTGTTTGTCTCAACAGTCACTAATGTTTTTTTTAATGAAGTATATATATTTGATGATCCGCACAAGGCTATTCTCTATTACAGAAAATGAAGAATACCATATTTGCAATCCAACATCTGTATTAGTAGGTTAACAAATTGCAGAACAAATGTGAAAAACATTTCGGGTGCTCTTTATGTTCTTATCCAGACCGCTCTACAACACCGTCACATGAGACACTGCAGCTGCCTGATGTCGGTCTCATTATACGGAGGCTCACAGGCGCTGCACGTTGCTGCTGTTACTCATGAGAACAAAACAAAAACAGAACTATTGGGATATTCATAAAAGCTGAGAATCTGTTCACCCAGTATGAACCCTTTTATTATTGTTATTTATATTTGACTTAGGGCGACACAATAATTGAATATTAATCGTGATCACAAATTTGGCTTCCCACAATTCAGTGAACATGATCGACTGCGGTATTGACTTTTAAAATGCTCCGCTCATTAAAAACTCGCTGAATATCAAATCAAGCGCTTCCTGAGCTAACAGCCGGCCACTAGGGGGGGGGGGGGGGGGGGGGATTCCAGATGTTTTGGCTTCGTTTTTAAAGAGCTGTCAAGCCGCTGCAATCCAGTAGAACAGTAATGTACTGTATATTTTACGGACGAGTAGAAAATGTACCGTCCTCTTTATTATGCAAAGATTTGTACGTTAGCATGAATGCAGCGCAATGTGAAAGTGAACAAAGTGCTCTGTTGATTTAATTGTGGGTGAAGAGTTTTGGTACAATTGTATGTATATGTTGCTCATCTACACAGTGAATAAGGACCAGTCTTATTTTGATGCAAAGGTGTGTACATAAGGTATGGAAGGAGCCGTAGTTTGACTTGGTGGAAAAGAAATGTAAACAGGTGTTTCATCTAAGTGAGCTATCAACATTGGCCTCAAGTAAAATTATATTAATTTGGTTTGAAATCGTGGTGGAAAAAGTACACTTTTCTAAGATATACATATATTAGTGTGTGTGTGTGTGTGTGTGTGTGTTTCAATTCAATTTGGTTATTGCCAAACAACTACAAAACCACATCCATGTGCATTCACATATATTAAACAAATTATTTAAATATAGAAATAAAATACAGGATTGTATTAGACAGTATCAAAAAATAAATAACCAAAAAAGAGAAAGAGAAAATCTACAAAATAAAGGAAATATATAAGTCAATTAAAATAAAATTTGCAAAGATAAATCAAATATGAATTCACTAAATATAAGGAGAAATAAATGAAATGTTAATTCAAGAATAGGAAAAAAAAAAGATTCTAAACCTCCCCTGCTTCCTTGTCCCCTTCCCTCCTCCCAGCCGCCAACTCATTAGATAAATGAAACGGTGCTTAAGTATAGACTACAGCTCAGGAACTTTTATATGCAAGGTGTTGCCAAGTCGCATCAAACTGTGGGAGCCTGCCCTTTAACATATACCTTACCCTCTCCAAATGTAATGTGCTTGTTAGATCACGCAGCCGCACCTCGGAGGTAACGACTGCAATTCTTTCCATGACATGAGCAATCGGCTAATTGTTTTGCTGCGATGAGGCAGCGAGCGAAGAATTATTATTGGGCTCGTTACGCTTCAGAGACACCACGGGTGATAAACAAAGGTTCTGGTTCTAGAGAAGTGTTGTCGAAAGGTAGCAGACCAGAAAGACGCCACCTTGGGGCATAACGCGCAGCCGGGGATTAGAGTTGTCTCTGAGGAACGACGCTCAAAACACATGATGGAGACGTTCGGATACACGCTGTGTATTTCTGCCTGGGAGTAATGCTCAGATTCTTGACTGAACTAAAAGTACCATAACACCATGTAAAGATGCTACATTACAAGTAAAAACAAAGTAATGCTTCATTAGACTATTCTCTCATTTTAGTTTTGTTGTGTGTGAAACAACAGTTATTTGAATTCAAGTTGGGAGGTTAGCTCTGCAAAGAAAAAGTTGGAAACTTTTAGTTTGAACTTTAAATGCATTGTATTTTATAAGCTTATCATACATCTTTTTACGGCTGTAAATAACAGTTATTTTTATTTTCAATGAATTTGTTAATTATTTTCTGTAAAATGTTTCCTAACACCCAAGATGACGGCATCAACTTGCTTGATTTTACGTAAAAGCCAAGAAATATTCAACTAACTATGACATTTTTTTTTTAGACAGCAAATCCATGTTATTGAGAAGCTGCAACTAAAAAAAGCCTATTATGGCATTTTTGCTGGATGTAATGACTTATATGCTTCATCGATAATTTAAATAGTTGCAGATTAGTTTTCTGTCATAGACTAATCGTTGTTTAGAGTATAATCTTAATGATGGTACTTTGAGGGTAAATGTTACTTTCCGTGGGCCACTGCTTGTAAGAACATTAGTGTTCTACACTCTGCTATCGCTGCAGCTATACGCTAACAGACATGCAGCTGTACTGTGATACGGACACTCTGGCGATGGCGTCTAATGGCTTCCCCAGCTGTTGAACTATTGACTTTGTCGGCGATAATAGATCTGCGTAACAACTGAGATGAGAAATTATTATTTTTTTATATCACTTAAAGCGCAGGATCGGGGTTTTTTTGGTTGGTTTTTTTACCATTTCTCTGCAAACGTCACACATGCAAACAGCCTCAACATGAACCGGGTCTGATCACTGAACCTGAAATACTGGGGGAGAACAGGATAGTGTCATATGCGCGATGAATACAAAGCCTGCGCTCTAAGACAGGTGGCGCTGCACTGCAAATACAGGTCACGCCTTAAACACGACGCGGGTTCTTTTCCTCTTCCTGAAAAGGAAGCGTAAGGACCTGGTTCCACTATATTTATTTCTTCTTTTTTATGTATTGCAGCATAACCATTTCCATAAATATTTTTTAACTAAGCTCTGATGTTATGTAAAGTTATTACTAATTTTGTAAGCTACAAAACCTGTGTTTTAATAATCATATTTAGATCCAGATGTATTTTGTGGGCAAGACCTGAATGCAGCAGGAGGAAGACACGATAAATCAGTTAGTCACACAAACAGCGTCAGACACACACACCCTGTGTCTCGTCTGTCTATAATGCATCATAAAGAATTACATTCAGTACAACCTGCTCAAAGCGCTTTATAATTAAGGCACTCATAAATATGCTCTATTACAATAATTGAAACACATTATAAAGCTGTTTTTAGAATGACGTCAGGTCAAGTATCATAATACATAATTGCTGGTAACTCACTAACTTCTTATTTATCCTTCACATAGTAATACATTATGTTCTGATTAGCATTACAGGGATATAAGCAGATTAAAATGCATTATAAGTATGTTTGTAATGGGAGTCATAGAAAGTGAGGTTAAATTTGTCTGCTGGGATTACAGTTTAAATGTCCTCTGTTCATTAGTGGATTCAAGTCTTTCAAGGTTCAGTATCAAGAGTTTGGAGTTCCTGGGATCTGGTCTGGCGGACAGTTTTTTTACTACACGGCGATGAGTAGGATATTGTGAAACTTATGGCACAGTGGTGGACTGAGTCACGTAGTTTTTAAAAGGAATGCATCACCCCCAAAATGATCTTTGGTATATCAGTTACTCGCCCCGCGTTGCCCTTGAATTCTTAAAGAAAACGGTATTTTTCTCGCATGCCTCCGCGGCGAACGGAGAACCAAAAGGCTGTAGAGAAGTCTCGACGAATACAATATAACGGGGGTTCGACAACAGCAAAACTGTATCAAAACATACCCATGTAGTATAATCAAAGTCTCAGTCATACAACTGAATGCTAACTACAAACAGTAAACAGTTCATCAAGCCTTTTCTCCGCTTTATGATTCTCTGTTCACCGTGGAGATCAGTTTTCTTCACGAATGAAAGGCAACACGGGGCGAGTGATTGACAGACAGGTAAAGTTAGTATCCCTTTAAGATGGAATGAGGAGCATAAAGGACATTTAAGCACAGACGTGATGGAAAAGAAAAACCAGCTGATGTAACCGTCGGCGTTGGCTCGACTCCACTAGAGGTAGAAGAGATTTGTTCTTTTGTCAACTGGGCGATCAGACCCCTTTAAAGACGACCTCAGGAGGGAGGCAGAGGCTTCCAGGTTTCACAGCCTCTTTTTATGGTCAGGAGAAGTGTCAAAATTTCCCCCCAGCTCTTTCCACTGCTGACACGCTGTGTCGAGAACCACAGACACACACACACACACACACACACACACGCTGGGCCAGCCTGTTAGAGCTGCGGGAGAACAATATCACAGACTCCGAAAATAAATCGACAACAGTTGTTTGTGAGCACAGTGAGGAGAGAGGAGGTTGGAGCAGCCAATATGTCTGCCGCTCCATGCGAGTGTGCGTGTGCGTGTGTGTGTGTGTGTGTGTGTGTGTGTGTGTGTGTGTGTGTGTGTGCGGAGGGATGGTAGCTGGTGTGAAACTTTACGTCATGGGAATCTACTTAACAGCTCAGCTTTGTTTGCCAATGCGAGAGATGAGATGATGATAAACCCATTCGCTCTTTTCGTCTACTGCTATTCCTTTTTTCACATCACTGAAGAAAGCGGGCTTATTGGGACATTCAAGGATGACCATCAAATGAATGAATTAAGCAAAATGAACACTGTAGATGAAATACTTTTGTTGGCAACACCAATGGCAGCTCTAACGTTATTTGTGTAATTCAAAATAAACTGGATTACCAGCCCGGTTGCACTAAAGTTAAACAAACTCATGACTTTAACCCAGGAGGCTGCTGTTTCTGTCCCGCGGGAAACCAAAAGTCCACGTTGACTTATTTTAAGTTACGCAAGTATGTTACTTAAAGAATGTAACTTCACGTATGCAACAATGTTTTTATTTGAACCCACACCACGATCTTTTAGTAAACCAACCCAGGTAGTTTTGTTGCCGACAGCTGAATGTCTTATAATATACAGTAGGGTTCTACCACTTGATCCTCTTCTGAGGCAACGTAACAAATGATAGATGTGAATGAGTGGACTTTGCTGAATGTAAGTCAATAGTGTTAACGTATTGGCTTGTCCCACTCCATCTCAGGTTCTTTTGATGGCGTCTCTTATCTCTATTGCTAGATGGCTTGTCATGGAGAGGTCAGTAATTTGTTTAAATTCTGTGCATTTTAATTGATTGTTCATGTCAGCTAGTCCAGTGTTTTTCAACCTTTTCTGAGCCGCGGCACATTTTTTACATTAAAAATATCCCGCGGCACACCAACAACCAAAAACGTTACAAAATGACACCTTTTAGCATAATACTGCATATGCCATAGTGTCAAACTCAATCCCAGGGAGGGACAAAATTGTGACTACGTTGAGGGCCAAATAGAGTCACCATTTAATAAACAGGATAGAAGGGATATTGCACAAAGTGCAACAAGAATACATGTTTAGGTAGGCTACATTGTTTTATGCATACGTACCAGAGCCAGATGTTTGGCATCTTTTCTTGGCTGCCAGTTCATTAATATCTGGGGTTAGGTTCTGTGGGAACCCTCAAGATGGAGTGAAGGTGCATCAGTGAGACTCCTGTGTGGGTTTTTGTTCATCTTCATCACAGAGAACAGCTGCTCGCACAGGTATGTGCTTCCAAACACGCAGAGCGTTTGAGCAGCATGTAGGCGGAGTTAAGGCATCATTTCGGGGGTGAAGCTTGGAAACTATGAAGCGCCCTCAGTCACACTTTGCCTTGAGTGTCATTACACTGGAGGGCTATCAGCTCCACAGGTGCTCTTTCCACGTCAACTGCAAACGGATTGCTGAGCAGTTCAGATGTACATTTCTGAGCTGCAAAGTCGGCAAATCGCCGAGTGAACTCTGTGACAAGTGCGCCCAGTTTATCAGCAAAATGCGCAGTCGGGGGATAAACATGATATTTTCTGGCGGGCCGTTGTACCGAGGGCCGGATATATGCTGACAATTTAATGACAAGTCTCTAAATGTGTTGATCCTTACGAGGCTTTTCATCTGGGTTATTTTGTCCAGGGCCCAGTTCAGAGTCTGCATTTTTCCTTTTCAAATATTTCTCATTAAGTGAAATTGGACATTTTCCCACGGCACACCTGACGATCTCTCACGGCACACTGGTGTGCCGCGGCACAGCGGTTGAAAATCACTGAGCTAGTGTTTCATGCTGTGCGGAGACAAAGACAACATGAATATATATCCGTGAAGACTCCGCCAACAAAACAGGTGATCAGTCATGTGCGTTAAATGTTGGCTACGTCAGAAGTTAATTAGCAAAGGCGTTCTTCCAATCCATTTAGGGTTAGGGTAACCCTTTTTCGCAATTCAGGATGTTTTTTTTAATTTAGCAGTTTACGTACCTTTTTTAATGCGATACTTGAACACTTTCATTCTACTAAATGTATGAACTGACCCACGTTTTGTGCTTCAAGTGTATTTTTGTTGCATTTATTGAAGCGTAATCAGCATAGACAGCTGTTTGAAGCACACAAACATCCCGCTGTATAGAGAACTACAGGGATGATGTATTTTTGTAGGCCAACCCCAAAAATGAGCATCACACTGGTTCCCTCGACAAAAACCCAACAGGATTTTTCCACTGGAGTTTGGTTTATTGCAGAAAATGGCAAACAAACGTTAATCATACTTAGACGTTTTGTTTAGCAAGATAATCTTTCTTCTCAAATGAGCAACACTTTTATGATTTTTTGGGAGTGTGAACGCAATCGGTAGAAGCGAAAAGCTAACGTTAGGGTATAAACAAACTACAGCACGGTCACATGAGCACGAATCTTGTAAAAGATGTGAAAGCTTGAAAATTCTCATGAGGCGTATTTACTGATGTTTTTTTTATGTCCTAGAACACAACTTTAAAATCTCTCCTTGTTTTAGGCATCTAACCAAAAACCTACTAAAAGACTTTGAGACGAGGGAATCAGAAGTGTATAAGTGCTGACTCATTTCCTGGTTTTAGAGTTATGCATTTTGAACTCAACCCCATCTACACCGATTGGTCGAGGCTCCCAGTCTGTCTGTGAGCTAGCCTGTTTTACTTCAGGCAGCTTCCCTGAACGCCCCGCGGTGATTTCTTAGTGGACATGAAACCTATTTTGGTTCAGTAAATGTCTGCTGTCAGTCAGCCCGGTGAAGGCAGGTTAGCCAGCCGCTGTCCACTCATCTGCCCCAGGAGCTGCTGCTGACAGACGGGCAGACACGTTTATTGAAGATGGATTCAGTGCGGATCGGATGATAGAACGCTCACGTCACGCTTCCAGCGGGCACTCCCCGTCGGTCTCGTTTATAGATTTATGCACAGAGATAATTACTGTAATAATCGAAGCGCCTCGTAAAAAAAGCGGAGACTCTGCCTTTTATTTATCCGTTGCCATGATGAATCATAGCTTCGTCGATGATGCCATTTTATTGAGTCACCAAGCACGCACTTCACAGTCAGAGTTGATTGAATAATATCTGATCAGCCACACTGGAACCAAAATCTTCTCATGTCGGGGTTAGTCACCTGCGTTCAGAGTTGGGTCACCGTTTATTTTACCCAATGTCTGGAACAAGCCCCCTGCTCTCCAGTGTTGATTTATTGGCATTATATCAGAGTATGTTTAGATCCTTACTAGTGGCACATACAGTATATACAGAGCTGTAGGTAGCAGCATCAGCGCGCCAAATCAAGACTGCACTCTCAGATCGGATCTCGACTCTACAGTGTGGTTCTGGTCTGCTTACCAAGCAGGGATGTGTGTGTGTTCCATCTGGGTGGTCAGCCAATACATTAAGCAGCGCATTATGTAAACAGCAACCAGCTAATGAGGCACGGTGGCCGTGAAGCTGCTGTTTATTTGTATAGTGATACATGAAAACATCAGCTGCAGAAACACATTATGTGTGTGTGGATTTTTTTTTGTTTCTACATAACACGACCTCCGCTTTAACGGACTAACATGGAAATTTGGTTTTTGGGGGCTGTAACCCCAAAAAGTTGTGGATCTGAATCCCTGAAAAGAAGAACTCCTCCCATAAGTGAACACTGTAAAAGACTTTTGTTAAATGACTTCAATAAATAGAACTTGTGTGGACCTGCAGAGTGAGTAATGTTTGGACAGCGCTACGTGGTCATGTAACTTTAACACATATTAAAAGACAAATATAAACTCACAGACTTCAAACATTACAGCGTTTAAACCAGTCAATCGTGACACGTAAACAAAATAGATTGTTGAGATGTAATTTCTGAAGTTTCGAGATATCTGTGCCTGAAATTGCTGCCTCCACCCAAATAAAAGGGGCTGCAATAAGAAACTTAATAACTCTTGAAGAACAGTTTCTCTCTTACTCTGAATCACAGCTTTCTAAACTGAGAGACTGCGAGTTTTGGATTTCTGCCCAAACCTCACTGTCAACATGCATCAATGGAACTACTATGTTAAAACTACAGGTATGTACCTACCCCAAAATGTAAAGTGATAATACATTTACAAAATAGCTGTTCATCTCCATGGCTGTATACATCTATTTTATGTATTAGTTAATGTGAATGAAAAGGCTAATGATGCCACTCATGAGCTTGCATGCCATCCTCACTCTCTTTATATTAAGAACTTAGTTTAATGTTGAAGTCATGCCTTCAACATTTTAGCCAAATAGACATTTGTGAAAAATGGTCATAATTAGCCTATGAATTATTGAATAATGGCAAAAAATAAGTCGTGAGGTAACAGTGACCTTGAACGTTGACCTCCAAATTTGAAAAACAGTTGATCCCAGGCTTTCCCGAGATATCACGCAATCAGAGACGGACGGACGGGCAGACAACCCGAAAATATTTAAAAACTAATTTACGTGATTTTTCAAATTTAATCAGTGAAAGTTTTTGAATAAAACATGTACAATATTGTTCTGATGCAGCCTGTTGGCGTATATATCATGTTACATGTTATTCAGAGTTAACATTAAATATAAAGAAAGAATGTATTTAGAGTGATAAAGAAAGTTGTATTATTATTCATATTCATCACACATCATAGAGGTATATTTAATTCTTCTTTGGCTTAATCTATCGTTCCAGTCCTTTCTCTTCACTAATTCTAGTTACCTGTTGGGATCTACTCAAATCAGAGGGTCAAGATAATAGTCAAAAACCTGCATGTATGATAACCGACTTTGGTACTTTGGAGGATCCAAACTTCAAGTAAAAAAAAACATTTTGCTGTAAAATTTTTATACAATCGTCCAGCACTTTGTTTCTTTGAAAAACCTCCAACTGAACACAATGCTGACAGGAATGATGTTCCTAGAAAGGATTGCATCAAGTTTGTTGATATTATGAGCAGGTCAATCGCGATGACAACATTTTAAGAGGGAAACTGTAATTATTGATCACATGCAATGCAAGTCTGTTTGACTGATTGGTTCCATGACGTTGTCTGTCTAAAAGGAAAGACAATGGTGACAAAAAGGCGTGTCTCAGTATAAGCACGGCATGATGTGCCTGGCACAAGAACACACACACCCAATATGCTACACCCGGACATGCAGATTTCAACCAAGGTGTACCCAAGGTGTACCTCACCTAAGTTCCCATGCCGCATACACGTGCCATCACTTCAACACACAAGTGGAGGGTTTTATTATAACTTGATACAGGGCTGGTTTCATGCCAACAAAATTATAATGGTATATATATAGTCAAACGTAGTTTGAGTTTTGGCTGTTGTCAAAAGTTGATTCTATAATTGATTTAAAGCTTTCTGTCAACCACTCCATAGATGCTGTTATTAAAAAAGTAAACCAAGGTTTGAGCGATCTCTTTTGGTCTTTTAATATCACGGCAAACAGTTTGGTTTAATTGCCCAGTTAATCTGACACATTTTACAACCATCAGTGTATTTAATAATGATGATCAGCTTTGGCTGTCAAGTAAAAGATTATTCCGTTTCCAGGTTCCCCGTCACACATTAAATACAAAGTTTCATTTGGGTGAATTAAAAATCCAGGAGGTCCACTTGAAATTATATATTTTCTTCAAAGCTTTCACATGCATTTCAGTCTGCGGGTGGAGTTTGAGAATCGACTGTGTATAGAAAGTGGACATTGGCACCTTTTGGTTTGGGGACTACCATTTCGAATTGATTTGATTTTTGATTCGATTTTTTGATTGGAATTTTGGATGTCGCCATCTTGGTTTTTGGATGTCGCCATCTTGGTTTTTGGCCGTCGCCTTCTTGGTTTTTGGCCATCACCATCTTGGATTTTATGGCCGTCGCCATCGGGTTTTTGCAACCAGAAGTAGCACAAGAGGGTGGAGCTAAGTGCAACCAAACTCTGAATAAGACATTTTTTGGCAACCAAAATATTACAATGAACTTTTATGAACTGAAAACAAACTGGGAAAGGGTTAAAGTTCTAAGACGCTCTCACTCCCTCGCTTTGTTCCTAGCAGTATGGGAGTCAGTCTAATTTGTATCTGATCTGTAAGTCTCAGAGTTCAACTCTGGACAGGCTGATAAATGACGGCAATTAAAGCGTTCTCATTAATGTTGTTTTTAATTCAGCCCATCTACGTAGGGTATTCATCATGTCCCTCTGGTGCCGTGCATACATGTGCAGGTGTCTGTTTATGTGTATTAGCGAGTGTGTATTTTGATAGTGAAATAAGAGACAGAGGGTGACGGGTAGAAAGAGAGGCAAAGAGAAAGGGAGAGAAATCGAGGAACAGAGCGCAACCGATGTCGAGCGTCCAGCTCCTCAGTCTGTTTGTTTTGGCTTGATGTCACCATTACTTGAGAGGAGCTGGAGAGAGGAAGCGAAGAGTGAGGGAATTGCTCAATTTGAAGAGACACACATGCTAGATCTATGGCAACTGCGCGCATGCACACACCTGTTATGTTATGGTTGAAAGTTGAGCAAATTTTTTTTCTTATTCATATTCCGTCATGTTTCAGTCATTTGGCATCTTGACAAAGTCAATGACAAAGGTCTTCCCAATTTTTTAAGGAATTTGTAGGATTCACAGTTTATTGTTATGATTATTATCATGAATAATGTTGATGGGAAGAATATGGTGATGATGTTTGTAATGGTGCAGGCTGTTCTCATACACTGTTTGTAGCTTTACGTAGCTATTTTTAGCTAGTAATGCACTATAATTCGTATATCACCCATCTAAACAATTCTTATAGAATTTTGAGCCATGCCAGGTGATGTGGTGTTCGACCAAGATAAATGAAAGTAACGAGAGATCTCTTCATAATTACTTGGTTGTCACTGCTAATTCAACTCAAAGGTTGGCCGCCGCCTTGATAGAAAAGTCTGCCAAACTTTATCGGTAACTTCTATCAGCGGGGGTATAACCAGTGGCGGCTGGTGGAAAATGTTCTAGGTAGGGCAAACACTTTGCAGTTAAATATTTAACATTTATTCCAACACGAAAAAAAGCAGTAAATAACACTTTGATAAACACGTCAGGCATCTTATTTTTGTCACCCTCACAGGCAATTCAGTATAATATATATACAGTATAATATATATCATATAATAATATTCAGTATAATATAAAACACACACATACATATATAGATATATATACAGTATATATCTATATATGTATACAATATAATATAATATAACACGTTTATTTATTGAGATGCCCCTATGGACCTTGTTATAAGAGGTAAAGATCAGGAGAAGTAAACATGAAGTGTAATTATGAATACTGATGTTAAATTAAGCTATGATGAGTTTTCACTGTTAATTTACCATCTCTATTACATGTTGATGCCTCCATGACCAAGTTAAGCAGATGAGACTGAGGACAACTATGTAGAAGAAAAGATGTTCACTTTGCCTAATATGTAGCTTGACAGAGTTCTCCATGTGTGTCCTGGTGTTCTCATGTTTCCTTACCTCCTCATCCCTCACTCCCTAACTGTCCGTGCTGGATCTGTCCCCGTTGTTTTAAAAAGCTAAATAAGTTATTAGCATGACTGCATCCAGCTAGCGAAACCTGTCTGGTGTACAGTACAGAAGCTTTGCATGTACTGCTTCCCTTTCCTACCAGTCTGCTGTCTGATTGTGAGGTCAGGCTGATCTGATATCAGCTCTTTGGCCTGCAGAATCTCCGCCAAAGTTCTCCTCTCAAACGGGTCTTGGAGGAGTAGTGCTCGCGCTGGCGCTCACGCACGCCTGTAGAGACTTCTCCTGACGAGAAGGGGCCAAACTTTGGCCCCAAGCTGAATCTATTTGAGGACGCTGATTGGCTAAATTGTATGTCACTCATTTATGTCTTTAATCAGCAATTGGCTAAACTGCTTCATAGACCCGCCTCTTGTGGGCCATTTCTCGATGGCCCCAGCGCTGCTGAGACATGTAGACAGGCAGAGGGGACGTGCAGGAAAAGCATATATTTTGCGCAGACATCATTTTCAAATATTACTGGGTACATTCCATATTTCAAAAACACAAATATTGACAATTTGTAAAATTAATTATTATTATACATTTTTTGTTGTGGCTCAAGGAGGGGCGCTCAGGGTCGGGCCACGCCCCATGGCCCTCTATTGGCCAGCCGTCACTGGATATGACACATTTACGGTGAATTGGAATTTTTGCATGAGGCACACGAGTGCGTTTGTCATGAAAGCTACATTACATTACATTACAGTCATTTAGCAGACACTTTTATCCAAAGCGACTTACAATTCAGATTCTATCACATTCTCCACCGTAGGTACCGGAGCAATTTTTGGAGTTAAGTGTCTCGCTCAAGGACACATAGACATACGACTAGCGGAGCCGGGGATCGAACCGCTAACCCTCTGATTGAAGGACGGCCCTGCTCTCCAATTAGCCACAGTCGGCTCAGCTTAAGCTACAGAAATAATGTAGTTGAATGTAAATAAGGTGCCAGAGTAAGGATGCAAATTTAGAAATATTTTTCTGACTGTCCGTAGTAATTATCGTTTAACTGTTCATTATTAACATCCCTATGCTACGGTGGATAAAAGAAAGCATCAAAATAAAATGTGTTTGTCTGCAACCCAGGGAGGCTGCATTTACACTGTACTGCTAAACATAGAACCGTCAATGACTTGCCCTTCAATGTTTCCAGAACAGCGACCAATTTGTGGCTTTACGCGACGTGCAGCTACATATAGAAAGGGAGGACGTGCCTGTGATTGAGTAATCAGCCTGATCACTGGATCAATACAATCAAGCATTTGAACACATCGAGCTGTGGAATGCCTTCTTCTCTTTATCTCACGCTAAGACCAATTAGCTCAATCTGCTCGTCAAAATGGGCCCGCCCACCGCACCCCTCAGGGGCCCGGCGTAGCTCAGAGGAGACATACGCACACACTGGACACGGAACCATTCGCGGTGAAGCACACGCATAGACACACAACCACAAAATATCAAAGCTAACACGCCTTTAATCACCGGTTTGTTTTGTGTACACGCACACCTCGACACGAAGGGTTTGAAAATAAAAGGCATATCAAAGACATGCGTAGCCACGTGCACAAGCGGAAAAACGAGAACACGCATTCCTGTAGTAGATCGATCTTTGCCAATGCATTTGAGGAACTGTAGGATTTTGGACTGTACGGAGTCGGTTTTAAAGTGAATGAATGCACACAGAAGGATTATATGTAAAGGACATCCAACCATTATCCTATTCCTTCACACCAATCTAGAGTCAACGAGTTACCTGCATGTCTTTGGACTGTGGGTAGAGGCGGAGAACCCGGAGGAACCCATACTGACAGTTAAAAAATGAATTTGAAAAATATTTTCCGATGAACACAAAACAAGTTAGAATTATGTATAAATGCAAACAAAATCCAAATAAAACAAAATAAGTTTCACAAATATATTTCTGATGCTCACACACATTTTTCTAGTTTGAAATAAATGTAATCAAAATCCACAAATATGTGTAAAATGTGTAAAATTAATGAATTTAAAAGGATTTGAAATGTTCATTAAAAACCTACTTGATGTTGTTACATTTATATACATATATCTGTGTTATTTGGGAGTGTGCATGGCTTCTCCGTAGTATTTTATATATCCGTTGTACACCGTACAACATATACTGTTTCTACATAAGCAATAATCCGTGTCTGACTTCCTTACCAGCTCCTCTCGTTTCATTTGGTCTGATTCTGAGAACGTTTCCGGATGTTGTGACATCTCGAAGCAAAACAGCTGTTTGCTCCGCCAAAAGTTCCCACGTGCAAGGACGGTAAAAAGTCATCCAAATTTTGACATAACACGGTTCTGCCATGATGCAGAAAAAATGTAAACATTTTTAACATCATCTGAGGATATCGTCATGTCACCCAGCACTGACTCCCCGACAGGACAAAGCCGCTATTTTTTCTTATAGGCGGCGAGGATCTCTTGTTTTGGAATCCGAGGAGTCGCCCCCCTCCATTAGAAAGAACACAAGTTTAAGGCACTTCCGCAATGGCTTCAATTTTCAGAACCGGGAGTTGCCGCCTGGTAGTAACCCAGGTGATTAAGTACTTCAAGTTCAGAACTTGCACCTCGATTTAGGCTATCTGCCTGCCGTGGGTGTCAAAGTCACAACAAAGATGTTCAATTAGGCATTTCAGTCTAAACTTGAGTTTGTGCGTCCTTCTTCCATCTAACCTTGCTGCTCTGCTTCTACACTTACTTACCAGTTTTCCAATCCATTGTGCATCTGCGTCACACTTTTCTCATCTAACTGCAGCTGTGAACCAAAATGTTGAACAATGTAAAGGCAGGTAGAGACTGGAAGAAACGCGACCTCAAAGAGGGTAACAACCTAACAGCCCTCTCTTCCTTATTCCCTCCTGGCCGATTCCGATTTTCCAATTTTCTAAAAGTCTGACTTGCCGATTCGCATTTATTTTTACAATTCGATTTTCTTTCTGAGAAGTAAAATTGACAGCAGGGCTCCAGGCTAACGTTTTTCACGACCTGTCCGGAACGTCCCAAAACATAGTCAGGAGGGAAACACGCATGGATCATTGTTGCCTTTCGAGATCGTTATGCAAACTCGGGAGGAGAGAATACTGATTTTATTATTACCTCTGTTTGTTGACACTGAATGTAATGTACTAGAGGACATGCATGCACCCCCGAACTCCACTTTCCCAAAATTCACCCACTCACATCTGGTCACCCTAGTTCTGCAGTTCATGTAAAATACTACTCCAATATTATTAAAACACCTTTTGACAACAGCTTTGAGGGAAATCGGGCCGTGGAACTGCAAATTTTAACATTAATAAAGATCGCCGTCAAAAAATAGGGGGTAAAATCTGTCTTAATCCATACAGAGTCTGCACAGCTTTAGAGTCAAAACCATAGACAGAAGAATTATGGATAAAGGTTAGGCTGGGTTGCTGACGCTGTAAAATGCAACTGCTGTACTCTAACATCAATGTACTCAAGCGAGGTATAATCATTCATTTGAACAAATTACATGTTGTGACAGCCCTTTTGTGTCTACACCGTCTCACTTCTAGAGCAGTAGAATAACGTACATACTGTATGTCAGCAAACACTAAGCACTGCTGAAGTGCCCCCGAGGAAAACAGGGGATAACACGCCAGCGGTTCTGCAAAACAAAAGGATTTGGTTCTGGCCTCGTTCCGCGTACCACTTCAAAAACAAAACCACAAACAATTTGACCACGGTGGTGATAAAGATAATTATGAGCTATTTCAATGTTTGGAATTGGTTCAGCAGAGTTTAACAGAGAAGATTTAAAGGCTACTCCTGCAAGTAATCCTCAGGACTATTGAAGGATTACCAGATTCCTTTTGTACACACCCTGCTGATGATGGACACATGCGCAAACATGTACACACCTGTATTTATGTGCTCAATGAGAAATGTGTCCATACGGATTATTATGTGGTAAATCTATACTTTGATTAAGTAGAGGCTTACCAACTGATATAACCTCACTCGCTTTTCTTTAAATAAACAGTTCTCAAGCCTTTAAGCTAACGGGTTTTTACCAAACCTGAGTGCCAAAGAGGAAACTTTGGCTGGAATTTAAAAATTGCATACATTAATCTGCTGATTGAAGTGTTTTACTCTGTAGTGACTAGGGGTGTTGAGCCCTCTCTGTTTAAGCTTTACGTAGGCATGTTAACTCATCAGGGGTGAAAAAGGTGACCAAGATGTGAACCTGGGGGTATCTTGAAAGCAGCGGGGATATGGAGTTGACTTTTTTCCTCCACACCGGTGGAGCAACGCCGACACACCATCCTCGTCTACACAACTCAGTGTCAGCTCCGGTGTTTCATTTGCGCCTGCCATCGTGTGACTGACGAGCGTTATTATGAAGCCCTACGGTCTTCTGAAACACGCCGCAAAACTTTTGTGGTTTTGAGAGAAATGTCTTGACAACTATTGGATGGAGTGCCATTAAATTTAGTCATATTACCTTAAAACTAAATACCTGGAAAACTAATGACATTTCCATCAGCCTCAGTTGTACTGTTTGCTTGCTGCTACTTTGTTTTTTCATATAGGCCTATGACAGACTTTAATCATTAATGATGCTAACACGCTACACTACGATAGTGAACATGGTAAATACTTATTTCTGCTAAACATCAACATGTTGGCATTAGGGATAATAATAAGAAACCATTTATCTGTGAGCAAATGTGAATTTTGACCAACTAATGCCATCAGTTTAACAATTAAAAGAAATATTAAAAGTTTAAAAAAGCAAAACTTGGAGGACTGGCTTGTCACTTAAAGGAAAATAGCTGGTCCACCTTAAAGGGCAGCCCACCTTAAGTGAGCGTGAGTTGTTGCTAACTTCGAGGCTAACCCCCTTTACTTTAATCAACTGGTGGCAACCAAGACACAGTAACTTGGCTTGGGCTTGACGTGGGGGCTGACACCCTCGCAGGTAATAGTTGATTTGGTGGAGACTCACTGGGAAAGTTGTGTGTCCACGACATTGCATGCAACATCATGGTTGAACTGGGGACTCAGTTGCCCGGTTTGCGAATAATACTGCAGCTGATGAAGGATGGATTTAAGCTGTTCGTGCATCAGTTATCGTTACAGCAGCTTGTTAATCAAACATGCAACGCACTAATCTTGTTGCTTAACGGTAAATAATAAGTTAAAGAGGGTCAGCTATCCGTGAGAATTGTTTTTTGAAAATAGCATCCCTAGTTAGGATCACTAAAAACTGCTGTGGCTAAGCAGTCTTCCTAAAAAGTACAATCCAATGTGTAACCCGCTCCTTACACATTGCTCCCAAGCAAAAAGTTCGGAAGGAGCTAGGTTTTAGTGAAATAACCATAAACACGATAAAACAAGCAAATTCAGTTAACGGCAACTTTACTTTGCATATGAAAACCAAAACAAATGAAACATTTATATTGTTATAAACACTGGGCCCCTAAAACCAAAGACATGTGTCCTTTAAAGAAACTTGGTTTGGTAATCACCTTAAGTCATGAAGCGTATTTGTCACTATGTGGGATTCCTCCACAGTTTCAAGTAACTTCCATGTCACAGTCTGATGACCATAGGGGGGGGGGGGGGGATGGTCAAAGTGTTTGAGTACAGATCAGATGGGAGGTCTGATGAGTCAGAGTGCATTTTCTAAGCATATTGTTTGTTTAGGCTGGTACCAACCCAGGTAACTGGCACGATCCTTCCACAGAAAGCTCAGTCGGCTGCTTCAACTGTAATAAAGATCCGGTTCCTGGAAATGAAAGTGGGAGGCTCAACATCAACTGTAATCGTTGGATCACACCTGACCTGCATTTTCAGGCTTACAGTCTCTGTTCTGTGTTCTTTCAAATGTCATTGTTTCTCTTGTGTTGTGCAACATCATTCTGGATAATAACATCATGGTAAGCGCTGACTGAATGCAACACATTGAAAATGATTTGTTACTCTCTGGTTCAAATTCTTAAATGATTTTGTTCTCACAAAATATGCTTAGGATGTATTAACACAATACAAATATCAGCAGCTGAGCCAATATTTGAGGAAGTAATTAAACTCATATCTTGCAATAAACTTACAAACATCACTCTCTCCCGGCTGCAAAATTGTATTCTTCTGTACAAACACTGAACCTAATCTCTTAGCAGTAACAGTAAATGTTCACTATTTTCTTTAATCAAAAATACTGCTTGACAAATCACTTAATGAAAGTTATCTCTAGCAGCATGAGGAGTAACTAGGAGGTCCAAATTAAAAGAAATTCACATTTTTCCTCTTTAAGAAACCTAACGTTACACTTCAAACATCAAGTGCGAAACCGGCACCTCTGGTGGTCTTGTGGCTTCTGCAGGGAGGTTCCTCTTGTTTCTCCGCTTTTGCAATGCTCAACGTTGTTACACTAAGCAACTAATGTTACTTCTAACTCAGAGACCCGTCCTATGACATCGCGGACTTTCACTCATTCTTACAAACTGCACCCCAAAACTTCCTGTTGATGCCTGGTTAATGTTGGAAACTGCACCCCAAACCTCCCTGCTACTGTTAGTAACTGTACTCCAAAACTCCCTGCTACTGTTAGTAACTGGACTGCAATACGTCCGGTCAATGTTAGTTGCTGCACTGCAAAACTTATGGTTAATGTTAGTAACTGTACTCCAAAACGTCCTGTTAATGTTAGTAACTGTACTCCAAAACGTCCTGTTAATGTTAGTAACTGTACTCCAAAACGTCCTGTTAATGTTGGTAACTGTACTCCAAAACGTCCTGTTAATGTTAGTAACTGTACTCCAAAACGTCCTGTTAATGTTGGTAACTGTACTCCAAAACTACCTGCTAATGTTAGTAAGTGCAATGCTAAACTTCCAGTTAATGTTAGTAACTGTACTGCAAAACTTACGCTTATTGTTAGTAACTGGATTCCAACAATTTTAATGTTGGTAAAAAGATGTCAAGTGTCAAGAATGTAATTTTAAAAGTCACTGCTACCAATTTTTTGCAGAACCAGTATTTTTATTTTATTATTTATCTATTTTTATTTTGACATTGGTTTGTTGACCCTATTAATCGAGGAGAAGATCTGAATACTTCCGGCACTTGAAAAAGACTGACACGTTTAAAATCTGCAAAAACATTTTGCCCAGACGTTTTTAGATTTGTGGGTTATATGCATCAATGTGCAGTAAATTCAAGGAAAAACACATTCAAGTACTCAAAAACTAGGTATTTTGCTCCACAAACTGATGTTATGCTGACCCAATCAGATCATAGAGAGCTGCTCTGTCTGGAGACAAGTTAGAAAGCCAGTCGGCCTCTGGAAAAGGCAGTGGGCAGCTGTCTGTCATGATGAATAGCCAGCGTTTAAATACAGTGTCATTGCATCTGGTCCCTCTGTCAGCTGTGCGAGAGGACATGCTAAACTTTCCCAGTGACATGTTTTCAGTGTTAGTAGGCTCGTTTAAATGAGTTGATAAATACTCTGGGGTCAACTGGAGGATAAGGGCAAGATCTGAGAACACAGCTGCTGAAACTGCTATCATCTGTTCTTTCATCTCATTTCTTTTTCTTTTTTTTGTGTAGACTGCTAAGTTCATGCAGTGGTCACACAATTTTGATAAGTCATGCCTACAGGCTACATGAGAATTCACTGAGAATTGAACCGATTTCCCTTTTGGTTCCACAACATGCCAAGAATAGAAATAGTTTCCAAGATGGATAGATGTTTTTTTTCGAAAGAATATTTTTATGGTATTTAAATTGAGAGTCAAAATTGTTTTACTTGAGACGAAGGAATTTGTTTCTCACACCGCAAAGTTGTAAAACCTCAAAGTTAAATCCTTTGATTGCCATTATTTATTTTTGGCACCTGAACACCATCAGATCACGTTACAGTGATCCAATGCCTGCCAGGTTTCACAGACAATCAGCTACGCAATGTAAACCCTCAGTGATATCATCTAATCAGTCAGATGATATGATTAGATGATATATTAATGTTAAGTCATTAATGTTCATGACTTAACATGATGTCACTGTGATGACTGCGTATGATTTTATGTAAACAGATTTCAAATGTGTCAGTCTTTTCCAAGTGGCGGAAGAAGTATTCAGATTCTCTCCTTGAATAATAGGGCCAATAAAACAATGTAAACATACAAAAGAAAGTATCAAAGATTTAAAAAAATGCTCATTCTGCAGAAAATTGGCAGCAGTTACTGATATTGTTCCTCTCTACATTCTTAGATTGTTAATACTGATGCATCAATGTGTACGCAGCATTTTACTGCTGGTTGATGTGAAGCTACTGTAACTACCAGTGGCAGGCCGTGTGTTTTATACCCGGGCCTTCAGTGCTGTCCTACTACAGTTAAACCACCTCCTAATAACCTCATTATGATGCCACAGCTACGGGTTATTATCTGTTGCTAGGGGTGTAACAATACACGTATTCGTATTAAACCGTTCGGTACGAGGCTTACAAACCGAACAATACGTTTGAATAATATTAGTGCATTTGGAAAAAGCAGAAGCTTAAATTGTGGGAAATATAATGTTCTTTCGGTGGAGCCACTGCGCTCAACCTGGCAACCCACCCAACATAACAGACAACGTGCTGTCTGACACGCCCACCATGGAAAAAAAACATTGTACTCTGCCGAGGCACGTGTGTTCTAGGAAGCTTTGCTAAACTAGCTTAGCAGGAAAACAACAGCAGCACACAACGCTACAAACTCTCCCCGCAGCGTTTAGCTGTTCCCTACTGATTCAAACAGGGCTAAAGCAATCGCCACACAATCCCCATTTCTCCAGACCATAATTATTGCTTTGTAAAAGAAAACAAAAGCCCAAACAGAGAATCAAATGTCCAACCCTAACCCTGGCATTACGGCATGCTTCGTCATTAACGGACAAGTCAAAATCAACGTAATTAACTCAATGACAAGAACTAACTCACAAGAACCAGTCACATATATTTATATGACAACAAGGCAACAAATCAATCCAGCAACACTGCAGCGCTAAAATACGCATTCCACCGCACACTGAAGAACACGAGCCATTCAAATATTATTCACATCAGAGGGAACAATATTAACCATATCATAAAAACGACACCATAGACAAATTAACACAGTAGAAACGCTACTGCAGTAAAAACACAAACGCAGTTCACTTACCAAAGCTGCTGTTCACTTAAAGACAAAGTCCATCCTCCTTTCTTTGATTACAAAGAGTTCAATGTCAAGGTTGTACAGAACATTGGTGAGGTTCAGTTCCAGCCAGAGGTCTTCCTGTGAACGTGTTCTTGAGTTGTAGATCCACTCGGGTCTCAACAAAAGTTTTCAAAAGCACCGTAGCTTGTAAGTGTCCGGTCGTGCTACGGTGTCTTGTTGCTGACTTGGTTAGCCAACTCAGGTTAGCGTAGCGTAGCTCCAAACACCAAGATGCTCAGTCGCAAATAAAACACATTCCCTGCCATAAAATGTGCAACGCTTCTCCGACGCTGTTAGCCAGGAATACCGTTCGTACAAATCCTTTTCCTGGCTGGGTCAGGGCTGCTAGCTGTGGGGTTGGCTGACCCTTTCTTACGATGTCCAGCTTGTCTTGAAATGTCCTTCTCCAGAAAGGCGTTGCCAGTAACTCCTGAATCCGTTTCTCCTCCTCCTTCAGCCATTGAGTGTTAAAAAAACAAAGCTACACCAAGCAAAACGCTAAAAATGTCATGTCAATGTCATAACTTCTTACATATCTTTCAACTTGAACTCTTACTACTAACTTCTGCTAGCTGCTTCAGCTTCACAACAGTGATGCTAGCCCACTGACCAATCACGGCGCACGTTATTGCTGAGCTGCACTTTAATGCTGATGTACTTGTAGGCCACCTAGACAGCTCTGACATATCAAAGAACACGGCCAACATGTCAAACAAAAAATCTGATTTGTTGAAGACTATGACAATCAACAATATCGTCCCCATTTACTTTAATCTGCAACGGCTTCCTAGCAGGCCTCGGGCCTCTCTTCTTACATAGAGACATAGAGGTGAAATCTGATTGGATAAAAGCTCTACTTAAAACAAGCTGCACTGAAAGCAGAGAAGGCTTTGCTGGCCCTGACGGCCCACCACTGGTAACTACACTGTATACAGTTAGGACGTTTATTCCGGTGGTTCCCAAAGGGTCACAAGATAAATATAAGGGGTCATGAGATGATTATGGGGTAGAAGAGAAGAAAAAGTTATGCAACATGGCATCATTTTTTGGGGATAAATCTTTGTTTCTTTTGTGCAATTTTGGATAATTTACCTTTCTGGGCCAAAAACAGTGACTTAACTGAAACCATCTGAGAGGTTTAGAAGGGGGGGAAATCCCTTTGGTGAAACTCATAGATATCTAATATGTGACACTGGCTTTTCATTTGACCATTAACAGCATAATTGGCCGATGTAATATTTGGGGTGATGTGTATGTGTTCATTTTAAAACCTTGTTATTTTGAAAGTTACAATGCCGGTACTACTACCAGTACAAAAAAGGATTAAATGCAGGTATTATTTAATTGGAGAAGTTTGATACTTGGCACTGGGTTGTTTCAGTTGATACTTTAAAGGTATCATGAACCGACACCCAGCCCTAGCGATTAATGTGGCTTGCCCCACCTGTCCATTCTGTATTCCTTCTACTAATAATATATTCAGCCTCTCCTCCACCTTGTGTCTAGATGTGGCTGGCCAACGCCTGTGATCACCAAAATTGCAAAAATATTAAAGTGGGTCAGGCCCTCTTGTGCTTGCGCCTGCGTTCTGTTTCAGGACAATAGAGCCGTATAATAATTCACTTAATTAAAATAAACTATAGCTCTGGAGTAAAACATACAATATTTCCGTCCATATTGGCTACTGATGATAACATCACACATAGGACAAATAATAATAGAGTACAATAAAGGGTTCTAGTAAGTTCTGGAAACTTAAATAAATGTGGAAATTTTGTCAGGGCGGTCGTTAGTCACATGGGTCATTAGTCCCACGCATGTCACGATAGTCGTTAGTCAAGGTAATGTCAACCATGCTTTTCCCCCAAAACTTAAATAAGTGGTTTTGATGCCTAAACCTAACTTCCTGTAAAGACGGAAGTTTATTTTGGAAAGACGATGTTACGAGCAGAAACTGAAACACCGTCCCTGACACTTTCAGAACTGACAGAAGGGAACCTAGAGCGCGATAGTTTGAAGCTTAGGGACGCTGACCAAGCGCCGGTATTTGACGAGTTGGGAGTGAGAATGTGTTGACTATGATGAGCCTGAACGTCGGAGTTTCGTCTTTCCATTGAAATGCACAGAATTCAAACACATCATAAACAATTTGTCTGAACTCTGTCTGGACCGGTTTATACGGTCCATATAATGGTTGTTAATGTGCTGTGCGTGGTCCTGTTGATGGCTTATGCTGTGTCCATCAAAACCGCTGCTGCACACATTGTTTTGGACATCACACCACAGGCAGGAAATTACTTAAGGACACGTTTTATGTTCAACCTCGTTGGCTGGTTTTGTATCATTCAAAGGCTGATTGTCGATGACAAAACCCCTCTTTTTGAGAGTACGATTGGCTCATTTTACGCATGAACTCGCCGCGGTAAACAATGCATGTTGCAGCACAGTTGCAGATAGATAGAGGTGTGCTCGAAACCTCAACGTGTCCTCAAAATCCCTTGCATAGCCGACATCTACGACGTACAAACATGTAGACAAGTCACAGTCAGTCTTTCCCTCGCTCTTTGTCTCACACACACCCTCACAAATCCACCTCTTGGGCGCGCACACACACACACACACACACCCAAGGAGACACACGTGGGAGGATTGACGCCATGCTGTCTGCAGTGCGTTGACGAGTATTGTTATTAACTGCGGTGTGAATAGAGGCAGCAGTACATCCCCTGCTCTCCGGCTGCTGCAGGGCTGCAGGGCTCGCCTTTGTTCTGCACTCCATAATGGCACGGTATAATTACAGTCTAAGCCGAGAAGGCACACACAGCAACATCTACCTTACCGCTCACCTCACCTCACCTCGCAGGGGAACAGAGGAACGTACGGGCATTCGCTGTTTTCATGTGTGTACTCATGTTAATCTGTTAAGTTAGTCTGTTTGTTGTTCACCGTCACTGGGAATCACTGTTCTTGGCAAATTCTAAAAAGGTGCTGGCTTGCTTCTCTTCATATAGTGCTTCATCGTCATACACAAAGCTCATCAGCATGAACTAAAATGACTTACACTCGCAAAAGAGCAATCACTAGTGGGCTTTCTTTCCACCTCAAACTGCCCCATGATTGGCTACTGATGACATCACGCGCGTGGGCCAAATAATGATACAATTTAATGACGAGTTCTAAATATATTGAAGATCGCAGTATGCTTCAAATAAACTTGTCTGACTCATTTCTACACACAAAAAGTGATTGAAGTTTCAAAAGACCGAAAAAAGAGAGCTTTATATGTAATCACGCAGCTTCTGAATTTCACCTCGAGATTTACAACGCACTTCGTTTGACGCCTCTAAAAGGTTTGTTGTCGTCGTTGTTTGTACCAACAGCGCTGTTAGAGCTGTTAGCTGCAAGCCCCCGGCCCATCCGTCGCCAAGTTGAGAGCCGTTGATAGGCGAAAGGCTCCCAATCTCCTATTTTGCACCTTTAAGGTCTTTACCAATCCAGAACAACGTGAAGAAAACAGAATCTAGACAATTGTTCAGCAGCAAATTGAACCCATCACATATATTCACATCAAAATATAGGACGTAAATAAAAACATTATACCATGAGCATTCATTTAGTAGCTAGGCAGGCCAGCAAAATAAGCTTTCATAAAGTCATCGTTGTCTGCAAAATAAAAAGTTAGGCCGTAACGGAAATAAGACGCCAGATGATCCGCCGTGTTGAACGTTTTTGTGTGCGATTACAGCAAGCTGTGTTGTGATTGGTTGCCAAGGACGAGTTGGAAAAATGTAACTTGATGCGAATAACAAATGCTTATTTTTTGGGGTCAGACATGATATTGGTTCGAAAACTATAATACATTCTTATTATCAAAATGATTAGGAACTGCGCAAAGCTCGTCTCTGTCAAAACTGTTTCTGGAGTATACCTTTAGAGCAGGGGTGGGCAAACTTTTTGGCTCGGGGGCCACATTGAGTTTTAATATTTGACAGACGGGCCGGGCCAGTAGCAGATGAATGGAGTGTTTGTGTGAACTAATATAAATTACAAGTAAAAGCCATGACCTGAAAAGTAACTTGCATTTAATTTCAGTGGGAACAGTGTTGTTGGTCACCCTTTTTAACCAGTGCGTCAACATTTGGTGTCAGTTTGGTTGTGGCAATTCTCAGAACAGATCTGAGGTGTTCATCAGTTAGCTGGGATCTTACACAGTATTTTGTTATCGCATTAATGCATATTTTATCACGCACTTACTTATTAAGTAGTCATTTTTGACACAGTGTTTTTAGTGTAAAGGTTAATACCTGTGGTCTTTTTAGCAGTTTGAGTCTTTGACCGGATCATACAAATATTTGACTGTCACATCTAACATTATCCAAGCTCTGCTCTGTAATGTCTTTCCTTGTCTCTCCCCCCTGTGTCACGGTGTGGGTACATCTCACTGGCGTCAGTAAACGTATCAGAATACCCTTATTGTATTGGCTAAACTGCATCACGTGACGTGATTTACAACGCATTAGTCGGTGTTTTTCCTGCACCGCTGAACAAGTGCTGTAAATGCTGGAAAGGAGCGTGAATAACTCCACTGCATCACAGTGGAGTTATTCAGTGAAAGGCCCGCGACCCACTGAAAACGGGTCCGCGACGAACCACCAGTTGAGAATCACTGGTCTAAAGGATCATGACTAGCGGTGAACAGCTGTTTGTGTGGAGTGTCTTCCGTCTCTTCCTGTTTCCTTCACCTACATTCCCCTGGGTCCTAAGCCCCTCCCTGTACAACTTCTTATCACCTCTTTGCACCAACGTACATTTATAACAAATACCACACATATTACACGGTAATCAGCGTTGCATATGTGTCAAACTCTATCGGTGCATCTCCGGTCTGTCTTTGTTCATCCTGCATCGCTCTGTTCTGTTCTTTAATGTAACGTTACTGGAGCGACGGAGCCTCTCCCAGCTGTTAGCAGACTATTGTGCTAGCAAGCAGGCTCGCTCGCGAGCGAGCTGTACCCAGCATGCAGTTCCGGCGGTGAAATTTTATAAATGTACAATTATTAGTGTTACAAATTGTTTATGTGTCACAGACTGTTGTGTGCTGTGGTGTTTTTCTCTGTTAAAGAGCGTTAGTTGTGGGTTGTTAATTGTTGTGTTATAAAGTTATGACCATGACTAGGGTTCCCTCTCAATACATATAAGAGAACTAGAGCTGACCGCAGTGCATTAGCAGCAAATAATACATTTAGCTGCCTGTTGAAAGCAGACAGCAGTTGTTTTGGCTATGTATGTGTGAAGAATTCATATCATACGGGAAATTAAAACCGGTATGCTGCCCAGCCCTAGTCTTTATTATAGTTTGGACAATTTTGTACCAATATTTGACGGGCCGGATTAAAAAACCCAACGGGCCCTATCCGGCCCTCGGGCTGTAGTTTGCCCATGCCTGCTTTAGAGTCATGATCAGTCAAACGAAGAAGAAGTCCACATCAACTTCTATCAAACTTTAAACTTATATCTTTATATTTAAAGACTGGGTAGTATCATCATCCGGTCATTATTGCTATCCGTTAATAACTTGATTTGCTGAGATCTGGAGGAATATTGCTACTAGTTGTGACCAAATCTGCCCATGTAAACATCCATTACAGTTCTACCTCTACTGATCTACTGTTTCTGCTCGAATCGAACGTGCACACAATGTTTTTTCTATCCAGCGTTTGATCATAAAGTGACCACATTTCAGGTGTGGTCACTTTAGGTGTCACCCAGAAGTAGTTGGATTAGAGAATCTGGCTAAACTGGAGCATGCAACCTCTCCGAAACAGCTGACCGGTCCTGCTTCTATTCAACAAATGGGTGCACTTTGTTACACTGTCAATAATTTATGTCAATAATTTACAGTATCAACTCTGAGAACCTGGTCATCTCAGTCGAAGCGGGTGTAACCTTTTGACATTTCTTGCCCTTCCTCATCCCTCCTTGTCGTCATCTAGTCTCGAAGAGGACGGAGGTTATAGAAAGGAGATCATTTTTGGTTTGCTTTGAGTGAAAATGCTTTTTTGTTGTGATATAATTCTCAAAGAACAGTCAAAGAACACATTCACCTCACAACCACATTATGTGTTATTGAGTATTGCTGTTGGTCAAAATTTACTGTATTAAGTAGAATATAGAACTTAATTTATGACGAGTATAATTAGGCTGTCGTTTCATCTGTCATCTATTTGACCTATCTACGAATGAGTTGAAGGGGCTAGATTGATAGATATTATGTTAAAGCTGCTCTAATCAATATTTTTATATCAGCAATGGGTCAAATAACTGTATGTAAAATAAAAAGGGTCACCTATAGTGAAAAAGAATTATCTTCCAACTCCCCACTTCCCCTCTGCTCTACTAGGAGTTTTAGCAACTCTCGTCTTTCTGTTGTGGTTCTCTCTCACAGCCCTTATCAACCTGTTTAAAGCAGCAGCAGCAGCCAGCTTTAGGAAAATAAAACACTGTTCACTAACTGACCATCACCAAAGAGCAGAATAAACAAAGTCAGCTACTAGCAGGTGAACACAGTGAAGCATTTAGCAGCTAAAGAGCCAGATATTTCCATGGGGAGTTGGTGGAGACCAAAACAGAGCTAAAAAAGAGAGTGAATATTGGACTTGCTCTTGCCAAGTGTCCGTATGAACAACTCCAAATCATACATTATATTAGGTTATTCATTCAAATCTTGTATATTGTTATTTAACAACAATATAATCATGAGATATTTTTCCATATAATAATATTATTATAGAGCAGAGACTGAACATTGTGAGGTTTAATCCGATCAGATATAGGATGAGTGGCCAGGGCATTCTTTAAGCGTGCAGCGTGTAGGATTTGGTCCCAACTAGCGGTGAGGTTGCAGAACGTCTCCCGCGTGTCAAGCGTATATAAACTACGGTGGCAGACATGAAAACGTGAATGGCCACATCTGTAGCCAGTGTTTGGTTTGACCTTTCTGGGCTACTGTAGAAACATGGCGCCTGGCTCTGTGAAGTTTTTTTTTATTTTTTTTTTAAGCTAAATTATTTCGGCTGCGGATTAATCCACACGAGGTGTTCTAATGAGTTTTCTGGCAGCAGACTCAATCCTACATACTCAGTGTAGTTTTGATGGTTTTTTGTTCGGTTTTGTATTTTATTACAACAATGGAGCTCTATGACGCAGATTAAAAGATTCATCAGGCTTTGGTTACACATCAAAGCGTAGCTTTCTATCACAACACCTTTTGCTCAGAATTTGTTAGCCACGGGACAAACACGGGAATCACTTCTATCCAAAATAAATATTAATACATTTTGAAAAAATCACTTTAAACTCATTGAAATGGTCTGATTTTGTTCGTCATCTTCCTGTTCCTCCTCCATCCTCCTCCTCCGTGCCATCTTCTTTTTCTTTCTCCCCTGAAGGTGTAAATTGACCTGCATGTGTTCCCACAAGCTCCCGTGGTTGAGCTCCGTCTCTTGCTGTTGGACAGTAACTCATCTCCCCTTGACGTCGGATGACAAATTGTCTCACCAAAAAAATAAATAATCTGTGAGCTTGTTTGAACACAGTCATTAGCTTGTGTTACTTGCTGAATCAGAGGTGTTAGCACAGAGAACAATTCATCCATATCATGTTAAATGAGATGATGCGTAAATGCTATGAAGTCTTGCAATTGCTTTCATTGACAAATGATTGAAGGAGAAGAATTCTTCATGTTTAGGATTTTATATTCCAGGTCAAGTACTTTTCCCGGGACTAAGATTGAAGTCAACTTGGTACCCGTTGGATACTTGGATACCCTTGCCATCCCCGCCAAACTGTACGCTTTGCCTTCCTCAATACGGGCAAAAAAGCAAGACATTTTGACAACATAGCAAGACCGTGCCTCTAAATAACAGCGCTGACACAGCGAGGAGGGTGTGCCCGGCGGTCACAGAGGTGAAATCAGGGAGGAGAGGAATGTTGGCCGCGGATGAAAGCGGGAGCGTGGCCTGCGATGTGTAATAACTCTCCGCACATCAGCCTGTTGGTATAATAAGACAGATCCTAGAGGCAGGAGGAGAGAAACCAGAAGGAAACATGCCAAAACATCTCTCTCTCTCTCTCTTTGTCCACAGTGTGTTCTAATTATTATCTTTTCCAGTTGTCACGACAAAAGTGATGCCGTCAAAGCTGCTCAACATAATGCTGAAGGGAGTACCTGGTTTATTCTTCACATTCAATTCGGTCAATGTTTATGGCACAACAATAGTGTGCGTGTGTGTGTGTGTGTGTGTGTGTGTGTGTGTGTGTGTGTGTGTGTGTGTGTGTGTGTGTGTGTGTGTGTGTGTGTGTGCATGGCCGGTCAGAGTGACAGCACAGCCTTTAAAGAGCGCTGTCAAAACCAAGATTAGTGACTAAAGAGGGACCCGCAGGCCTCGGGCTCCCTGTCTAAAAACGTCCGTAGAGCCTTCCTTTTACCTCAAGCTGGTAGGATGAAATCCTCCAGGAGCTGCGATGCATTATTAAGTATTCAGATCCTTTACTTATTAAGTACGTTAAAAAATACTTCATTGCAAGTAAACATCCTGCGTGCGCAACCATTCTTAAATAAAAGGTAAAAGCTGACCGTAGTTTAAAAAAATAAAAGGATACACAATATGTAGAATAATGGCTGCTGTGGCTGATATGTTGTCTTATATTTAGATTAAATAGGCATTCATGTGTAAGCAGCATTTTTCTGCTGTAGTTGGTTGAGGCGCAGCTACTTTGAAGTACTTTAATTAGCATATAGACCTATGGGTCGGGCAACCTCTGGAGGTCAGGAGATAAATCTGTGGGGCCCTAAGAAGAAGAAACTTGTTACGCAAATTTGTGTCTCTGTATATATACACAGATATATACATATATATTCAAATATATATATATACATATATATACAATTATATACATATACATATATATATATATATATATATATACATACACATACATACATACATATACATATACAGACATATACATACATACATACATATATTATTTTTTTAACGTTGTTTTTTTGTGAAATATGTGATACTTTGGTAGAACTGGAATATTTTCTCCTGAAATGTAGTGAAGTAATAAAATAAAAAATACTCCTCGAAATTGCACCACAGTGCGGAACATGAATATCTGCTATAATAGCTGAGCACTAGTAGAGCTACTCCCACTACCACGGCGTGACTCCGTGGTGGGACGCCTGTGTGCTTTTTTTCACACCCGACGCAACGTTTGTAGGCTACAGGTCAGACTGCATCTCGTGTTAATTGCAGTGTTATACAAAAGGTAACGATGCGTTCCAAATGTCGCTGATTTCCTCACACTGTGACCGGAAGTAAAGGGAATTTAGTATAATAAAAGTATACATTTAGCCGAGGCTTGACTCGGTTATAAAGGTGTTTACATATATCGCGCCACATGGCCCGCATTACACCGCAGACTAATAAATCCCATTAATAGCCTACACGTAAAATAGCACGTTATGTGAAAAAGAAGAAAAGAAATAGATCAGTTCCACGGAGATGACTTCATGCTACATCATCCTGTATCTGTGTGGGTAATGCTGAGGTTTAATTTGAGAGCGGGGCCCACTGTCCGGGATTTCCACCGCAGATGAGCGTAATGACCGAGCTGAGTGAAATTACAGTGTCCGCGCCTCCGCTCTGCCAAAATCACAACGTGGAGTTTCTCGAGAAGGCCGATGTTTGTTGTAATTCTCCCTCGTGCGGGACCACAGGCAGTGCCCTCAGTATGTGTGTGTGTGTGTGTGTGTGTGTGTGTGTGTGTGTGTGTGTGTGTGTGTTGTACTCTATTGCGTAAAATCATGTTGATCTCGATTAATGTGATTTTACGTGATTAGGTCTCGTCGCTTCAGCTTCATTATGAGCCCCCCCGAAAAAAAAAGAAAGAGATAAATAGAACACACACTGTGGAGTCTTGTGAAAGAGAATACGTGTGGGTTTCATTAAAATAATAATTGTATAATAAGGTCTGCGGCCTTTCAACAGCAGTTTATGAAGATACTTTGGTCTGATCCGCCTTATTTTGCCTTTGGCAAGCAGCAAGAATTTTATTTTGGTTTCATGAGCCAACCTGCCAATGTCCCCTTTTTTATGAAATCATGACGCACGGCATTGATGAATTATCATTTAAAAATATATCCTATACTGTCCGCGTGACAGCACAATTCATTTTGGGTTTTTTCTAATATAATTTCACTTCTTTAGACGTGTCTATATTTTGTATAATGATGCAAAGGTAGAATCAAGCAAACCACAGGTCATTTACCTCCGCATTAATAAAATCACAATTGTGATGCATCATAGTAACAAATAGCAACAAAGCTAACATTTTTGCAGTCATCTCCATTTATATTATTGTCCTCAATTGTCTGAAGTTACTTAATTTGAAAAAAACGACGGCCTTGAAGGCCACTGAACATCTCATTGGTCCAGATTTTCACACTCGCTAAATTATATTTTAATGGTTAAACTGGCTCTTCCCTTCAGACTTCTTTTTTACTGCGGGCATTAAGGCCTTCGCTCTCCGCCCAAAAAAAAGACACCCGAGAGGAGCCGGGTCCACCGCTCGCGCAAGATTGTCATTAGTTTGACTCGCGTGACACGGCGAGGCGCTGCAGCCAATGAGCGCGCGGTGTGCGCGCCAAGTGGGAGGCAGAGAATGTTCGATGCAGACTCACAGTGCGCTCCGAGGAAGAGGAGGAACACACTCGGCCGCCACACGCCTCTTCACAACACGGGAGGAAACGAGCATCTAAAGGCGGGTTGTTTTGGAGGAAGAAGAAGGAGGAGGATAATCCGACTGGAAGGATATTAAAAATCAGTTTAACGGCCCTTTTTTGTCGGAACTTCTTGTTGTTGTTTTCTTATCGAGTCTGTGCTGCACAGCCCGTCCTGCGTATCGTCCGCCTCAATACTATCAAACACAGAGCGTCGCGTTTGAGGACCGTTCAGCGGGGATGTAGCGGAGGGCAAACACACCTAAAGCCGCTTAATTCATTCAGCAGGAGTGTGTTGACATTAGTCGAAGGTAAAGGACATTTTTTTAAGCTGCTGTTGGTTTTTGGGAACTTGAACACGTCTCTTAAAGTCTACAGACCGTTTTTTATATTGATGGAGGGTTGCTTCATGATGACCCCCGCCTGGAGGTCGTAGCTGACCCCTTTTCTCATTTCCCACCACATCCCTTGCACATCTCCCCAATGATGACTATGAGCTCTATATCGGACTCTTTGGTCCAGCCTGATCCCTCCAAATCGGCGTTTTTGGAGTTCGGCGGCCACGGCTACCCCGGACACCAGCAGCCGTCCCCCGGCCTGTCCCACAACCATTACCCGGTCCACGGTCTGCACGCGGTCGGCCCCTCGCAGCACGACGGACCCTTCTCCTCCGGTGCCGCCTCGTACGGTCGCCCGCTGGGATACCCGGCCTATCACAGCACCGTGAGCGCGCACCACCACGGTGCCTACCTGCCCTATCAGCACGGGGGTCACGGCGGCGCGCTTGGACACAGCAGACTGGATGATGCGGGTAGGTTTGATAAAAGGACGTTTCATAAAATATTTTGCACATTTTTCTGTTACATCTACAGCGTGCTCAGTGGTCGATCCTGTAAATATTTACTAAACATGGGCTTAATGACCTTGTGGACATCGCTCATTTGTGTAACGGCTTCTCGGGTGCCGCTGAGTCGGAGCTGACAGATCTCCAAGAAAATAAAGGAAAACAAAGAAGGGGAGAACTCTTAGCCAATCAGAACCGTTTGTTTCATTAGGACGTGACTTGTGATATTTTAATGGGCCCCGCATTTTTACATTTTAATATATTTCTTTGTGTCGACTTAAAAAAACGGCTCAAGTTAAAATGATATTGCTTCTACTATCACAGAAGACCTCAAATGCATCAATACGCACAAACTGAATTTAAGAGAAATCCCGGGGGGTGGGGGGGGGATTATTATTCACAGATGTTTTATATATATAATGGTGGAAATGGTTTCTATGGTGTAAAAAGAAAAACATAAAAATTAACCACAGTGGAGCAGAATAATTGGATCCACACACAGCTCGGCCACAGCGCCGTGTTTAGTGTACTTTGGGGTTGGTCGGGAGATGAGTTCAAGGCCCGCGGAGACCGTGCGACTCTCCACAAGCAGCAGCCGACACCGGGCCTGCGGTGTCCCGCAGCGGCCCGGGAGCTGCGGCCCCTCCGAACCCAAACCCTCAGCCCATCTTCTCCCGGATAACATCCGCCCCGATGCTGCTCCACACACACACCAAGAGGCCTGTAGTAATAATAGTAGTAATAATAATAATCACACAAGATGACCAGAAATATATATTTTTAAAGTTAATTGAACCAGAAATACTTTCTGTATTTTATAGATTTGTATTTCTTTCTAAATAAAATACCACACCAATAACATTTGAGACAAAACTGTTTATTTTAATAATCCATTTTTTTTTAAGGTTACTTTTCAACCTTTCCCCGCTGTGAGAGATAACGATGACTTTAATTCACGGACCAGCCATTTAAATATATACTTTTATGTCTGATGGCGTATGTCTTTAAGAAAGTGACATTGCGTTTTAAAAAAATGCAACAACAAAAAAATCATTACGTTGATATGATTCACTTGTTTTATTAGATCCTTCATTGTTCTGATAATTGGTAGTGAAGAAGAGCGATCCGGAAGTGGCTGCTTGTCAATCGTCAAACATGTTACATGATTGTTAACAGATGTAGAGCCTGATCATGTACTACTATTGCTAATAATAATAATTATTATTATTATAATACCTTGTTTACATATTCAATTAGAGAAATATTGGACTGAAGCACATGTCTTTTTCTTTCCTCTTCTTCTACTACACGTGCACGGCCTCAGCACAAACTCAGTAATAAGTCTGACTTCTTATTTTGTTCATTTAAAATAGTGCAAAGTTGCCAAAATACAAGAAAAACGGTGCCTATAAAAAACAAATCTTTAGTGATAATCAGTCAAAATATTATAGAACAGTTCACGGATGTACAAATATTGTTACACATTTATACATTTAAATAGAGCAGAAACATGTCAGAAACTAAACGTCTATTTATTTTTACGTAAAGTGATGTCATCCCAACTCAAATTTGTGCCATTTCCATTGTTTCTATATCTACGACTGTAAATCATTTAATTCAAAGTTAAATTCAAAATTTCTTTCAGAACGTTTTTTGTATGATCAATAGTGAGTGAAAGCCCCGCCTCAGCACTTTCAACTGGCATTCTCAGCTCATCTCGACAAATAAAGTGCTGTTACTAGAAATAACAAAAAGACCCCAGCACAAGAAACACACTTGATATTGCTTTATCACAATTATACTCCAATTTTCTAATCTTGCAAAAAAGTTGCTTCACTTTAAACTGACAACATATTTCAGAAGTCCGCAACAGAAAATGCTGCATTACTTCCGTCAGCTGTGAAACATTAAACACGATAGATTATCATATTCTTTGGGAGTGGCGTCGACAGCGCAGTACTTTACATGCAGCACTGCTCCCAGTTCCCAAATAAATTAATTCAATTTCTCTTATTGGAGTTTTATAACGGTTATCAAGTCAAACGCTGGTGTCCAACTGAACACTCATCCGTTTGTCTGTGAAGAACCTTTAGAGAAACAAATATGGTTATTTCTGTAGTTTCTGTAGTTTCTTGTATTTAAGTGGGGCTCCACTTAAATACCTCTCTACATGTTTGGTCTTAATAAGGTAAGACCCATAGAAAAATAAAAAAATCAATCAATGGTTTATTTTACAAGCAGGGTGGTCTGAGGGACCCTAAACAATGAAGCAAAGCCAACAAAACACACGGGTTAAAAACACAGTCGTGCTGGTCAGAAAATGTACATTCTCACATCTTCTTTTCCAAAAAAAGTGGCCCATCTCGGAGTGCCCTTTGTGTCCCCCCCCTTCGGTGTCGCAGCGCTGCCGTCCCTCGCGTCTCTGTTACAGAACCCGAGCGTCTTGTGGGGCCCTCGGCTCGTCCACAGCTGTTCTCTCCTGCCACTGCAGGCTATGAGCTCATGTCATAACAGAGATCAGCGTGGGCGGACGGACACGGTTGTACAGAGAGAGAGAAAAAAAAAAGTGAAAGAAGCTGTCTCGGCCGGGCCGAAAGTAAAAAGAGGATTCATCTTTTCATTACACTCGTGACATCATATTTCATGACACTGAATTGCACTTCGTGGCATTTTAAATCCACCAACATATGTTCTCACAGGATTGTTTTGTTGTCGCAGAATTTTACAAATTCTATGTTTTGAAACATTCAAATTCAGATTTTCGCCCACTGCTGACACCGCAGTTTGATTCCGTTTTGTGGTTGAATCCTAGATGAGTTGAACTGCTTTGCTGTAAACGGTTGAGCCTGAGTGTTCCTTTATGGGTTTTTTTTTTTTTTTTTAAACAGACGTACAAATGTCCTGTGAAATGAATGAATGTTGCTGTTTACACTCTAACAGAGAAATGGATTTCTGGTTTTCTTTTATATCTACATAGTACTGACATGTTACGTAACTGTTTTTATGGGATAGAAATGTTGTTCATAAGCAATCATAAAAACAAAACCACACATGATGAGGAAAAAAGGCACAAAAAGCTAAAAATGTGTCACAAAACTTGTCGGTAGATAACAAGCGAAGACATTTTAAAAAGAGGTTCAGTTTCTTGTTGAAGGACGCGTGAGATGAAACACTGCGACTGATGTTTTTGGGGTTTTTCTTGCTGTATTACGGTGTCTGGTACTCTCAGTGTAAAATTCTGTCCCCCACAGAAACTCCGTGTTGACATTTATCTCGCTCCTCTCCTCCAGAACACGAGAAGCCCACGACGGTGATCGAGAACGGGGAGGTGCGGCTGAACGGGAAGGGGAAGAAGATCAGGAAGCCTCGCACCATTTACTCCAGCCTGCAGCTCCAGGCCCTCAACCAGCGCTTCCAGCAGACCCAGTACCTCGCTCTGCCCGAGAGGGCCGACCTGGCGGCCAAAATGGGCCTGACGCAGACCCAGGTACACTTTGAGCTGGATACACTCTGAACTTTAAAAAAAAGGCTAAAAATGAGTCATTGTTGGAGAGGATTCGTGGAAAATTAAAAGATGATTTCCCTAATGAACGCAAGCACAAAAGGACAAAAATGAAGTAACATTTTATACTTATATGAGGAATTAAAAAATAAAAAACCCACATTGGTGAAGGTAAAAAACACAACTCTTCTGTGATGACAGGAGCAGTAAACATCTAATTTGAACTAAGTGTTAGTTAATTTCTCTAATTTAGGGTGTATGTGTATCATCTCACTCTAAGAATGCATGACTCACTGTGAATCACTGAAACCCTGCAATGCATGACTGAAACATCAGTATCAATACAACGTACACCTTTTTATTTCTATGGAAAATAGCCGTGAGATTCATTCTAGAATGTGAATCCGTCCCGTCGTTGACTTGTTTCTGCAGATTTGAACTAAAGTGTTCTTTGGTTCTCAGTGAAACACAGAAGCCTGTGTGGGTTGTAACTGTGAATCTACATTATTATGTCTGCAGTCGAGGTTAAGGGGAAGACTTGGTTTGCCTCTCAATGCTTTTTGATCCGTTTCTTTTCTCCCACAACGTGCACGCACGCACACAGACACACAAACATACGCGTGCTGTCAAAGCCAAATAAAAGCCTCATGGTGGCCATTTTGTCTGTCACATAAAGTCAATGAACCCGACACAATGGAGGCTGTCGTGTTGGACGAATTATGCTTTTTAAGCCTCTTGGAATTCATACAGTCATTAGACATTTTCCTACAAATAAATGTCTAATTTGCTAAAGTCCATTGATATTATCCATTTGATTATAGCTCTGGAAACAATCCCCCAATCAACAGGACAGATATTGGCATTGCATGTTTATTTTTTGTTTTGCCTTATTGCAAACATTTCCGTTCCTCTTTTCCGTCTGAATCACAATCTCATTAATCTGAGTAAAGACAAACGTGTCCGTGTGGCCTGTAGGGAGACTGTTTGGTGACTTTAGACAGTCACGGTCTGTTTCTCTGACTGTTTCCTCATTGTCTTTAATGTAGAGGGAAATAGTTCCGTTTCATAGGAGAGTTTCTTTAAAATAGGATCTATTTTGAAAGAACTTGTGCCATTATTAACAATAAGCAGAAAATAAAACACATTGACTATGTCCAGATAGTCATAATCTTGCTTTGCCTTCCCATTTAGTCGATTCAGACGTCATGCTCCGTGCTACAGAGGCAAAGAGCAGTAGCAATAAATACACAAGCCCCAAAGTTGAGAAAAAAAATGATATTAAGTTTCGCTATGGAATATAACACCTTAAAAATGAAGATACTGCACTCTTCCTTTGGTTAGTCCTCAGGAAGTAAAAGAAGGAAAAACACTGTCTACTAGCAGAATGTGTTCTTTCAGCTTCTTTGATTTGATGTTGCTAACACGTTAGCCATAACAGCTTCATAGGATAGAATACGTATTTTCAGCTATGCTATCAATGTTTAGCAAGGTGTCTGTCTATCTGTCAACTAATGTTCCGCTTTTATCAAAATCAATATACAACTTTAACGGTTTCATACATTAAAGTATGTAAAATAAAGGAACCTTAAACTTACCAGAAGATGATATAGCAGCTAATGAGAGCTGCTAAGCTAGCTACCTTTAGCTGCTAAGCTAGCTACCTTTAGCAGGTGTTAGCAGTTTTTTCCCCTTCTTCGTGAATGGATTTAGCTACTGCCCATTTAGATCAATTGAAGAAAAAAAAACTGAATTACCAAGATGTCAGTTCATTCAAATAGATACCGTATTTTCCGCACTATAAAGCGCACCGGATTATAAGGCGCACCTTCAATGAATGGCCTATTTTAGAACTGTTTTTATATATAGGGCGCACCGGATTATAAGGCGCATAGAATAGAAGCTACTACAGTCAAACGTTTGACTGGGGTTGCGTTCCCTCGGAAACTCTTTTTAGTCTTCTTTACTTGGCACAGGTCATCTTCTTGCTTCCTCCACTTCCGTACCATTGATTCATTAAGATTGAATTCTCTCGCTGCTGCTCTATTCCCATGTTCGGCTGCGTAGCTGACAGCCTTGAGTTTGAACTCAGCGTCGTAAGCGTGTCTCTTGAAAGGTGCCATTTTGGGGTCTTTATACACACAAGTGGTGTTGGACTAGGAGTAAGCACAGTACCGGTGTTTACCGCGGTGCGGCTTTGTAGTTTACCAGTCGTACTGAAACATTTTGACAGAGTGCCGTGTACAACCAGTATGGATCAACCAATTAACCAATTGATCCATATATAAGGCGCTCCGGATTACAAGGCGCACTGTCGTTTTTTGAGAAAATTAAAGGCTTTTAAGTGCGCCTTATAGTGCGGAAAATACGGTACATAACAGTTTGGGGAAAGAGAATGGGTAAATTCAGCTTGGCTAGCCGTTGGCTATTTCAACTTGCAGCTAGCTTTATTTTGATACAACTCTTTATTTACCACTTGCTCAGCATTCAGAGTAAATTCAGATATTTTCACAGAATAAATGTTTCTATGACATGATACATTTTTCAAAATAAAACGTGTCGAAAAGACAGATCCAGGTCTCGACTCAAATTGGACCAAATATGTAAGCTAGTTAGGCTACTGTGTTTCTGGCTTTGTAAGGCCGTGTAGTTATTAAATATAACACAGCACATATAAGCACAAAACCGAAACCGTTTTCGTCATCAGTACCACACAGCCTACGCATTCCCAATGTATAGACCAACTCTATGTAAAGATTAGCTTACCGTGTCAGAATCCACGGGCACTGCAGAGCAGTTCTAATGTACGTCATGTATATGTAAATATAATAATTTTTTATTAGTCATATAATGCTCTGTAGCATTATCAAAGATGGGCCACATTACACGTGTGGAAAAGTGAAGGTTTGACTGTTGAACAGGTGTCCCATTGGGATGGATACAGTGGGATTGTTTAAATACGATACACGCATGTGCACTGAGTAGCTATTAAAAGCATCTGACGTCATCAGATGAGCCGTCCTGATCCCATATGAATTAACCACCGCAGCTTTGTTTACACTGGGAGTAAGAGATGATCCGTTCGGTTGCCTTTGCCTTTTGTAGTGGCGAAGTGGTTTGGAATGCGGTCGGCTGCCAGCCATACTCGCATGCACGCTGAAGCACATTGTCTGTCTGCTTTGAGGTGTTTCGGGATCAGGGAAAGTGGGCTTTGACTGATTGTATTATAGTCTTTACAGTGTGTCAAGAGTTCCACTGATTGCAATTTAAGGATCTGGCTGTAGTTGGAGGAATGCAGACACATTTTTGTGGGCTTAGGATAAATAATATGGGCTTTTATTTTTTGAGTTCTGTGAGTTCTTGACCTTTTTTTTTTTTTACGGAGACAAGTTAGTGTCGAGGTGAGACCTTTTTAGAATCCGATATGTTATAAAAGGTGTTTCCCACAGTGTGCCTACTAATTATTGCCAGCGCCGACGTTGGTATTGTTTCCTGGAAACACCTTCTGTAGCAGGAAGTACCACAAAAGTGGTTTGGAGTACTTTGCCAGGTATTAATAAGTCTGTCTGTCTGTGGACAGATTTTACATCACAACCATGCAAGATGATGCACTCACCAAACTGTAGTTGATTAACAAAAAAAAAAAAAAGGTAGAGTTCGAAGATGTGTGTTGTCTGAGCATGGGTGCAGGAAGGGTAGGAAGTAGGGAAGGGGGCCCTGGCCCGATTTGGCGGCACGGCTGATGCATGCCTCCAGGAAGAGCGCGGGGCTTTTGAAGTAAGTCCGTCACGTGACGGCTTTGTCTCCATAGACTTACATTGGCCAGAGTGCGCTTGTTCTGGGGACATGGAAAGCCGGGAGGGACGTTTGAGACGGTTTGAGTTGTAATTTTACTGGTCGCCTTCATTTTCTCAATGAAAAATGAAATAGGTCATAATCAAAGATTTTGCAGAGTCATCCGATGAGCCATCAAAGTTAGTGTTGGAAGCTAGAAAGTCTAACCTCGAATAATAGTTTGGTTTTTTAATAATCTTGTTGCACACCACCAATTAAGTGCTACGTTAATCTGTTTTTCTCAGGAGCAGTTATACTTTTATATTTTTACACGGCATTATTCCATTTATGTATATTTAGTGCTGAACCCAGACTAAACTTTAGCATTAGAGCTTAAATGATTAAACATTGTAAATATGGACATTTGTGAGGGTAAAAACACATGTAACATATAACACAATGTTGTGTGTTTCAGGCTTGTCCCTCTCTGGTGGTGACACAGCAAACAGACGGAGACACAGAACAGCTTGTGTTGAAACACTCAGTCCGCTGTAATTAGCCCGCTATGCATATATGTAGCTGTACGAGCTCGTAGCCTACGGTGCACATACACGCATTGCTCACATGCATGGAGACACACACACACACACAACCATGCATTTACTCAGACATATGTTGTGTGCATTTTCATACACGTATACAAATGGAAACTCAAACACACACACACACACTTGCAGATAGCGATCATGCGCCACATCTCGACCCTGCCTTCATGCCATTAGGCCGGCAGCCAACCGCTTTCCATCTAAATCTCCAATGCTCCCAGACGCTGCTGAGAAATGGCACGTAGCACGGTTCTAACATTTTTCCTTGAAACGCTCTCTATCTCTATCCATCTCTCTCACACACACACACACACACACACACACACACACACACACACACACTGCCCATACAGCTTAAACCGCCCGCCAAATGGACGCCTTCTATTTCAAAAAATCCCAGCAACCGTTTTTCGCCCAGTATTCAAGAACACACACACACACACATGGCGGCACCTGGCCTGCCTCTCAGCCACCCTCCTCCGCTAATGCCGGTGTCATTGGCCCCTGCCGTCGGGGCAGCCGTCGGCTCCGTGTTCCTGCTGGAATATGAAACCAATAATTACGGCAGAAATCCTGTCACTGAGGCTGCATTAGCTTAACGTGCTGTTGATTGACTCCCGGGCTCATAGCGCTCCGCGCGCTCACTCAAGGGTTTCATTAGCGCTCTGCAGGCGCTGACGCATGACAATGTGTCTGTCGATTATTGTACAATAGAGGCTCACGATCTCTCTTTTTGGATATGAGTGCAATTTACTAAATATAGAAATTGGAGAACTTGGAGAGAGAGTTTAAAGCGTGAGTTAATTTCTTAATAAAAAAGCATTAAGTGGTGTAATTACACTGGCATTGCTTCTTTATGGAGTGGTGCTTTCATTTGATGCATTTGCCACCATCCATACTAAATCCTAACCGGCTGTGGTTGACGTCAGCAGATACACTGGAACAATAGAGATCACATTAAATGTCAAGTTTCGTTTGATGATGGCGTAGAGGGCTCATTTTTTTCCACATATTTAGAGTCTATTAGAGCAGTCTGAAATTAGATTTTTTTTTTTTTTATAGAATAAAATATCTTCCATAGACCACTTCAATCGTCTTCATAAATACCTATAAAACTCCCAGGGTAATAATTTTAAGGGCTTTCAGCGCGGAGGAGAAAACACTTTTGGCGCCAAGTGTGTTTTCTCTTCTTCTTCTTCTGCCGCCGGCTGCGCAGCACCAATCCCTTTGGGCGTTCACTTTCTTTTTCCTTCACAGCGAAGTCAAAAGACGCAACAGTATCACTCGCTGACTGCATGTAATTATTTATGATTCATTTTTGTTCCCGCTAAACTGACAGGTTGCCCGAGAGGCGTAGCTGTGTAATTTAATGCTCAATTTGCCAGCATGCAGGAAACTTGAGAACCCTGCAATTATGTCAACAACGCAACTGAACGGTCTCTAACCACAGACAAATGATTGAAGTGATATACTGCTCAATATTCTGTTATGTTCTCATAGTATTATGTCTGTCCTAACTTAATATTGCCTCGTGTGTTCAAAGGAATCAACAATAACTAACCGTGTGTCTAGAGGAATCACAGTGTGTGTACTCTTATCATGTATGCGATGGTATTCTGAGATTCTAACCTACAGCATTCCTACAGAGGCGGTGTCTGTGTTAGTCACAGGTACAGAGATATTATTGTAGGCACACCTACTAATGCTGTTTTTTTATCTATTATATTACAACTCGTTACGCTAGAACTTTTTACAATCAGCAGCTCATTAGAACCTAATTGTAGGCTCCTTTACTGCATCGTCGTCTGTAGCAGGTGTGTCTGTGATTGGTGTGGCGCAGTAGAGTCAGTGAATCATCGTTTATTGTATTTTTCCTAATATTCACTGAGGGTGTTGCCTCTCATTATTTCGTGTTAACCTCCCTGTAATAGTGCTGATTTCACTTTTTATTCCATGGAAGCTGGGTTGACACACCTGCTCACTTCCTGGGTTGGGCTGCAAGAACAGGGGTGATGTGGTGCAGACGGATAGTTCTAGTTAACCTGTCAGCGATTTAGAGCGGCCGGTGAGACGGTGCCGCGATTCTAAAGCGGCGGAATGGATATTTGAGTGAAATGGCCCGATAACCTGATCGACTGCAGTGGCAAAGTTATCCGCTCCAATTAAAATCATTTCTGCCCGTTTCTTAACGAGCACTCTGACTTTTAAATAATAAACTAGAACATGGATTGAGTGCAAGTCCTAGTTTAAGCTAGAGTAAATACAGACAAAACGTATTCTAATATATGTTAACGTTAAACTGTTAAGTAGTGTGTGCAGATGTTTTGTGGTCTTGAAACACTGATTTCTGTTGCTGTGTCACAGGTTGAATACTTTGCATTCACTATCGTTTGGTTCCTTATATTTTTCGGTATATGTCCCACTGTCAAAGAAAGTGAGCTCAACCCTGGTTTAAGTGGAGAAAAATAAGAGACAGGCAATGTTTGTGGGCAGCTAAGCAATCATGGAGGAAGGACGGTTAAATTCAGGTTGTTTGGTTTGTTAGAGAAACAGATCTGTGTGTCGTCGGCGTAACAATGACGTGACAATGACATGGTCCCGCAGATAATCAACTCCTGAAGAAAATGTTTTGGGGTTTTATCGATCAATAACTACACTGTGTGATTTTCCAGATACAAGCAGGACGTTAAAAGATCAACTCAGTCAATACTTTATGTCATTGGCAAAGATGTGTGTACGTGCAGATGTGTACGTGCCCTCTCACAGTAGTGCTGAGCTGTTGGATATTAACAGACTGTGATGAACGCCAATGCAGATCCCACTGTTGTGAAGTAAACCAAGACTGAAATTAGATTTGAAAAAAAATCAGTATTTCGCAATATATTGCCTGGTAACACCTGTATCATGATGCGTATCGTATTGTCAGATTCGATACACAGCCCATATTAAATTGAACTTGTTTATTCGTCCGTCTTTCACATAATTAAGTTATTCTTCGTTGACGAAAATTGTAATTTGTTTCAACATGTTCTCAAAGTCTCACTCGCGGTTGCCTCGGGGTTTGTAACGCTGACCGTGTAACCGCAGCGTCCCCCGATATGAGTATTAACTCTTTCCCTTTGCTTGTCCTTCAGGTGAAAATATGGTTCCAGAACAAACGGTCCAAATACAAGAAGATCATGAAGAATGGGCCCTGTGGACCTGAGGGAGACCACCTCGCCCCCCCACCCGCGTCCTCCTCTTCTCCCTGCTCTCTGTGGGACATCAGCATGGCCGCCAAAGGCGCGCCAGTGCACTCTGGAGGATACATGAACAATTTTGCTCACTGGTACCCGGGACACCAGCAGGACTCCATGCCGAGGACTCAGATGATGTGACGGCTGGAGGACGGCTGGAGGACTTCAGGACAAATTATGGATTTATGCCAGCGAGCTGACTGTTAGGGACGCAGACATCGTCACGGACCCGAGCCACTCTGGAGGCAAGAATAACATAACTGGCAGAGATCAATTGCAATAAACAGATACTGTGGTTTTCCTTTAAGCTGGAGCGGCAGGGGGGGGGGGGGGGGGGGGGTGGGGTCTACTAAAAAATATAATATCTTAACCACGACTATTTAAGGCTTTTCGCACTCCCAACTTGTCAAATACAGAAGCTTAGTCAGTTGCCCTATACGTCAAACTATGACGCTCCACATACCCCCCTTATTTTGCTTGAAACTGACTTGTTTTAACTCACACAACGTACTTAATCTACGTCATGTACGAAACACAGCGTAACAAACGTACTTATTTGAACCCAAAACCGTGATCTTTTCCTCAACCCAACCAAGAAGTCTGGTTTCCTAAACTTAACTAAGTAGTAACATAAACGTATCTTCTGTCATGAACGCAACGTTCATGACAGAAGATAGACCCGTGTTGAGGTCTATCGGACTACAGATACTACGTTAACAAATGACACTAAAGGGGAAGTGACCAAGCGACCGTATGTGACAAGTTGGGAGTGAGAACGTGTCGCAGCAGCAGCAGCAACCCCAGAGTGCACTGAATAGAGCAAGGGCTTGTTTAATAATAAACGTATTCATAATCATTTGTAAAAAGGGTGAGCGTGTTATTTCTTCTCTCAAAAAGTGAACATAGTCTGACTTCATTACAGCCAGTCAAGTTATTTCTGCCTCCAGAGGAACTCGGCCTGGCAAGACGTTTGTGATTAAGCTACAACTCAAAGCTGATGCCAGCCCTGCGTCTCTGATTCTGGACATTTCAGGGGTTTTTTTCCGTCTATTCAGCGGCTTACGGTGTGGCGGGTACGCGTGTGAAACGAAGGGTTCTTCAGGGCGTCTTTATATTTGGTCTTTATGGATCCGAGTCAAAGGACCTTCTGGTTTGCTAACGTTCAGAGCCAGATCAGATTAAAGAACTAAAGGAAAGAAGAAAAGTTATTTTGACTGTTGTGTCTATTTTTGTACTTGTGACAGGGTGTAACACTATTAAGGGTCTGTGGAGCATAGAGACCTTTAGAGAGCCATCATGGGACGTTGATTACAGCACCAGCAGACGCTCTGATAAGGTGTATGAACCAGCAGACATTTATTCTATGGTACTTATAATCCCCTTTTTTTTAGGACTATATGGGAAATAGGCACTGAATCCACACGGTTACTTCATTGTATGAGTCAAATTTTATAGATATATATATTTTTTCATTGTAATAAAAAAAAATCGAGAAATGTATTTGAAAGCTATAGTGGGGAAAAAAATGACAGCAGGTCATTCAAGGCCAATGTGCTTTTTGCCTTACGCTCCAGCTCATCAATGTTCAGTTCGTGGCCAGGAAGTGGATTTCCGGAGGCTTTGGTGGTACATGATGGGCTACGTAACAGGGATGAATCAACAGCGGCTCCATAATTGTAATTGTGAACATTTCATGTTTGTTTTTTGATTCTCTGACGGATTTTAAGTTTTGGTTGCAGTCAGTTTAAATGTTTCATACCAACACTTTCTTTTTCTGCTCACCTCCTGAAGTTTAAATATATATATATATATATATATATATATATATATGCTATGATCTGTTGACCTGAATTTATTCAGCAACCTTAAAATACTGAATTAATATTTTTGCCAATAATCCATTGGCTATGAGTCAGGACATGCTATGTTATTTGAAATAAATCAAACCCAGTGATCATTGGCACCCTATTCCACTTTCATTATTTAACTTACCTCCAACGTTTGCTTTTGCACCTTTAACTGACGCTATCAACCTGAGGCTTCGGTGATGTATCGCTGAATCAACATGTTCCTGCTCAGTGTATGGGTTCCTGTGTGCTCCAGTGGCCTGGAGACACTTTTCTCTAAAGTCGTAAATCAGAAGAAGCGGGTCACGTCTTCTGCCCCGCAAAACATCTGGAAAAGCAGAAAGAGTCGTCAAACGCCGTCAATGATTTTATAAAATGACCACGTCAATTATAGGCAATTTAGGACACAGCTTGTTAAATAAAGCTTTCACTCTGACGCTGTAATTATCTGTAATTGTCAGTCGAGGGAATATCCTTCTGCCTCGGGCCTTGAAGGAAAAGGCCGGGAAGTAGTGGATTACATCCAACTGGATTACTGCGGGCTAATCCTCTCACAACAAAATGGATCTGTTGAAGGAATATTACAAAAATGCATTCGTACATTATTGTAATATGCTGCTATAGGCTAGCTTGTGTTCTGTGGGGTTTCATTCTGATACTCCTTTTGGAGATTATGTAGCAGAGCAGGAATCCTCACTTCATTATCTTGTGCTTTTTTTTTTTTTTTTTTCAAGAACAAGAAAAGAAACTTTGTGTCTTAAAAGATTTTAAAATATTTGATTTTATATTTTTTTTCTTGGCAAAGGACTCCATGGGTTGAAAAGTATGTGGTGCTTATGAATATATCAAGTCATATCGCGCTGTAGTGTCATGCTGTGCGTCCCAGTGGAAACGTGACTGTCGTCATGTGTGCTAATAGAGCAAAAGGTTTGTTTAACACACATTGATGGAATCACTACAGTTGGGATAAAAGACTATAGGGCGAGTAAAAATAATGAACTTCATAGGATCCATCATGGCTGAACAATGTTAAGTCTAATTCAGCCTCCTTAAGATCCTGACAAAACTACAAACACTACTTTTTCCCAGAGATATTTAAGTAGTCTGTTAATATACAAGTCTGGGACGCACGTCGTCTGCAGCAATCACCTCCTTCCATCCTCAGTCAACACCGTACAACCCCAAAATACATCCCCCTGGCTGTTTACCGTTGTACTGACAGTATGGGAGCACACTGAGCTCTGGATGTGATAACATCTCAAATATATATATATATATAAGGAAACATCTCTTTCAACGTATTTTGATAGCTAGGGTTGGTCATCTCTCTCTGGTCATAAAAAAATGTTTTGTTATATTTGTTGAAATTTTCGCAGAGCTGAAATAAGCCCGTTACAAACCTGCCTACCTGCGGCCAAGCTGCTGGCTTGACAGCTGTGAGTATTAACAACAGCCATGTTCCTTGTTTACGTTCATTATCACAATTTTGCACACAGATAAATTCAGCAAGTGTGGCCCTCATTGTGTGTGGAGCCTCCATGCAAAACGATGCTGTTTGTCCCTGCGTGACTACTAACGGAGCCCAGTTCCACCGAGGAGTGTCTTCTATCGACGCAGATCAATCAGCCAAACCGATCAATCCGACGACCTCTAGTGTCAAATGAAGCGTTAGTTCCATCAGGACGACTGTCTTCATGCTTCATTCCTACACAATTCCCAGTATTGATAAGCTCTGACGTTATTGGTTCCGTTATCGGTACTTGGTGCAATTTACCATCACGCTGCAGCCTCTACCCGAGCCGTCTGTGTGAAGTGAACTATGACAACTATACGCTCGTTGCTATAAGTGCAATAAAACCTTCCCATCTAATAAGCCAATATTGTATCAATACACCTGTTCAAGGAGCATAAACACGATGTGTACAAAAGAGATATGTTGATCGGCTCTGTCCACAGTCTCACCATGATTTACACAACCACAGCGCGCTAACTCGGCAAATGGCGAAACAAGCTCAAACAAAAGCTCAAACAAAAGGCGTCTATAAGTCGACCAACTGTTTAGCTTTAGTTTGCCACGTATTATAAAATGACTATAAACTTTTCTGCTGGCTGAGACAAAGCAGGAGTTTATGTCTGTGTGCTTCATTCTTTCACTCAGAGGTATCATTTATCTTATTGATATTTTAGATTTGCTTCCTGTGAGATATCGTTGACTTTATATCGTGACTTTACTGTTGTAGATATTACTGTTGCTGCTTTAGGAACATTTTGGTGTATTTAAAAATGTAAATCAATTCTAATCCTGTTCTCAACTAATCTTCTTTTTTTAAACAATATATTAAAATGCAGTTATTGAGTAACAACTCAAAGAACCAAACCGATAAGGAGTATCAACAAGAATAGTAGTATCAATTAAATCCTAACGATACCCATCCCATATATGGGCATAAGGCATTTTACTCGTGCACTTTTCAAATGTCAATCTGAGCATTTTAAGTCACAAATGATGATGAAATTGTATGACTCCAGTATAACTGCAAATCATTTATGAAGTTTGATTTATTTAAAGCTAGATAAGCACACATCGTACAGGTGTGTGTGTAGTGTTTGATGAATGAAACGTCTAGACCACAAGCACATCAGACACGTTCTTCACTCGCACGTCTCACGCAACAGCTACGCCCTCATGATCATCCACGCAGCCGTCTGCACGCTACACTGCAGCTCGCTGTTCATGTTGACTTAATGAAGTGTGCAACGAGTTCAGCAGCAGGCAGAGAGGTGTTTCTGACTGCTGTTTAGAAGCACACTAAAACCAATTAACAGATAAATAACACACTATGGTGTCGACGCAGGTATAGTATGGAGACATTTTCCAGAGTTTGTCAATGTTTTTGTTCACTGTCAAGAAATAAAATAAAGTCATAGTAATGTACGTCTCCAGAAAAGTGACTACATAGTTGATAACAGTTTGAATTATACAAAACCAGATGTTTTCAGGAGCATGCAGATGCAGCAGCCATGGTGATTGGATAAAGTGCAGCCTACTCCTGGCTGTCTGATCAATTGGAGGAAAATCAGATGGATGAAATAAGACTTCAGGTGAACCCAGCAAAGGGAGGCCGTGGACTGTTGTGGCCACATCTTGACAGGGACCTGGCTCCATCGCGGATCAAGATGCACTTGGCGGGCGGACGCAGGACTTCCGGTGCGATGAGAGGAGGCGGACTCTCTTTAAACGATGCTTGGTGGTTGGGACAGCGTTGCCCTGATGTAACATTCTTTATGTTGTTACGACCGGCTCGGAAGTCGCAACATAAGGAGGGACACAACACCAAGTTAGATCCAAAAAAAGCAAAGGTGACAGTTTATTACCGGACACGTAAACATGTAAACATTGCATAATGTTGCATAGTGTGCAAATCCAACTGAAGACCAGGGTCTGGTGCCAGGAAGGTGAGAGAGAGCGAGGGCGGAGCAAGGAGGCGCTTATAGTCAAACCCACACCTTCATCCAGATGCCCTCAATCACTCATCAGGGAGCTGCACCTAGAACTCAAAGACATAGAACACACGCACACACACACAAACATTCACAGCAGGACATATAATTATACGTAACAATGTTAAGATGCCGGTCGTATTAGCTGCCCAGAGAATTGTTTTGTTGCTGCCGTTTACATTCCTCCTGATGAACTGTTATCCCGAAGTTGTTGACTTTACTAGAAAATTGCGTGGAAACCCGTCGCCTCAAACCATTTAAGCTTTTATACATGGAGGAACTAAACAGGTCAAGTTGTGTTAACATAGAACCTTAAATGGCTGCAGTAGACAAATTTAATTAAGTCCACATTAGTAATATTTACTAAAAATCATCAAACCAACTAGCCAACAGTCTGCAGAGATGTCCAAAAGAAAAGATCACATTTCGGGTGGAAAGGGAAACACACCTACTTTCAAACATTATGAAACACTTTGAGATCAACAGGTTTTTGGATATGCGCATGTATTGCAGCGCTGACCATTAAGGAAAGGTGGTTGGAGTATTGCTGGGTGGTATGATCAAAAATCTGCATCACAGTATTTTTATTATTGTTTTTATATCTGGAGGTTTCTCTGTATATCACAGGACTTTCTTTTTTGCATGACTGGGTCTTTTTATATATTCATGGTGAAACATTTTAACGTCATCATTTATAAACTGAAGGTTTAATTTACTATGGGGTTTCTTTGGACACACAATTATACAATCAGGGAAGAAGCAGAATGCATTAAACTAGTGCAAAATGTAAACAATTCTTAATGTGCAAACTGCAACATAGTACAAAAACAATAAATACGTAAGTTATTCCAACAACTTTCTTTTCAAAACAAAAAAAATCGAAGATAGTTGTATAAGCGCTATAAACTGACTGCAGGTCTGTTGTTCTAGAAAAGAGAGCGACTGTACGTCTGTGTTGGTATAATGTTGGGATAGCAGTTTGGCTGAAGTATTTCTGCCCCAGCAAGACATAACGTGACCTTGAATCCAGTGTTTTAATCAGTGTCCTTCTCAACTGTCTGTAGCGAGACCATGTCCCGTCATGTTATTGCCTTTCTAATATCGCGCCACCGTCATATGTCGGGCCTCGTGGATGTGCCTCTTGAAGCAATGTCTGACCCTTTGGCTTCCCTGGTACACAAATTCCTCTGGTGCATCTCTGCTTTCTCTTTCTTAGTCCTCCATCTCTCTTTCCTTGTTCTTGAATGGGCAGTAGCGACGGAGCCTTTCCCAGCATGCTTTTAGCTCTCAGCTATAACCAGCATGCCGCTCGGTAAATTGGTAAATGTACACTTATTAGTTTTACAAATTGTTTATGTGTCACAAATTTTTGTGTGCCATGTTTTAACCTGTTAAAGAGTTAGTTTTGGCGTATTAATTGTTGTGTTCTAACCATGAGTGAGAAGGTTATGCAGATATTAAGGAGCCCTCTCAATGTACTCTGAGTCATCCTGGCCGTAATGCCGTGTTCACACCAAACATTCGCGCCGCCGGTCTCGCTGGGGACTATTTGTAGCAACAGTATTTACAGTAGTCATTGAATCCGCAAGGCTCAGTCCTGGGCCCCCTTCTCTTCTCGCTCTACACAACATCTCTGGGTTCTGTTATTCGCTCGCATGACTTCTCCTACCATTGTTATGCCGATGACACCCAGCTGTTCTTGTCATTTCCCCCCGGGGACACTCAAGTGGAGGCACGCATCGCTGCGTGCTTGGCTGACATCTCGAAGTGGATGACGACACACCACCTCAAGCTCAACCTGGACAAAACCGAGCTACTGTTCCTCCCGGGGAAGGGTTGCCCGCACCGAGACCTGTCCATCACCATTGATGATACCGTGGTGATGCCAACTCAGACTGCGAGAAACCTGGGTGTGACCCTGGATGACCAACTGTCGTTCTCAGCAAACATTGCATCGGTTACACGCTCCTGCAGATTCCTGCTCTACAACATCAGGAGGATTCGCCCCTTCCTCACTGATGAGACGGCGCAGGTGCTAATCCAGGCTCTTGTCATCTCCCGCCTGGACTACTGCAACTCACTACTTGCCGGAGCCCCGGCGCTGGCCATCAGACCTCTGGAGCTTGTCCAGAAAGCTGCAGCTCGCCTGGTGTTTAATCGCCCCAAGTTCTCCCACACAACTTGCCTTCTCCGTTCTCTACACTGGCTACCTGTAAGAGCTCGCATCCAGTTTAAGACTCTGGTGCTAGCCTACAGGGCAGTGAAAGGAACAGCTCCTTCCTATCTCCAGGCCATGGTCAAGCCCTACACCCCGGCCCGACCACTTCGCTCTGCTACCTCGGGGCGACTGGTTGCCCCGTCGCTCAGAGGTCCCTGCGGCCGATCGACCCGGTCGCGGCTGTTTTCTGTCCTGGCCCCACAGTGGTGGAATGAACTCCCCACTGACGTCAGGACGGCAGAGTCGCTGCCCATCTTTCGGCGCAGGCTGAAAACTCACCTCTTCAAGAAGGCCTACCCTTCCGCTTAGCACTTACCTAGCATCTACTGTATTCATACTAGCTTATTGCACTTATTGTTTTTATATTAGCTTGTGGCACTTATTGCATTCCTTTATTTCTGCACTGTACGTTGGCTCTGGTTTATGCTCTTAGATGCTTGTTTGAGGTAGGGACATGCACTTATTACTTCTGGTGACTAGTTGTTCTCTCGAAAACCGATGTTGAATACACTTATTGTAAGTCGCTTTGGATAAAAGCGTCTGCTAAATGACTGTAATGTAATGAATACTTTATAACTAACTGTGTAGCTGCCATAACAAGCACACTTAAAACATTTTGTTCATGGAAGCAGATATAGTATAAAACCATTATTCAAAATGTCCTTATCTATGTTTTGATATATTGCTTATGAATGCTAAACGGGACTACTAAAGTGTGACCACATAATGATATTAACACTGGTGCCAGCAGTCATCTGAACCTGAACATGCACTGGCTTCATGTTGGTTAGAGATTTGGGCATAAAAGTGAATCACTACACCGTTGGCCTCGCATGGGAAACCTTCTTCCTCTTTCTCTTAAATCTAGCGCAGACAGTTGACTGTAGTCTTTTTAAAGGGAAACACATGTTGGGGAACCTGAACATTTTGTCCTGATACCAGAGGACCACAGAAATATAAATGACGTCACTATGGTGTAATTATTTACATATTGAAAAAGCTGTTTAGTAAAACAGTGTTGGAGGAAGCCATATTTCTGTTCTCCTGTCCCTTATAGCCCTCATAATTATATTCTACTATTCCCATTTTCTTTTCTTGCGAGGATCAAAAATGCAGACAGGCCCCTAACTATTTACTCTGCTACTTGGAGCAGCATCCTGTTGCCGCTGGCTAAGTTCACACCATAGAGTTTTATGGAAGACTTTGTTTCACAGACTTCAGACACAACGTATTGTCCTAATGAACTGATTGAAGGCTGGGAGGGAGAGAGAACATGGCAACACGACACTGTCTGCTAAAAAGAGGGCAAAAGAGGAAGGCGGCAAAAAAAGGAGAAAACAAAGGCCCACGCACACATACACACGCACACGCACACAGAAGTGATGGAGGCTTTTAAAGCGACATAGTGAGAATTTGTTCTCAATCTCTTACTGTACGGGATGAATGAAAACAGACTTATAACACAAAACTCAAGACTGAAACCTCCTGAAACAATGCACAGTTCAAAACAAGAAATCAGACTTTAAAAAAAAAAAACCTCGACAAATAACTTCCATGGATTTTTAAAGTTAAACCTGTTACCTTATGAAATATGTTTACTGTCTTATTATCACTGGTTTGACTTTGCTGTATGATTCTCACTGGCTCCAGGTTCAAGTTATACTTTGGATGCTGTTGATACTGTAACTCTTTTTGTTCAATATCTGACACCCAGTGTTGTTACATGAAACATGGAAGTCCATATTTAAAAGTAAATCCATCCATCTATTTACTTCCACTTATCCGGGGCCGGGTCAAGGGGGCAGCAGGCTTAGGAGGATATTCCAGACGTCCCTCTCCCCAGCAACGCTTCCCAGCTCTTTCTGGGGAACCCCGAGGTGTTCCTAGGCCAGACGAGATGTAATCTCTCCAGCGTGTTCTGGGTCTACCCCGGGGTCTCTTACCAGTTGGAAGTGCCCAGAAAACCTCTAAAGGGTTAGGTCCAGGAGGCATCCTGTTCAGATGGCTGAACCACCTCAGCTGGCCCCTTTCGACATGAAGGAGCAGCGGCTCTACTCCGAGCTCCCTCCAGATGTGTGAGCTCCTCACCCTCTCTGTAAGGCTGAGCCCAGCCACCTTACGAAGGAAGCTCATTTGGGCCGCTTGTATCCGCGATCTTGTTCTTTCAATCACTACCCAAAGCTCATGACCATAGGGAAGGGTTGGAACGTAGATGGACTGGTAAATAGAGAGCTTTGCCTTCCGGCTCAGCTCCCTCTTTACCACAACGGTCCGGTACAATTCCCGCAGCACTGCTGATGCCGCACTAAATCACCTGTCCATCTCACGCTCCATTTTACTCTCACTCGTGACCGAATCCACAAGATACTTGAACTCAGGGGCGTGGTTAGGCCTATTTTAGGGGGGCCCCCCTAAAATGTTCTTCAGCCCCCCCAAATAATTTGGCATTATTGGCTTTAAAAAAAAAAAAAATGATGTCATTAAATTAAACTATTGTTTCTCACATGGACAAGTTATTTATAACTCTAACATGCTACATATGTGCGTGCGTTCTGGTTTGTATGTTTTCTCCCCCTTCAAATTACAATCCAATAGCCTATCATCACACTTAACGATATAAAGTTGACACTGTCAGGTCCATTCTCCATCCATTGTGTGCAGTCCCTTTAAGAATTAGGATTTGGGAGTGACGCGGATATGAAAGCTAGTTTATCCGTCTTTCCTTTATAAGCAGGAAAATTATTTCTCTCTTTATTTGAGAAAAGTTCATATTTGTGTTGTCAAATTTCACTATGACCCTGAAATTCTGTCTCTTGTGTTATCATATACTGGATGCAAGCAAAACTACGGAGCAAAATCACACTCTTTCTGATTAAACCAATCTATGAACTGTCTGAAACAATGGATATCCGCGGCCCCAAATGGGCCCCAAAAAAATTTGCCGCGCACTGCGTGCACAAACATGCCACTCCCCTTGGGGCTAAGCCCCCCCTTTCTTTGAATCCAAGAAACGCCCCTGCTTGAACTCCCTCGCTTAGGGCAGTGACTCACTCCCAACCCAAGAATCATGGCCTCAGACTTGTAGCTGCTTCAGACTCAGCTGCAAACCGTCCCAGTTCATGCTAAAGGTCATGTTCTGAAGGAGCCAATGGAACCCCATCATCTGCAAAAGACTGGGATGCAATTCTGAGGTCCCCAAACCGGACAGCCTCTCTGGTCCTAAGGTTGCCACCACGACAGCCACCAATGACCCTCCAACCACAGCTCCTAGCATCCTAACATGGCCCACTTGGATTGCATGTCCCCAGCCTCCCCCGGGATTCACGAGAAATTCCTCCGGAGGTGGTGCCTCAGCCAGACGTTCCCAATTCACCCTCACGTGCTTGGGTTTACCTGGTCTGTTGGGCAGCCTCCCCACTATCTGATCCAATTCACCACCAGGTGATGATCAGTGGACAGCTTTGCTCCTCTCTTCACCCAAGTGTCCAAGGCATGGGCCTGCAGTTCTGACAATTCCACTACAAAGTTGATCATTGATCTTTGGCCGAGGGTGTTCTGGTACCAAGTACACTTATAAACCACCCAGACATGGTGTTTGTTATGGTCTATCCATGACTAGCACATTAATCCGTCAACATAGCACCACTGGGGTTCAGATCAGGCAGGCATTCCTCCCAATTATCCTCCTCCAGGTTTCTCCATTGTTACTCATGTGAGCATTGAAGTCCTCTAGCAGAGCTACAGAGTCTGCAGTTGGCACCGTTTCCAGAATGCCACCCAGAGTCTCCAAGAAGGTTGAATACTCCAAACTTCTAACTGTTGTTCGTGCATAAGCAAACAACATCGTCCTGTCAATTTAAACCTTCTTATAGTCTATGACTTAAACACGGATTGGTTGTTTACAATGTAACATTATCAGAGATCGGCGACTAGAAAAGCATAAATGATGTCCTGATCGCATATTTTACTGAACATTGGCGGATATCAATCGTCAGTAAAACTTTATTTCACACTGTGCAATTAATCTGCGGTTCACATGCGCGCCGAAACCGCGAGGAGGGATTTGCGAGGATCGATAGTGGTCCGTTACACCACTAGTCAAGACAGTCAGGGACTTAAAGAGGTCTCAGCTTGACCATATTCGTGAAGCAGAAAAGCCCTGAGCATTGATTACACTACATTTTTACACGGAAACCTACCTTCATCTGAAATGCTGTCATGTACGGTCGAGTATAAGTCTAGATTGGCCTCCGTCAGTTCAAGAAGGATGTCTTCATCAAAAGTTCAGCTGCATCAGGAAGCACCAATTTGTTTTAGACTAGGAAGATAAGCATGACAAGAGATAAAAGACACCTGAAGCAGATGTTTAACTGCATATAATGAATGACTGCAGTGGTGTGATGTTGCACTAGGGCCATTACCAACGTTAGAATGTACGAGACAAAACCGTTGCTTTCATAAGCAAGTCGAAGACTAAAAGCAGCAGCAGCCGTCAATTTACCTACTAATGTTTCTAGCTGCAATGGCTGCAAACTGTTTTCCAAGTTTGACAACACTTTCATTTGAAGCCGAACAACCAATTTGGAAACTGTCTCGGTAAAGGCCTTTTTTTTTTTTTTAACAAAATAAAATGCTTTTTTAAGACTTTCCAAGACGGACCATCACGGACCATCACTCTTTAATAGCAGAGAGATATATCAAAGATATATATGTTCATAAACTGTGTTTTCTATAAGCTATGCTTTCTAATACGGAAACTTAAAAGGTCCGGAGTAAGACTGTGGAAGAATAAACACAAAGCATGTGGAAGATGAATAGGAAACGGAGGAGCAAGACTCTTGCGTGAGGAGGAGAAAAAACTTGAAAACTATAAAACTGAAGACTTCACAACTTGCTACTGGGCAGATGACAGCATGTGACCCCCATAGAGTAGAAAGCAAAGAGAGAGAGAGAGATTCATAGAATGAGACATATTGAGAGAGAGAGAGAGAGAGAGAGAGAGAGAGAGAGAGAGAGAGAGAGAGAGAGAGAGAGAGACATGGAGAAAAAAACACATCAATTAAAACAAGTCATAAACAGTTGGGGGTCACTTTATATTTGCTTGTTAAACTTGACCCATGCGGTGCGAAAACACATAGGCGCTTAGTTTCGAAGTGCAACTGAGATACTGCAGACCTTTGTGTGTGTGTGTGTGAGTGTGTGAGTGTGTGTGTGTGTGTGTGTGCGTGTGTGTGTGTGTGTGTGTGTGTGTGTGTGTGTGTGTGTGTGTGCGTGTTGGCATCATCCACTAATGCAACAGAGTCAGACCGATATAGTCTCGTCGTCCGCCGGCAATGTTTGCGAGTCAGGCAAGTGGACGTGTGAGAATATGTGATGTCATTGCTTTACTCCTTTTTTTCATTTGTTGATTTTGATAAATTATTTTATGTATTTTTCAGTGTATTTTTATTATTTCAACAGTTTTTTTTCCCGTTTCATCTATTGTAGTTTTATCATAGTTGTCGTGCTTTGTTCAGCCTCACTGTTGAGCTTTCTGTTTATTATTATCTTGCTTTTGCTGCTTTGTCTGTCAAAGCACTTTGTAAACTCTGTTTTTAAAAGGTGCTGTATAAATAAAGTAGTGCTGGGCAAGTTAATGCGTTAATTTCGCGTTAACGCATTCATTAATTAACGCCGACAATTATTTTATCGCGGTTAACGCATTTTTTAAATTTATTATAATTTTTTTTTTTTTTTATTGAAAGACAAGAGACAATACATATCAATAACAACAATAGGATGATAAGAACAGTGGGATAAAAGCCAGCAAACATCCTATAGTCAGACTGTCTCATGTTTATCGTTTTGTATTGGAGATATGATGTCCCTTCAGGGTTGCCCTAGAGAAAAGGCGACTTCCGCTTCTGGTCGAGGGGGGGGCAGAAATAAAGAGAGAAGCTGCACCAGCTGTTGCTCTCCCTGGAGACTACTGGACATCGCTGCAGTAAAGTCAGCAGACACTCAGATCTCCGTGGTCAACTCAGCAGACACTTACATGTTAGTGCACCTATATGCTGAAATTCACGGTAAACGCATTTAAACGGCACAGATCGGGAGCGAGCGAAGGACTTTGAAAGTTAGCGGAAACATTAACGTGAGACAACATCCGGTTTCTTCAGACGAACATCCGGTTTTCAGAATAAGATGCCAACAAAGTATGAATTATATTCACATGAAGTATAAAACATGCTACCTGCATCTCGTGAACCAAATGTTATTGCCCTTTTGTTCATATAGCAGTACTTTTAAAATAAAAGTGCGCAATGCACTACTTTTGAATTCATTATTGAACTTTGCCATAACAATGCGATTAATCGCAAAAAATCCATGCGATTAATCGCGATTAAATATTTTAATCATTGCCCAGCACTAAAATAAAGTTATTATTATTATTAATATATTGCCTGCTTACTTCTGTTAAAGGATAGGCGTGTAAGATTTAGTGACATGGCCGGAGGCAGCGAGAGGAAAGTAACGTCAGCTCCAACTCTTTCACATTATAAACTTCCCTTCCGCCACTGAGTTCAGCTCATAGCAGCTGATGTCATCACCTCGTCTCACCTCCCCCCCCTCTCCAAGCCTGGCTGTGAATGCCAACGAGACGGAGGTGTAAAGCTGTCACCTCAGCTCACCTTCCGAGTGCTCGGTCCAACTATCCGGGGTGTTATGCAACGATCGGGCACTCGTTTTCTCTATACATGCTTGAGCAGAAGGGGGAAGAAACACAAAATACATAACACATGAAAAGCCACAAATCCACCTGGTTGGTCTTTGGAACTGTATTGCTGTTAGTCACATGAATATAAGGTACTGTTCGTTAAAAACCCAACACAATGGCTTTGGTGAAAACCGTTTCTCTCCCCCCTGAGGAGAACCAGTCAACAAGTCGCTACAAGTCCCTGTTTGCCCTCTCCATCTGTCTCCCTGTGATGTTCAGATACATTCCTCTCTGACACCTGGAAGCTGAGGGCTCAGCACAGGAAGGTAAGGGCCTAAACAAACATGGAAGGTGTCCCGGTGGATCTGTGGCTTAGGGCCCACGCCCTGCACACTTGTGGGTACGGTGGAGCGCGACATGAGAACGTGGACGATCTCCACTGAAAGTCACGATTTTTCTTCAGTCCTGTTTATGGAGAAAAGAACCACACACACACACACACACACCTGGGAGATGACTTTGTATAAAGGGCAGTTGCTCAAACTGCGGCCCGTATGCATTTTGTTGAAACCATCCAAGGTCCATTTCAATACTTCACTCTCAATGGTGTAAAACAACGAGAAGAACTCCCACACAATGTCTTGCTTACTGCAGGAAATACTTAAAGAGCAATTGACGTAATATGTCGCGCGACCATTATAGTGAAATACTTGACATAATAACGCGTATAACCAGCAGGAAAGTGTGGGTGTCAAACGCAGTACTTGAAACATAAGGTTGTTTTCCGTAAGGTTGTTCTCCGTAACGTTGTTTTCCGTAACCTTATTTTCCGTAACTTTGTTTTACGTAACGTTGTTTTACGTAACGTCGTTTTACGTAACGTCGTTCTATGCAGCATTGTTTTCCGTCGCATTGTTTTTACGTAACCTTGTTAAGCTTGTAACATATATTTACATAAGACTACATTGTTAACATTGTTCGCAAGAAGTGTCCTTCTCTATGCTATAATTCCTCATCACGCCCTCTTTTTGTTGGCTAACCTGTGGGTTTGGTTGGTTGAGAGCCTGGAGAGCAGCTTGTTTGTTGCACACACCACACACACACACACACACGTCTCTCCTCCCCTCTCCAACTGTGTGCCACATGAAAGCAGTGTACACCCGTCTCTCTCTGTGTTATTAGTATCCAGAGACTCCAGAGTGTCTGCTCCACTGTCACCTCCCACAACCTCCTTTACACGCACTCTGTATGTGTGTGTGTGTGTGTGTGTGTCTATAATATATAGATGGGTGCAACCTGTATCTATTGTCTGACTCACTCTGACGGGCAGACCAGCAAAGCCCCGTCAGCACACTTTGAACACCTTTGTGTGTGTGTGTGTGTACTGCACACGCAACTACACGCTGAAAATAATACACTAGTAGCTGATTCAAACATAGGCATTTTTATTTTTTAACTGAAAAAAAAGCTCCTAAGGCACAAACTGCTGTGCCAACTTTGCTCTATAGTTGACACTATAAATAAAAAAACCTGAGTACAGCACATGTTTTAAAATAGAAAATAGAAACAACTTGTTTTTTTTATGTTTTAGCACCAACTCGCCGTCGCTTTTGCTCTTGATTGTTTTTTATAAGCGGTCAAAGCCTTCTTAGGGTTTTATCCATGACCATCACTTTACTTATCATGAAGTAGAGCACTGCTCAGCCTGTGAAAACTACTGTATGATGGCCTCTGTGGCTCTGGAGGAGCTTTGTCAAATTACCCTGATGATGTCATAGTGATGTCATCAGGGTCAACTTGGTTGAGGGTTGGAGATTTCAAATCTGAAAACAGAAAGCCTGCGTTTCACAGGACACATGGAGTTTGAAGGATTCGGGCGTTTATCAAGCAAGGGGGGGGGTCTAATGAAAGACGCTACATTACGTTGCATTATGGGAGATGTAGGATGCAGCATTTTCGGAGCTTGACTCATATGAAGGGATAAAGGTCGGGATATCTCGGCCGACGGGGCTTCAGTTTTACTCGTTCTTTTTCAAAATGGGAAATGCAAAGTGAGACACTGAACATAAATCAATCAAACATAAATTACGGGCAGATTCCAATAATCCGCCATGATAAGCTGCACAGGCGGTAGAATTCTCATTCTGTCTTCTGCGTTTGGCTGATATCAATGTTATATTTGAAAAGGTGATCAGCCTTTCAGTGTTGTCCGCCTTCAACATGATCTGTACATGTAAAGCCCAACATATCTTGAAGTTTGCCGTGCTGTTGGGGCGGGCTTTCATTTGCTGCAAAGTCTGGAAGATGTCTGTAGTATTCCGTTTTAGAGGGAGAATTCTATGTCAGAGGTCCCTTTCCAGAAGAGGAAATGAACGAAAGACTTGTTATGGCATAAATATGGTCATATTTAAAATATGAATATTGTATTATCAGCAATTTCAAATAACTAAATCTGTCTCAGCACGGAAAAGGATACAGCAGTCACCCGCTAATCTCCAGAAGTTCATATGAGTTCCTAAACTTCAAAGCTGAGGAAAACAGGGCAACTGAGGCCAACATGTGTGTGACAACACGTGTGTCTGATGATCACTGTCGGATGTTTCTGTTCCCAAAGAGCGCTCCGAATCATCCCCCCCAAAAAAACTAAACCCCACAGGTGTTCGAGCGCAGGGCTCCGGTCAAACTGTGGCGCAGAGCCCGTGTTTCAGCGTCAGTAGACAGCTCCCAGACTCTGTGCGGCCGACGGCGCCGTCGGTGGTGTGTGGTGCGTCGGGCCCGACTGTTGCAGACCTAATTGTGCACCCTGCTGCTGGTACCAGTTCTGGTGCGTGTAGTCTCCCATGCAGGTGGGCGAGGGATCCACGGGAGGCTGATAGGGTCCCTGCCCTCTGGTGGTGGGATCCACCAATGCGCTACTCTTGATGCTGCTGCCGCTGCTTGTGTTGTTGTTGCTGCTGCTGCCGTCGTCGTCGTTGTTGTTGTTGTTGTTGGTATTGCCGTTGTTGTTTTCCCACACAGCTGGCGATGGAGGAGAGTTGCAGGCCATGGAATCGCTGGCATCCGGACTTTGCTCGAGAGGCATTTCCCCGAGCGGAAACTCTCCGTTCTTGTAGAGCTTCTTGAACTTGGAGCGACGGTTCTGGAACCAAATTTTGACCTGGAGGAACGAGCATCAAATAGTGAGACAACTTCAAGCAGTTAAAGAACAAACGCGAAGCAATATTAATTGAAATGCCAATATTTACTGGTGTGTTAGCGCCAGTTTGGTCTCCACCAACTCCTTAAGGTGAAATATCTGCCACTCTAGCGGCTTACTGTCCAACTATGATTCGTTTCTGCTAAAAACAGCTGCCTGTCGAGGCTGGATATGAGATGGTGAAACAGATGAGTCGGAAATGAACGAAAGCAAAAGAGTTGCAAATCATAAAAACAGTTCTCTGTGAGTTGAGCTTTGAAAGCCGCATAGTCATTTGATCCATTTTGAATGGCGAAAAATCGATTAGAGCAGCTTTAAAGCCACATTATCAATATGTTTAGCTTCTCTTTAAGCATCTTTAACTTCTTTTTTGGCTAAGAGCTCATTGCTTTGGTTTCAGCAGGCAGCTGTTTTTAGTGCAAAAGCTCTGGTAAACCCACTGTACTAACCGCCCAGCGCCAAACGGCAGATTGCAGCTAGCTGGTGGCAACATGGCGGAGCATTTATCCGCTAAACTCACAGATATTTATCTCAGGAGGTGGAAGAGCGTGAATAATGGATTTACATTCAGCAGGATGATGTCGATTTAGCTTGTTCCTGTACCACCAAGTACGGCAGCAATCTGTTCTGTTGGCTTGCTTTATTGAATTGATATCCACGACCAGGTGCAATATTAATCCATGTTGTTGCCCTACTTGTTTTCTGATAAGTTCCTTCATTTAAACTGCTTCTCAATTGGATCTACTTAAGAGTTGTTGCCACAAAAATAAACTTCCTTTCAAAAAGGTTTGTTCATAACAATAATAATTAATAATTAATGCTTTTCACTAGTGATAAACCAGCGTTCATGCAACACAAGGCATTATCTAAGAACCGTTTCTTGCCAGCAGAGTTCATGTTAGGCTAGAGTATGACAGCTCCTTTAAATGAGATATCACGGTACGAGAGCTTATGCAATGCTGTCATTTGTATAAATTGTTTATACGAATGACAGCATTACAATAGCTCTCCATGAGGGCAACAGATCCAATGACATGGCAATCTGATGTTTTAAGTTGTGTTGTGTTTTCTTCGAGCTTGTGTCTGCAGCCCGAGCAATAATCCTGAAGAATGATTTACAGCAGCCGTGATAACACAACCCGCACCGCAGGTCTGAGGGATGATTCATGCGGCGGTAAATCATTGAGGCCGCAAAAGTATGACTGCGTAAACAAGACCGACACAACAGAAACAACGCACAAGGCTGCCTCGGATCACTGTCGGACAAATGTATTCATATTTTTTAGATATCATATTAATATTATCTCAATTTCATTCTTTGTTTCATTCATTCGTTTCTTAGTAGCCGGCATTTATTGTATATAAAAAGTAACTGCACACTTAAACGTGTTTTGTTAAGATATAAACTAAATGATATAACTGTACTTTGATGGAACACATCCATGCTGGTGTTAATATTGACATTTTCCACCACATTTATAAAAATCGGCATCTACTTTCAGCCTGTATTTTGCTCGGCCAATTCGGAGTACGAGCTGACCGTTTGACCCCCTCCCTCCCTCCTTACTTTTTCAGTAACCACAGTACAATCATAGCATTACAATCGCACACCTGTTCTCTCCTCTCTGTGAGCCTGCCGGCTAGAAGCTAACGGTGCAAACATCGGCAACAGTGCTGACAAAGCTAACGGCGTTAACCTCGGGAGGAACCGGGTAGGACGGGTAGGTGCTACGCTTCCGCACTGACACCGTCGATCGGGGCAGCGTTGTCAGCTGTAACCGCCGCACCAACGCAGTGCAGAGCGGTGGTCGTGAGCTAGCCAGCGGCGCACACTGTCGCGCACTAACATGTACTAGCGGCCGGCCCGGCTTTGTAAACGGAGCTACATCTTCACATAAAATAATTGTTATTTGATGCTGTATTGATGCTCTGAATAGCGTAAAGAGAATCTTTAAGTATGTTCCATTATTCTGCAGTCAAACTCGATCTTGAAAATGATATCTTAGCATAAGCTATAGCTTGTAAGATACTGCATTGCTCATAATCTTGGGACCTTTCCACCGCGTCTTCAACCTTCTTTATACATTCACCAAGAAACCGTTCACAGTGCACAGACTTCAACTATGTCAGCCACTTCAACTTCAACTAAACTTTCTGTTTTCAACTATTTCTTACTTTCACTTACTCACTTTGACTTACTTCACTTTTTAGCTGTCAACATTTCAAGTGCTATCAATCCTTACAGATCACCTGACGACTATTCTCAATGCACGTAAACTACGGCTTCAACTTCAACAGGAATTTGAAATTGCTTCGAGTTGATAAGTTCAACTGACATTTAATTTGCTTTCATCTTTCACGCTTCTAGTGACGGTTCAGCTACTTTCATTGCTTACTAGCGATCTGACAACTAAACTTGAAATTGAAACTGCTTTCGGCTCACACACTTTTGAGGGCTTCAACTTACTCCACAACTAACATTCGAAATCTCACATGCAAAAAAACTCATTTGAACTTGTTTGCAGTGTTGACGCCTGTGAGATATCACGCTTTCTTTTTCTCTTGGGGGCCTCACCTGTGTCTGTGTGAGGCCCATCTGTGCGGCCAGCTCGGCCCGCTCCGGCAGGGCCAGGTACTGAGCCGTCTGGAATCTCCTCTGCAGCACTGCCAGCTGGTAGCTTGAGTAGATGGTCCGGGGCTTGCGCACCTTTTTGGGCTTCCCGTTGACCATCCGAACCTCCACGTCGGGTTCCTCTTTCACTGTGGAAAGGAAACAGTAAGAAGCCGTGTAAAACTCGTGCGACTACCCTGCAGGGAGCTTTCCGTGCGTTTGTGGAATCTTAACATCAAAACATCACGATGCTGTCAACTTCCTCTGTAACAACCTGCAAGAGAAGTCCTTTTCTCCAAACAATGAAATGAACTCGCATGGCAGTTTATGTAGAAGAAGTTGTAGCACAAAAATAGCCACGGCCTCTGCAACCCCGAAATTTCAAAGAAATTCCGGCAGCCCTCTGAACTTGTAATTTTGGTCTGAGTGTCTCCCACAGCCGGGGAGGGAGACAGAGATTTATAGGTGCTTTTATGTAGCCCGGAGGCAATGCTTGTATACATCTCTCCCCGTTTCTGCTGTTATTCTCGTAACCAACTTCTCTTTTTTTCCCCTCTTGTAGATTTACAGACAACCTTACTCAAAAAAAACATTTGTTTGCATTTGATCGACACGTTTATTTTTTTATCAACTTAAAATGAGAAACAACACTTTTTTTTTAATCTGTATTCAACATTTTTGAATCGGTTTTGTTTCACAATCCTCTCCAGGGTGCGGTTATCCCTATTGCTTGTACACTTTTTTCTACCACATCTTTTCCTTCCCTTCGCCTCTCTATTAATGTGCTTTTACAATGACCTTTTGTGTCTTGCCCTCCTTGTGCAAGGTGTCAATGGTCGTCTTTTGGACAACTGTCAAGTCAGCAGTCTTCCCCATGATTGTGTAGCCTACAGAACTAGACTGAGAGACCATTTAAAGGCCTTTGCAGGTGTTTAGTTAATTAGCTGATTAGAGTGTGGCACCAGGTCTCTTCAATATTGAACCTTTTCACAATATTCAAATTTTCTGAGATACTGAATTTGGGATTTTCCTTAGTTGTCAGTTATAATCATCAAAATTAAAAGAAATAAACATTTGAAATATATCAGTCTGTGTGTAATGAATGAATATAATAGACAAGTTTCACTTTTTGAATGGAATTATTGAAATAAATCAACTTTTTGATGATATTCTAATTATATGACCAGCACCTGTAATACTATGACATTTTTCTGATATACTATACTCTGATTTTCTTTAATTTTTCTCGACATACTATACTTTATATACTCTACAAAACCTTTTTATGACTCTTTTCAACATACTATACCATAACTTTTTTCCGTTATACTATACTTTGACATTGTTTAGGATACTACACTGTGTCTTTCTTCCACATACCATACCATACTTTGACATGGTATAGTGTGCCAGTATTTATTACTAATGACCATACATGTATTCATATTCAGTAGAGATTTTTCTTTATTGTATTAGTTAAGGTTACCATTCTGGATACTGAGGTAATGTATTCATGGTCTCGCTGGATTTTAGCAACCTTAAGGCGATTAACAAACATACTTATAATTGGTGTTTTAATGGCTGATTCCAGTGTTTTTACACTAAATATATTTAAATTGGAATGCTATTGGACCAAAATAATTCATAAAGGAATTCATATCCAGGAATTTGAGGATTTCAGAAAGTATCGTTACTAGAGTAATGAATGTATCATTTGAGGGGGCTTTGACCTCAGTATTCTGAGGTCTGGCTACACCCCTGTGCTATTTATTGTATTCATAGTTTTTTCTCCCATCTATTTATCATCATTTATTAATTTACTCACATTTAACCAATTCTCTTCTTTGGAACAAGTATTTATCGGGGCTTTTTTGTTGTTGTTGTTGATCAATCGGGAATTTCTGTTTATCTACGAATTGAATTTGTCACTTTTTCTTTTTTGGTGTATTTGTTTGTTACGTATTTGCGTGGGCGTGGCCACAGCCAATGGCACGATAAGGAGCCTGCGCTTGTCGGATGATTCAAAGGCCAAGGCTGACTGACATGCCGTGACACCTGAGGTGCGTGGCTGAGGGCCAAAGTCCCCTGGGGCCGTTTCCAGGAGTCAACTCCCAACTGGAATGTCAAAAAAACAGCACACCAGCCCGTCGAGTTAGTTTTCCCCATCTGTGGTTCTTCCCCGGCTTTGAAGTTCAAACTGTTCCTCTTTAGTGCTGTTGTGATATTAGTTTATTTATGCGAGCGTAAACTGTTTAGGTTACCTATTGAGGGCACAATGTGTTAATTAATCTCTTCTTCATTCTGAATGTGGAGGTGTGGTTGGGAAAAGTCCCCGGCTAGAACTAGGCCATGGCTTCCATCCAAAGACCCTTTGGCTGATCTTCCTATCCAAACTCTAAATCTGAAGGAAGTTCAAAGAGCAGATGAGCTTAGATTGACTGTGAATGATAATGAGACACAAAACAAGTCCAACTCAGAGCTCTGTTCTTTTTTTTTTACCTCCATACAAACATAAAATCCTCCTGAAGGCTGAACCATTATCTCGGCAGAAATTATCTCCCGTTTCCTTTTTTCACCCATGGGCCACTTTCTTCTGTAATTTACTCTGAAACTGTGAGCCACACATGTAATATATGTATATATATATATATATATATATATATATATATACATATATATATATACATATATATATATGTATATATATACATGGCAAACTTGAGTGCAATGGCGAGGTTTAAGGGGGAACCATCCGGGGTAAATAAAACCAGAAGCTGCTCCTCTTAATGTATGAGTTCTTCCTCCAGCCTAATGAAAATAAAGGCTCTACTTTGAACCTGGTGGCAGTAAGAACTACATCTAATACCCACAGATGTAGTGTTTGTGGAACCCTAAGTACCATTTATTTTGAAATGATTTGACATATAGTTCTGAAAAAATACAATATAGCTGAAAAAAAATACAACTTCTTATAAGATATATGTAACATATATGTATTTTTTTTTAAAGGAAAACACTGACATTGTGTATGTCCCCGGTCTCCCATATTTACATAATAACAGAAGCACACTGTAATTCTGACTCCACTGATCATTTTATGGAGATCTAGAGGCTCAAGATTAAGACAGCATATTCCCAATGCTCCAAAAATATATATAAAAAGCAATGAAGATGGTTTAAGTCACAGTGGAAACCTTTTCTCCGTGCGTCAAGACTCGTGCGTAATTATTGGGTTTATGTTGGCTAGACGTGAGCTCTTGCCATGCATCAGCCTCAGGGGGGAAGGGGGGGGGGGGGGGGGGGGTTGACGTTTTTTGGACAAAGATGGAGATGGTGTTCTTTGAATCGACCCGGCGTTAACAGCCAACACAGCGATCCGTTTGGTTTGTTGTTGTTTGTTTTTAACTCACCGTCCTGCAGCGCTGCCTGCGCCTCCCTGCTGAACGCGCCGTGCTCTCTGTACGCCGAATGGAGGTACGGGTATTCTGCCTTGCCGACCGGGTAGGCGCCGCCGGCAGCCACCCCGTGTAAGTTGTAGTGGTGGTGGTGGTGGTGGTACGCGTACGGGTTCACGTGTTGCGCCGGGTACGGCTGCTGCTGCTGCTGCTGCTGCGCCGGGTAGAAATCCTGCGCGCCGTGGAGCACGCTCTGGCCGCTGTAGAAGCCCATGTCCGTGGATGAGGACTCCGGCAGGGTCGGGGAATCCTTGGTGGCCGAGATTGAGCTCCCAGCTATGATGGGGAGGGACGGCTTCTTCTCCTCGAAGACAGGTGAGGATTGCCCGTTCATTTTTATTTATTTATTTTATTTTATTATAAATGCGCGTGAGTTGTCGCTCTCTTAAATAAAGGAGCGCTCAGATGTCCTCTCAGTCCGGAGCTGGCGTTTCCCAAACTCCCCTTGACGCAGCAGCCCGGGCTGTCCACCGTGGCGGCGCCCAACCCAACTAGAGCTCCTAATTACAGGGCGCGCCGAGCCGAGCCGAGCAGGACAGAGAGGGGGGGTGTGGATGTTTCCTTCTCATTGGCTCTCGCCCGCCCTCTGCCTCGAGGGCCAAAGACGGCGCAGACTGTCGCCTGTCTGGCTACGGATCTTTCTCCCCGCAGAAACCTCCAGCAAAGCGCTCTCTCTCTCTCTCTCTCTCTCTCTCTCTCTCTCTCTGCATGTCCTGGAAGCTACCTCGAGGACTTTTAACAGCGACAGTCAGCAGCAGAGCAGTTAAAAGAGTTAACCAAAAGCGCGCGTAATGGTGTTGCGATAAGTAGTGTTTACGCATCAGCTTTGCGGCGCTGCCTCCCATTCACATGCAGATACAGAGACAAGTGCTGCTGTCGACCCACGTTGGGAGTTGTTTACAGTTAATCAAGACTTACTTAAAAAAAACGTCTTTGCACGTGTTGACTCAGGCCCCCGGGGAAAACAAACAGTCGCCATGAAAACAGCCTACAATAAACTGTAGGTGCATATCAGGACACCGCAGCACGGAATGGTGACTACGCTACGGTCGTGAATGTCAAAGTAGAAATGAGTCATTTTCATGTTTCATCTAAATTTGCACTTTTCAATGATCTATTTGATAAGAGACACATTGTTGTTGCACACTAGAAATAATAACTGCAACAAGTGGTTAAAGGTCCCTGAAGTTAGTTTCCTTCAGTAAAGTGACATGTTCTTATCTCTCCACCAGATGTCGCCGTTGAGGCTTTAAATGAGGTGCATTAAAGGGGCTGATATCAAAAAGGAATTTGAAAATATATCTAATCGAAATAAAAAAACTAAAGAATAAGTCTTCCACTGTGTTTTTGTTATGCATTCATTATTTTGTCCAAAGCAGTGGTGCCCCAAATGTGTTCATTTCTAAAGTAGATGAAAAAAACAACTGATTATGTAAAAGAAGATATTGTTTCAAAAAAGAAATCATATACTTGAGGAGCGGCAGATGGATTAAATTAAGAATTCCAATACGTTGTTTCCGTGGCCGAGGAAAGTTCAGTCAGAATCTGTGAACATGAGCTGCTCTCAAAGCCAGAAACCAGAGAGGGAAGTCTGGAACTTGTGATGTCATCGGGTATAAAGTGTGGAGCTGCTCCAAAGACAAAGAATGATGAAAGATGTTGAATTTTTTTTTTTTTCTTAATTCTATTGTAGCGTTCTCAGTTGAGAAACAAAAAATGTTCCCCTGGGTGCTCTCAGCGTCACCTGTAATATGGATATCATATATTATACTATATTTATGGAGCTCCGCACTTTATACTCGATGACATCACATGTTTGAGTTTCAGCACTGTTGCCTTTGGAAGAGTTGAAGTAAAATTTGTGTTTGGACTGTTTTATTGTATTGGAACATGCAGAAATTCAGAAAATTGGACATAGTTCCCCTTTAAATAATTATTTTTCCATCACTTTTAGGGAACTATTGAGACTCGTTTGCTTGCTAACTATTTCCCATGCGCTCTCTATCACACCGTACTGATCAGGTGATGCAGACTCACTATGGAGATTATTTGTTTTCTTTTTCAAATCAAATTGTTATTGAAGTTTTTCCTGAATTAGTCGTGCTGCTCCACAATCTTCTGTTTTGAAACCGCTGGTTTAAAGTGTCGTATAGCTGGAAATACATCTGAAGCACATTGCTTCAGGGAAAACACCTGAAAGCATTTTCATTTCCAGGAACATAAAAACTCGCAGGTTTACATTTTTTATTGTTATTAGCATTTGTCTTTCTCATGTCACATATGGTAAACCCTCGAGTCCTTGCAAAAATGAAGTTCCCAGAAAAAGCTTGATTTTCTTCAGCGAAACCCACTTCTTCTTCTTCTTCTTCTTCTTCTGAAAGGACCGACGTCGCGTCTGAGAACGCAGAGTTCCCTCTCCGGTCGCATCAAAAGCACTTTGTGTGACGGGCCGAGCTCTCAGTATTCTGTTCTTACGCATTGTAAAAATTAAAAAAAAAACAGAGGACATGTGTGACTTTATCAGGCCTTGGATGAACAGAGGTGCTTGGCAATGTTATCTACAAACAGGAAGTGGGCGAGTGCAGGAGGCGGAGGGGGAAAAGGGGGGAGACCCCGCTGTGTCGATGAATGTCCTCTCCTTTGTGGCGTGGTCCCGTGTGGACGGGAGAGAAAATTCCCTGTGGGGTCCACGAATCCCAGAATGCCTCATGAGTGGGTGGTGGTGGTGGTGGGCGGGGCAAAGGTCATCGTACATAGGACTGGGGGGGAGGGGGGGGTTCTGATGGCCACTGGTTTTTCAAAACCGTTCTCCAGGTGAGCTGTGGGCCGTCAGCGAAGTTCAAACATTCAGTTCCAGGGCCAAGCAACCCTAACCCCGGTTACACTCTCTTCATATATAATACATGCGTGTACAAGTACTGTATGTTTATTGTTATTTTACAAGATTCCCTGATGGCCAGCGCAGAGAGGAACAAAAAATAAAAATAAAATACAAATAAGGGGAGGGGGGGGGCAAATTTGTCATACAGTAGCAGCCGGAGGTGGGAGAAGAGCAGAGAGCGGCACAGTGCCTGAATTTGTCCACGTCGGGTCGGATCAACCCCGGTCTGATTGGAAGGGAAGAGAGACAGGAGACGGGGGGGGGGGGGGGCAGAGAGGCGAGGGGTTCATCAGGGGGGGGGGGGGGTCGTCTTCGGTTTGGTCGGCTGGTTTCATTTGAAGTGTTCGTACTCTCCTCGTCCTCTCCGTCCCTCATCCCTCCCGGGCCGCCGTGAGCGAGCAACCGGAGGTCCTGATTGGCCCGCGCCGCTCCTGACGGGAGGACCGGCGGTTTCGCTCTCAGATCTGCACAATAATATGAAAATAATCTTCAGACGTCCTGGTAGGGGGATTTTATTTTCATTATCAAAACATTAGTACTCAAACTGTGTTCTAGATAAATAACAAGGTTGAAACTGAGAAGTTTGGACTTACTTCTCTTTTACTTTAAAAAGAAGAGTGAAGTGCTGAATTCCACTTGGATTTCATTTTATTCCATTGAAGTTTAATTTTTGCTGGTTTTACTAGTATTGTTAATAAAACCAGTTCACACAGATGTGGTTTAAGTGAGAACGAATTGTATTGGTAATTTTCATGGAAATTGTTGACAATAAGAAGAAACATCACCAGCCGTATCCATTGAATTCATTTTTTTTTTTTAACAAGAAACTAAATTAATATTTTGATAGTTTTGGCAAATACACCCAAATGTTAGTATATCTTGTTCTAATGATTAAATTAAAGAGAAACCGCAAATAAGTCTCATCTTACTGAAAAATAAATCACCTCACTATGTAATCCATTACGTTGCACATCACGCATCCCCCCCCCCCACGTCATCAGTGCTACTGGCGCTGACCTTATGTTAGCTTCTTGGCTTTGTTGTAGAGCGAGTCCACCACTTTGCTCATGTTCTGGATGGTCTCCAGGGCCGCCTCGTACGTCTTGTCCACCGCTGGCTCGTCGAACACGATCAGCACACCTTCGCCTTGGTCCAAAATACCTTGTCAGGTGAGGGTGGTGGTGGGGGGGGGGGGGGGTAACAGAAAGAGAATGACAGTAAAAACACTGGCCGTCGATTACAGGCGCACTCACTGATTTAGTTCAGTTGATTTGAGCAGGTAAAAAAAAAAAAAAAGCATTGTGAACCAACACGCAGTAGCTGCAACATAAAGATGCAGGAAACAACAGCAAAAACCCGACGAGGAAATATGAACTCATATTTAGCTACCGAGCGTGTGGTGCATACATGGAAGAGCTGCAGACACATACCGTGAAACTTCTCATCCAGGATCATCTGTGATAGTTTCCTCTCCACGTCTCCCTGCAAAGAAAACACGCAATCCCACTGTGGGTATTTTTTATTGTCAAAAAACCCAAAGGAGCACTTACAACAGCCAACTGTTGAACTATAATAACATATATATAATATAATAATAAGTCTACAAAGGAAACATTGATGAAGATGAGCGAAAACCGTACATTGGATAGTTTGACGAGGGAGGAAATGTGTGCCATCTGTCGGAGAAAAGAAGCATAATGAATAAAGACACTCAAATTAGTGTACTGAAAGTATATTCATATTATTAGTGTGCTTAATATTTACTGAGTATATTTAGTCTGAATGAACCATTGTGGAATATTATGCGAGTTTCACTACCAACACCAACACGTTGATTATTTCTTGGCCTGTCACAATAATTACTGTATTGACTTATCATACGATATATGGACATGACCTCAATAATTTTTACGTTACCTACTTATCGTACGATATATGGACATGACCTCGATAATTTTTACGTTACCTACTTATCGTACGATATATGGACATGACCGCGATCTTTTTTACGTTACCTACTTATCGTACGATATATGGACATGACCTCGATCTTTTTTACGTTACCTACTTATCGTACGATATATGGACATGACCGCGATCTTTTTTACGTTACCTACTTATCGTACGATATATGGACATGACCGCGATCTTTTTTACGTTACCTATCTTATCGTACGATATATGGACATGACCGCGATAATTTTTACGTTACCTACTTATCGTACGACATATGGACATGACCTCGATCATTTTTACTTTGCCTACTTATCGTACGATATATGGACATGACCTCGATCATTTTTACGTTGCCTACTTATCGTACGATATATGGACATGACCTCGATCATTTTTACTTTGCCTACTTATCGTACGATATATGGACATGACCTCGATCATTTTTACTTTGCCTACTTATCGTACGATATATGGACATGACCTCGATCATTTTTACATTACCTAACCAACATGATGATTTTTGTTAACAGTGAACTTTTATTTATTGTTTTGGAGGTGTGGTTTAGTTTTATTTATTTAGGATATTTAAATAGTCTTCACACTCAATTTACAATGTCTGAATATCTTTAAGAATTAAAAGTTCACTACTCTTTGAAAGGGTGTACTTGTATTATTATGCTATTAAATTATCATCAGTGGCATAAACAATAATATTGTCTATTGCAATTATTTCTGGGGCAATATATCGTCCATCTAAAGTAGATATTGTGACAGGCCTAATTATTTCTTACGATTCCTAACTTTGTCCAGTCATTCCCGTTTTTCTACAAAAACATTTTCTTTATTTAATAATTTTATTCAGATTGAATTCTAGGGCACTGAACAAATGCTCCATATATCCTGGATACGGTTCTGTATCTGCCTGAACTAGCTGCGGTTGAACAAGGACAGATGTTGAGAGGATTACCTGGACCCTGGAGAAAGGTTCGATGACCCTGATGAGGTTCTGCTCCAGCAGGTTGTCGTACAGCGTGGTCAGATGGGTGCTGATGATGGGGTCATCCCTCAGCTCCACTTTGTACTCTGTTAGTGCCTTGGAGAAAGTGGGATAAATGGACAGTTGAATCACGAAAAAGGCCAAACATGCAGAAAGGCAGACAGTACAAACAGCAGTCTCATTAATAATGTTGTTATGGAAGATATAAATAGTTAACAGCTGCAAAAAAAGTCTGCATACAGCATGAAAACTCGAGACACAAACCTTTTCAAAGTCTGCCAGCGACCGGTTCTTGCTGGCTTGTGCCACACATTTCAGCGAGTCTGTCTGTAGAAACAGAATACAAACAAAAGGTTATAGGCACAAACATTATAAATATGTAAATACAGTATATCCAGCAACGGCCATCCATCTAATCTAGTTAAATCTAACTTTCAATGACTGTTTCACTAAGCCCTGCCCCCTTTAGTCACTGTTGCTACACCTGTAGAGCTTTCTGTTCTCTGATGACTCAGTATGCAGTTAACACAGTTCACGATTTGAGTCATTTTGGAAACGTACATGGGTTTAGACAAAGGTAGACAAGGCAGCATCTCATTTCTAGAGGGCAACCATTGATTTTGCCCGCTGAAACTATAATTGTGCCTGGCAGATGTCCTCAGCTGTAGCCAGTTAGCTAATTAAGTTGTTAGCCCGCTGGTTCAAAACACCATCTCCGGCTTTTTAGTATTTCCAGTAGACTCGTTTTAAAACCCTAACCCTGTAAATAAAAGGGCGTCGATATTGTGATATTGTGCAAAAAGGATAAAACTGCATGTCCCAGCAGGCTTTTTTTCCCCCTCTAACAAACTGTAACACCACACATTAACATATTTTATTAATGACGTGGTACTGGCCTTGGACATAACGTCTGGTTAAGCTGAAGCTAGTTAGTGCTAACACGCTAACGTTTGCGGCTCACTTTAGAGCAGACAATAATACTGTTATTTATTTAGCTAGGAAGGTGTCAAGATCTCTTCTTCCAGAGAGTCAAGCAGCAAGCAAGTTTTACATAAAATAATATTTCACATGCTTGGACAATTTTGATACATAAAAGCGGCACAAAGGAAACAGTAAAGGAAGCGAGTCGTACCGGCGACATCCATAACACACATTCCGCCTGAGTCGGCGGTTATGTAAATCAGCAACATGTTTGCCTCAGGGCAGTTTGCAAATGACCTTTAAAAAGGCATTCAAAGAAGGGAGCACCTCTAGGGTTAGGATATGTAGCAGCTCATCCCATTCACAGGGTGCAGTGAAAGAGAAAGCAGCTTTAACAAGCTCTGAATGCACCCTGGGGACATTCAAAAGAATCCCATCTGAAGAGCAATCTAGTGCTATAGTTGCTGGTAAAACCGGACAAAAAGCCGGAGATTTAAGTGGTAAGTTCGCCAAACAATGTCTTGGCAATAGCACATTCGCGCCTGTGTTTGATTTCGGTTTTGGAAAGACACCACCCTCCACACGTTGGGCAACTGTCTTTCAGGGGAGGTTTTTTTTTTTTTTATTATTACAAATGGTTTGAGTTAGAATTGAAGTTCTTAGGAATGTTAAAATGCTACCTGTCTGCCAGCGTGCCGCAGAGCTAGCTTGCCACTGATGAGGGACTGGACATCCTCTGGCCTGAAACAGAAACAATACGCATCAGACCTGAGAGCCATTCTGGGTTATTAACACGTAGAGTCACACGTCTTACATTGAATCTTTTACACGCCGACATTCTATGAATAACGGCTGCAAACTGCTTGGATGTGACCCCGATAGTGAGAGTTGATCAGTGTGCCACTTACAAGTTGAGCATGATTTTGCAGAGCAGCATGTATTTGAGGGCTGTGATGGCTCGGGGGCTGTCGATGGAGTCGTAGCCCTCGAAGGCCTCGTAGAAGTAGGAGTAAGCCGTCTTCCAGTCCTTCTCCTCGGCTGCGTGAATGATCCCTGGAAACATCCAAACACACACATGTCACACGTCAGGTTAGGTGCAACAGCAATGTTTTCAGAAATACATCCAGAGCTGCCTGCAGCCGAGCAAACAGATCCCTCACAGCGGTGTCAGTCCTGCCTTGTACCTGACTGCATGTCTAAAGCCGCTTGCAGCTTCGGCGGGCAGTAGATGGCGTTGGCGGTCGTCCTGGCGGAGGTGAGGGCGGCGCGGGCCTTGGGCAGGTTGCTCAGCCCGTGGTACGTCTTGCTCTCCAGCAGCTGCACCTCCACCAGCAGGGCCTTATCGTCCATCTTCTTCAGCTCCTGCAGCAGCTGGGTGCCTGCGGACGGCAAGTTAGGAGTCAACGCGATGCTTTTCAGTGCGTTCACTTCGTTTTTGGTTTCCAAAAGTGACAGATTTTCCCCCTGAAATGATGAGAACTAAAAAGCATGTCAAGCAAACATCCTCCAATCCCCTTTTTCTAATAAGTTTCATACGCAAGGTTTCTGTTAATTCTCAAGAAACTGAAAAACAATAACTGCAGGAGACTCGACACTCACCAAGTTGTAGTGCCTCCTGGTAGCACTTTGTGTCGAAGTAGAGTGAGATGAGACGAGCCTGAGGAGAGACAAAAAAATATAAAATGTCAGGGCCCGGTTGGACAACTTGTCTGTTTATGGGTCAGCCCATAAATAACAAATGCATGAAAAGAAATATGCAGCACAACGCTATACGTGCTATATGTTGTTGACCTGAAAACGAACGTTGCACACGCAGGTAGGGTTGTTATGTTTCAAGGAACTGTTAAAAAATTGCCAAAGCGACACATTTTATTAACATAGAGTTCGGCCTTCATTCAAAAACTGCAGTGCTCGTACTCATCTTTGTCACTATACAACCGATAGCTGATAGTTTAAAATAGCAAACATAGCAAATAATGCTTCAAGACTTCCTTTAGGACATAAGTGAGATAACATTAAACATGTTGGCTCGCACTTAGATAGTCTGGATCGCTTTTTTCGTGAATCTACATGTTTGGGGTAACCGATTACACCCGCTGAGGTGGCAACAGTATCCCAAATACTGTCGTGTCAGATAAAGCAACCGAGGGATTCTTCCAACATTTCCCTCTGACCAGACGATTGGATACAGAGAAGGTGGGAACGTCCATTGGAAAGTTCACGGCTTTTGTTTTGGTGATGTTGGAAAGTACCGCTTGTCTCCGATGTTCTGCCAGTTTGGCATCAGCATCTGGCTCTGGACAGCTAGCTAAACCCAAACACTGCATAACCGACCTCTTCGCTAGGCCACACCGTCACTAACTGCACTGCTTGAAGAAATAATCACATTTTAGGAATAAACTAAAAGGTGATTTCAGAGAGAAGCAAACAGAAGGGTCGACAATCTGTGTTTTAAGGGTATATCCAGGATGTTAAGCAACAAAAACAGGTTAAAAAGATAAAGATAGAAGCTAAAGCTACAGATCACAGTATAAAAGTCAACCGCCACATCACCTGGTGATCGAGACAGAAGACAATGAAATGTAGGAACAACAATGTTCCTGTAAAGCTGGTAGGTCTTTATCCACTGTTACAATCACTTAAAAGCTAAAGCAGCATGTGTAGAGATTCCGTCTTCAGTAGCTAGCGTAGCATAGAAGTGCTAATTAATGCAGTGTTTCCCCCACCATTGTATTAGGTTTACACAACGTTTAACCAGGACGAGCTCTAAATCCACTAAATCAGATCGAACATCAAGAATATCTGAAACACTGCATGAGAGTCTATGGAGCAGAGCCAGATAGTTGGAGGAACCCTGGTCGGAGCTGGCCGATGCTACACTATGATTGGCCAGTCTGCGTTCCAGGGGCGGGACTTGGTGAAGGGCCAATTGGAGAGATAAAGAAGAGTCTTCCAGTTACTCAGCTAGTGTTTATGAGTTGTTGTTTTCTTACATAGATAACTAAACCAGACAGCCGCCAAACAAGTCGATCATAATCTTGAGCCTGTCTGTTTGGGTTGCCGGACAAAAGGGGCGACAATGCAACCACAGACCCACAAATCCGGGCATCTTGTCGCAGCTATCTGGAGCCATATCTTGCGTAAGAAAGGCTTGTTTTCTCTCGCCCAAACCAAAGCAGAGCTCGAGAGGCTGAGCAAACCGCTGGGTGTGAACAAGCCCCGCGACACCATCACCACCACCAAAAGTCTCACCTCCAGCGCCTGTCTGAGGAAGGTCCTCTTCTCCACCTTGGCCCACTCTATGCACTCCAGGCAGAGCTCGACCTCCTGGCCCGTGGCGGCCTCCATGTCCAGGAACAGGTCCAGCAGGGAGCGGACCAGCCGGGCTGCCTTGGCCTTGGAGATGGAGTTGAGGAAGGGGCGCACATATTTCAGCAGACCCCCAAGCTCTGAGCGAGAGAGAGTGGGAGGAAAAGAAAGAGCATGAATGAATAGAAAATGGTCCATCAGGGATTGTATCTAACCCTAGACTTAACGTATTCCTCACATATATCGTCGTATTTCTGCACACAGAACGGACAAATAGCCTACCACGAGGAGACATTTGCTGAATTTGACAAAGTGTGCATTTGATAAGAATCGCTGACTGCACCTTTTAAGTGTCTTGCTGCTCAGCATCATCAGATCAAAGACAACAAACACAAGTCACAAATTGCTAAAATGTCAAGTGATGCTTGACACATTTTGTCAGTCTTTTCTTGACAGCCAATGAATCAAAATATCAAGATGTGTTTGTAAATCCATCCAATTTGGACCAAAAAAATATCAACACCTCAACAACTTTAGAGTCAGGAGTCTCACCCATGTGGTAGGAAGACTGTAGTGCTTACAGCACGACATAACTAAAGCTGTGTGTGTGTGTGCCCACATCAGGCAGATCATGAGCGTCATGTTCCCTTACCTGCAGCCTGTCCCGTCTTGGCCAGCAGGCCGCCCAGCTCCAGGATGCTCTGCTCTTTAACGCGCACCGCCTCCTCATCGCTCTCCTGGATGTCCCGCTTCACTACAAAACACACACACACGTACGATTACGATGATGATGATGTAATCGGATACGTATTGACATGAATCACAGTGATCTATGAGTCTCTAGAGACAAGCTTTGAGTCATTTTACATCATGGATAAGTTGAGTGGCAGCCAGCCAAGTGGCTAGCGAAGCTGTTAAATATTAGAGCTGTCATACTAAACAAACGATAATGACAGCTACATAACTAGGCTTTAATAGTCAACATATAGCATCACACGGTACATAAGCACACACTAAAGTCTGTGACAGAGTAGGCGGTGTTAACAGAGTCAACTCAGCTCCACATCAATTCCCATGTCGGCCTGACATCTGACAAGACGAGTAACAGCTGCTAACGACGCTGGCTGCATGCCAACGTCCGCGAGCCCGCTGTCAATAGTGAATGTCAAATGAATGAGTCGGGGCAGCTAGCGTTAGCTCGTCAGATAAGCTAGGCGGTGTGTCGCTAGCCAGCTGCTGCTGCTGACTCACTGTGCAAGCAACGAGAGAAAGGAGGCGGCCACCGCTGGGCTAGCTAACTAGGCGTAGCTTAGCTGCTAGCCGGCTAACAGCAAAAAGCTGACTAACTCAGCTGCTCCACGCGTGATGGATGGGTGTATAGCGTCCGTGTTTTAGCGTGTGCTTATGTCCTTCCTGGTGTCGCGTGGTGCCAATTATATTTACCTATAGAATGTAAGATATCGATAGAGGCATTCCGGTCTGTTCCAAGAAGAGACTGTGCTCTCTGAAACTCAGCCACTGCCGCGGCTGCCATCTTTCCTCTGCCTGCCTGCCTTAGCTCCGAGGTGGGCTCTGCCTAGCTGTTTTCCGGTCAGGACCGTTCACACGGTCGGGACAATGCCGCCCTCTAGCGGTGATGGAGGAGTTCTGCATGCCAAGAAATGCGGGCACTTCCAAAGAAAAGCTATTGAGACTACTGAACTGTCTGGTTTACCAGTGATGATACATTACTGTATATGTCATTTATAGCTTATATGTAAAATAAATGTTTTATTGGACGTTACTGAATCGATCAGTGAGGAATTTGAAGGGTTTCCACGATTAATCCGGCAGTTATTTCCACTCAGGTTGTAACCGTGCAAAGATTTTCACCGTCCAATAACTGCCTGAGAAAATACCACGGTTCCACGGTATTTTTAATAACATTTGAATGACTAAAAATTGAATTTCAAACCCGATTTGAAAAATAGCATGTAACAATGATGTTAGCAAACAGTGATGTAACCCTTGTCCTCAATATGAGTTGCATTTCAGACAATTACAGCCTACTATGCTTGATATTGACATGCAGAGTATCAAATCAAGCCCAAGTAGCCATAAACATGTGCTGGTAACACCATTTGATCCAACAGAAAGTGTGGATGCATTATTGATGGTGGATTTTGTAGCTGCAGATGACTGTACCTCCAATCCCCTAGTATTTGTGTAAATTTCACTCAGTTGAGCCAAAGTAAATACAGGGAAATGTTACACCAAACTGATATAAATACATATGTTTGGTTTTTTTTGTCTCTATTTTAGTGTGCACTGCAATAAAGGCTTTGTTTTGGAGCTGGACAGTTGAATCACGGTCACATTGGTGGTTACTGTGACTAGGAGACAAACTGAAAATGGTGGAGTCACAGGCCAGACTCCAGAAAATGGGCAGGATACAGTAAGACAGAACATAAACACATTAAATATAAAAATAGTCTTTATTTCACAAAACAGAGAGAGAACAAAACGATAAAAAAAAAATCAAATATCATGAGTTAAGTCACTCATAACAGCTTTCACAGGACGATGGAGAGGTAGTCACAAACCTGAAAGCAGAGAAAATGACAGTTAAGTTGTGACTGAAAAGAATCCATCGGACACAAGTGATACTGCTCTTATTGTTGTTATTTTACCATGAGGGGAAACTGGGTCAGTCATGTAGCAGAGAACATATGAGGACAACATGCCAGTATACACGCAATAATAAAAAGGAAACAAAAACAGTTGTTTTTTTGGTGTTCACTTCCTGAAACTTAAGACTGTGTCCTACCTTGCAGCTGATCATCAGGTTGGGAGAGCAGTCCGTGTCCAGAGCTCCAGAGAAAACCGGGTTGTGGAGACAGTCCTCCATGTGCTCCGACACCCTGGACTCCAGGAGACTCCTCAGGACGTCGGGGGTGACGTTCTCTTTCTGAAGGCGTAGAACGTTAAAAGCAAAGCCGTTACTTAAGTCACTCGAACCCCGAGCTTTCTCTTCCTTTCTTTACAGGCTCTTAGCAAAGTCGCCACATCTCGAGCCAGGCATCAAATTATATTTTGCCAATATGTTGGTGCTACTCAAAAAAACACAACACTTTTTTTGCGTCTTCAGATGTTCGATACAAATATCTGCGCGTGACTGAATATAGAATCACGTTTATGGGACTTTTTGACTTAGTAATGTTATCGTACTCCTGTTTGGAGGATGAACCTGCTTTAAGCTTTAAAACCACTGATGTAATTGCAAAAGTGTAATGTTTATGAATTAAAAGTATGCCGAATTAGCTATTAGCAGCTCCTTTCTGCGCCGCATCCATGGATGTACAGACAGCCGTCACTGGATTACTTTTATAACGAAGGAAACTAGCCGATTCTTGGGCAACTTCTGTCATATATATACTGTATGTCTGTGTGTGTGTTCTGATTTGGCCGAGTTGTGCAACAAACAGACCGTAGTGTTAATGTACAGTCCACAGGGGCAGGAGATGAAATGGCTGTTGATGTTCAAGTTGTTCCTGTAAGACAAAAGAAACATGCAACTCATAAAATATGTCTCGTTATCAACCGACTCATGGTATAAGCCAGCAGTGACAGATTCCGATATGTTTGCCTGTACAACTTATGGAATAACTTAGTGCATCTGAAAATAGATTTTTTTTAAATAATCAAGACATGCTGTCTGTGACTGGTTTAAATTGTGTTTGTGCAACTTGAGATTTGTAGTTGAAAACGAGGAGAAACCCCATTTCTAAGACTCACGTGTGACATATGGGGCAAATAATATACGCGTCCTCCATCCCCTCCACAACAGACGATATGTACTGCTGCTCAAACTGCAGGTTCCTCTCGTACTCTTCAATAATAGACATTTCTGGGGCACAAAGAAAAGAACACGCAGAGTCAACAGCTTCTCTCTTTTTACAGTGCGTCGGCAGAAATATCTCAACCCAGCCACCAGTGTGTTGTCACTTTGATCTGTGGGATTTCCATCTGTTTGAATATCTACAGTCAGGTAAAAAAATAAATAAATACATGTATTACCATGAGACACCAGCTCCTGTTGGATTTCTTCCAGTACTGCCAGTTCATCGTACTCCTTCATGACACTAAACATCTGCTCGTAAAAGAAAAGACAGCAGACTTCCACTTGATGATCAAACTTGATGAATTCATGTGAAGAGAGACTTATTATGAAATGTTATTTTTATTAAAAGGGTGCAGTGCAGTCTACAAAGGGTAGAGGTTAGCCCTCTCTGGACAGCTAAGAGTAACACAGGAGTATAGTACACCTCGTTAGGGAGAGGAAAAGACTAACCGACCTCTGCCATGCCCTCTGGCCCCCACAGCGAGGGCAGTCTCCGGTCCTCGGACTGCAGGGCGGTCCACTCCTCCTCCATCACCTCCTGGACGATGATGGAGGCCCCGGAGCCGCTCCGCTGCGGGCCGTCTCCCGTCTGGCGATATCTCTCCAGCAGCCTCGACCGGCTGTTCTTTAGCCTGTCTACACAGCGCTGCGAAACACGTAATAAGAAGAAAACAGAAGGGTGTTAAACTGACAAGAACCAGCGGCGCCCCAACATGCTAGCTGGCTAGCTAACTGTCAAGTTAGCATTAGCTTGCTGTATTTCTCACCTTGCGGTACGTTTCCTTCCATGGCGAAGTAGTTCCTTTATAAAGTGAGCGGTGTCTGTGTAAAGCGTCCATCTTTACTGCTACTGGCGAGTGTAAAGTGACATAAATAAATAAAAATACTTGTTGCAAATAAACTGGCTAAAACTGAGGGACACTTCTAAACCAAAACATCTCAGCTTTTTAACCACGTGACCCGGAACATGACATGCGCTGCCTCGGCTTGCATGATGGGTCTTGTAGTTCTATGCTGTTGAAAAATAGTTCCCACCAAAGTAGGAAGGAGTTAGAGACAGTTCAGGATTTCAGAAAATCTCCCCTGCCTTAAACGTGAAAATAGTCTTTTGCTTTTTCTGTGTAAATTTCATTTCTTCAAATGATGTAAATGATGTTTCAAAGCCTTATAGTGTAGAAATAATTAATAATAATCCTAATAAACTCTTTATTTTTGTGTTGGCCTAAAAGTGGTCAAACATCGAGTCTAAAACTAATGGAATCAGTGTGTAGATAATAATTAATCAAATGTAAAATCGTCTCTCTGCGTGAAATAATGTAGCTGAGTGGTGATGTTAAAGACAGTAGAGGTGTTAACAGTACTGTATATATCTGACAAAATGTATATATATATATATATATGCACCAACACCACTACCTCTGCCAACATTGCATCCATGCAACTATTGGTTTAATACAAAAATTTGGGACATACTAAACAAATCTCACTATCTCACAGGCCTACTATTTTTAGCGTACCAAATAGCATGTTGTATTTTTTTTCAGACGCAGCTCCACACTTTATACTTCATGACATCACGAGTTCCAGACTTCCTTCTCTGGTTTCTAGGCTTTGAGAGAGAGTAGCTCGTGTTCACAGTTACTGACTAAACTTTCCTCGGTCCCGGAAATAACATTGGAATTCTTCACGTAGGAGTTTAACCGGTTGACACGACCACTGAAAACAGGGAGCCGCTCGCTCGCACCTGACGCTGCTGCTCCAGGCCGTCTTGATGTGTGCGTGCAGCGACGTCACACGGAGGAGGAGTCAGACGCGCCTCAACTGTGCGCTCGCTCGGGATCCTCGCAGACGAGCGCGTGCCATCACCTCGGAGCACATGACGGGACTTTAAACCAACGGAAAAAAGGCTCGAAAGCTCGGTCCCCCAGATGTTCTGAAGCGGTGAATGCATGTTGATATTCCTGCGAGGGACCCGCTGAGCTGCTAACAGGTGTCGGTGCGCGCGCGCGAACCGCACGAGGAGAGATAGAGAGCGAACATGTCCAATGGGAAAGACGCAAATGCTGCAGAAAAGTGAGTACGGGCAACTGACACGGTGAAAAAAAGTTACTCTTTCTCTAAAATATTTCATATCTTTAACCTTTTCTTCGCCACCAGGTTGGAATTCTGTGGAAAAAGAAAAAAGAAAATAAACCTGCGCAGGAAATAATCGACTGTAATATTAAATTCACCAGGAAACGCTAAATTTAGTCGTCGTTTCCGTGTCTTCTTCTGACGTAATGTTGTCACGAAATAGTCCCAACTCAAGACCGAGTAAACAACTCTTGGTAAACAGAACAGCTGACTGAAGACACTTCATTTGGGCCAGAATATTTAATATTATATTAATGAGAATATTTAGGGCATGCCACAGGTGCTGCAGTGTGATGATGCTCATATTGCTTCATGTGTTTTGTGGAAAAAACCTAACTTAAACTTTGAATGCGTTTTGCACACACACAGCTACGTTCCCATGTTTGTGTTTTGTGCTGCAGCTCCTCGCAGATGACTCTGAAAGAGTGCCTGGATGAGTGCATGGAGGCCCTGGACCTCTTCCTCAACAACCACTTCAATGAGAGCCTGGAGATGCTGCGGCCGAGGTAACAGAATTTACCCACGAGTCACGTTTGGCTCCACTGGAGGGCTTTGAACCGCGCTGTCTTGAGGTTCCTGTATACTGTTGTTTTGGGGGGGGTTAGCACATTCACGGTGGCCCGTTTCAGTATGATGTCAGCAGTATTTGGGCTCGGTACTGAGGAAGCTCTCGTAGCCTGCGCTTCCTGTCAGCCGAGACGCACAAGGGTGGCCCCCGTTCAGGCCTCTTCGGTTCTCCAGGATATGAGATGTTTGCTGAAGCTGACGCCCAAAGGTCTAACTGATCCGACAGCCAACAGAACGGCAAAAATAAACAGTGTGCACAAGATGTGACTGGGAATGGCAGCAGAGGGGAGATAGGAAGCATAAAGAGTGGCGCGTATATTTCCTCTTATCTTTTTCTTAACAGGAAAATACAGAAGGTCGCTCAGGAGCCGGCCTCTCGCCTCTTGTTTGCTTACAGTGTGATGTGTATTGATTACTGCCACTCCGTCTCCCCCTGTGTAGGGTGAAGGAGAGCATGTACCACGCTCTGATCTACGCCACGGTGCTGGAAATGCAGGCCATGATGACTTTCCAGCCTGATGACATCACCAATGCGGGAAATACCATGAAGAGTGCCCAGGAGGTCTGCCAGAGGTCAGGACGGTCACGTGGATGTGTTTTGACGGAGTATCATTTTATGCTCTAAAAGTGCTGCTACCTTTTGTCATCCCTCAGTCTGTGAGCCATAAGAGGCAAATTTAACACCAAAGTTCATTTACATGGCCCGATTTGACTGCGTTTGCATGAGAGGAGCCATTATAGCCTAGCGGCTGCTAAGATAGCAGAGCTCGACACATGTTGTGATTAGCGGATGATCGCTGTCAGCAGATATGTGGTTCGTGGGAAATAGCAACACAATTCATTTTTTTGTTTATGCTGAAGTATTGTTTGGTGTTTCAGGTTTCGAAGGAAGTCCCCGGTTTTGTCTAGCAAGTCAGTCGGGGCATCGCTCACTGAAGGTAAAAAATCCACCCAAAAAAACAGGAAATGAAAAGAAAAAGTGTAATTTACGTAGATTTTTTTTTTTTCCTTATTTCAATGGCGATAACATGTCCAGTTGTCATATATCCAGTTTGTTTTCAACAGGGTTTGATTGCTAATTTGTTGAACCTGCGGTATCTAAAAAAAAAGGTCCATGCTAATTAGCTCTGTGTTGTCAACTTCTCCGTATCAGCAGTCCTTTTTTCTGTTCTTTTTCTTGCAATTTTCCACATCAATCAAGAAAAGTGCTCTGTGAAGCTGAACTGAGGCGCAGTGACCCTTTAAAGCCAAAAGCTAGCATTAGCATGCTACAGGGCTGTGACAGTAACAGTTGCCAGGTTGCCAATGGCAACACATTTTTGGCCTTTTTTGGTGCAGTAGTGTCTCGGCATCTTTGAGCTGGACAGCAACATTCTACATTAAAGCATGTATAACATACACATGACATGTGCACATGTCACACTTTCATTATTTAGCTGACGAATAACTGCAGAGTATCTTAATCACTCGAAATATAAGCCGACTAAATATGACGCCCTTATTTCTCAGTTCCAGCAACCTAAAGCGGATGCCTGGTTGCCTGGCAGCCACTTTTACAAGTTAGCGTTGAGCCTTGTGCTAAAATTGTCACAATGACAATGCTAACAGAGGGTTAGCATGCTAACATTGGAAAATTAGCGATTGACTCGAAAAAAAAGACCGCTGAGGCTGATGGGAATGTCGCGAGCGTTTGCAAATATTTAAAGTGATTATGTCGCTAAATAGAAGGACAGAGGATCACCAAATTATTACAATTTATCCTGCAAGGGGGACATGAATGTCTGCAAAAAAATGTTTTTGTTGCCCTATAGCGGTTGAGATATTTCAGTCTCGGCCAAAGTGGTGGACAAACAGACTAACAGAGCAGCATTGCTAACCCTAGAGCTATGCAGACAGTAACATCCGGGGCTGGGTCTGATGCTTTATTGCTTTTTGACTACGGTCATTTTATGTAATTTATTACTGTGTGTGTGTGTGTGTGTGTGTGTGTTTACGGGTGTGTTTTTGCAGTGCAGCTTCATGCTGAGGTGTGTTACGCCGAGTGCCAACTCCAAAGAGCTGCTCTCACCTTCTTACAGGTAGTAGTACAGCAGGCTAATCTGCTATTTCAAACTCATACCTGAACTGCATGTCCTTTTTATATACACATCTATATCTGTATATCCTACAGCACACCAAAAGTTCCCACATTATCCAGGTTTTCAAGACAGGTTTTGTGTATAATTCTTAAAGTGTCCCAGTGAATACGTGGCATGAAAATTCTACGAGTGTCATCTTCTATTTGTGGAGTGAAATCTAATCCAAGCACCTTCTTTCAAAATCCTTCGCGCCCTCTTATTTATTCATGTCTTTCATTTTAGCAGGACGAGAACATGGTGAGTTTCATCAAAGGAGGGATCAAAGTACGAAACAGTTACCTAATATACAAGTAAGTAACGAGGTATTTTGGTGAATGTCGGTGGTGTGTTAATGTGCATCAAGACTTTCCAAAAGTATTTAATACGGTTATTATTTAAGGGACACCACCAATTCTGCCTTTCATAGTTTTGGAGGAAACCTTTTAAACAGTAATTATTTCATTGTTTCATCTTTGTGTTTTATAAAAGAAAAAATTCCTACCTTTTTTTTCTTGCCAATTAACTACTTACATTTTTTTCTCTGAATATTACCTCAAATCTTAGCTACGTAATGTTTAAAAAAAGTGAATTAAGCCTTCGTACAGAGTATCGGGTAGGGAGGTTATTAAAAAGAGATGCTGTTGAGTTGCATTATGGGAAATTAAGGATAAAGTGTGGGACTAAAAGTCAGGCACAGGGTTAAAAAAAATTGCCAAAGTACACTTTTACCATTTTCTTTTCTCGCTGAGTCACATTTCATAGACAGTATTTGATTATAATGCTGAGCTGCGTTTTTAAACAACTGACATGGATGCCTTTTTTTTTTTTTTTTTTCATCCAGAGAACTGCATTCCTTCATAAAATCTCACCGCTTTCTCAAAGGACCCAGCCACGTACACTTAGAGGGAGGAATATCATTTGGAATAGGGGCGTTTAACCTGGTACGTCAGCAGAGCAAAGTGTCCTAATCACCATCGGTTGACTGTGTGTTGTGTGTGATCGTGTTGTCCTCTTCATTCACAGTCACTCTCTCTATTTCCTCCACGGCTACTCAAAGTTTTGGAGTTTGCGGGATTCTCCGGAGACAAGGTGCGACGCGTGCATTTCCTCAATTATTTCACTCATTCACTCGCGCTCACACTCATGGATTTATTTTTTCTACATGTGTGGTGCCGTTTTAGGAGTACGGTCTGTCTCTGCTGCACGACGGTGTGACGGGGATGAATCTGCGCTCCATGCTGTGCGCTCTGCTGCTGCTCTGCTACTACACCTTTATCATGTTCATCCTAGGTAGTGCCGGACCTCGTCCCCATCGCAGATTCAGATCGTTCAGATAACCCGTGCGCTAACCTGCACGACGTAACGACGTATCGTAACTCTGTTTCTGTCCTCTCAGGAACGGGCGAGGGAGAGGTGACTGAAGCCGAGATGCTGCTGAAGCCTTTCCGTCTCCGCTACCCAAGGGTGAGTGTCAATGAGGATTGATATTAACTATCTATATATATCGCTTTCTCTGAAAAAAAAATATCAAAGGTGCTCTATAACAAAGATGACTCATTACAAGCTACGCTAATGCTTTAGCTGTGGTAGAGCGGGGTCGTCAATCAGAGGGTCAGTGGTACGATCCCCGGCTCCGCTAATCTGTGTCGATGTGTCCTTGGGCAAGACACCCCAAATTGCTCCCGCAGGCTGTTTCCTGCGGTATATGGTAGCCCCCTGCCATTAGTGTATGAAAGGGTGAATGATGACATGTAGTGTTAAAGCGCTTTGAGTGGTCGGAAGACTAGAAAAGCGCTGTACAAGTACGGTCCATTTACCATTTCAAATCAGGTGGCAACCTTCGGTTCTGCCGACTGAAGCCGATGCAGGAGGGTCTTAAAATTTGTAATCTCTCTACTGACCAGCAGGGGGCGACTCCTCCGGTTGCAAAAATAATCAATATTGTATAGAAGTCTATGAGAAAATGACTCTACTTCTCTCTTGATTTATTACCTCAGTAAATATTGTAAACATGAGTTTATGGTCTCAATCTCTAGTTTCAAGTCTTCTTCAATACAGCATGAAGTTCATTGAGTAAATGATGGTCCATTTAGAGTCAAATAGACTCTAAATATAAAGCAGGGTATGCTTCAGGGCGTGGCCACCTTGTGATTGACAGGTCGCTGCTGCTACCAGAGCTGTAGACAGCGTCTCTACGTCACTCCTCTGCCGTCCAAATATGTTCACTGCTTGCAAAAAAGACGGTGTTAGGTTTTTAAGAACAAAGGATGAAGGAGCTTGCAGGCCGCAGGTACTCTTCTTTTACGAGCTTCTTACTGCGCACGCGCATCAGAAGAATGAGCTGGACCCGGTCCAAAATTAAAACAATATTTAATGTACTACACAAAGTTCACTTACAAACTGAATTAACTATCAATAGTAATGTTCTCGAGAGCAGAGACCACATACACGCATCTCCTCACAGTCCGGCGCGGCCAGTTAGCTGAAAATGAGAGCTGCAGTGACCTGAGGTAAACTCCCTAAAACATTCTCTTTTGTATCCCCTGAGAGTCGGAAAGTGTCCGACACTGTCATAAAACGTGTGAATGACCCTCCATGGCGATTAGTGATTGGCTTCATTTGAATTCTGCCCCCTCCCATTATCGATCCCTTAGCAAAACATCTTGGCTCCTCGCAAAACATCTTGAACTCCTCCTCTCTGTCCTGCTGGTCAGCTTGGCATTTGACCGTCCCACTGGCCCCATCCTCCATCGATGAGGTCGCCTCCATTTGCTGCTGCATGTCTGACACCTCACTCCGAATCCCTATCTGACCCTCAAGACTATTCTTAGTGTTTTAATACCTACAGTGACTATACTTCTGTGATTTAATACATTCAATGAGTTAATATACTGTAACATATAATATCCTCTATAAGAAAGAATATTGTAAACCTATAATACATTCCATATGGAAACATATTGTGACTAACATATTTATTATTGTGACACTTCTACTCACCACTAGGGGTGTTATTAAATCTTACTAATAATGCGTTTAATACTGAAATTCTCCACAAATCCCCCCTAACACACTATTCATAGTGTGTTCATAAATTTCCAGGAAAAACAATCCCTCTCTAATGGTCCTTTATGGGCCGAGGGTGAATTTCCTCAATTAAACAGTAGCTAACAGTTCAAGTTCATAAACATCCTCTACACCTAACTGATTGCCCTATGCTTGTAGAAGTTCACTAATGCAAGGGATGCAGCAGCGAACGCAGAGGACCAGGTGGTGGAGGTGGGGGAGGTCCTGCGTCGAGTTCTGGATCCATCCTACGAAATGAGGGATAGAGAAGAATTCTGAGAAGCCTTGTCTGCTCCTGTTTCACTTGACAAAAATTATATTTCCTAATACAATGCACCTCTAAATCCCAAATTGACCCTATAAAACAAAAAACAAACAAAACAATCTCTCAGAGTCAATTTTCCAAATTGTCAGTATCTCACCGGATGTTTTCAGAAGTCCATCTGGACTCAATCAGGTCCTTCAATCAGCATCCCAGCGAAGATGATCAGGAGCTGCTCGTGAAGTCCTTCTTTGTCATCACGAGTGAAGTTTACAAAACGCTGTTGGTTATAATATATGCAATTAATCCAATCGACATTTTTATTGATTGACTCCCACCAGAAAATTCTGATTTCTGGCACTAAATTAATTAAGTAAGCACCCCCCTTGGTACTCCTATGGCATCTATGTAAACTTGGCCATCAAAATGAACCTCCCATGGTCCACCTTGTTGGTCAGCGCCACTTACACCTTTGGACCTCATTCACAGTCAGCTACCTGGTGATACAATAGGAGACTGCTTTCTCCTGTCTGCGGATGCCTCTGTGTTCTCCACCTGTGAAAACAAAACTTAACTCATGTTAGTTAGCACCCTAGTATATCTTATTTGTCAGCACCGCCCCATGGTCTTGCTGGGAGCATGGGCATCTGTTGCTGTGGGAGGTAGAGGTGGTCCTGGTCTTGGGTACTGCTGATGTTGTGGTGAGAATGGAGCCGATTGTGGTGGTGCATTGGACTGTCTTCCTCTTCTTTTATGTGGGCAGCCTCTTGCCAAATGACCTTCTTTTCCGCATATGTAGCAATTCCATTTACGTACAGTTCTTCCACACCCCCCTTGCTGGTATCCTCTCCCTCTGCTGTGTCCACGTCCTCTGCCTCTGTACTGTGGTGGGGGTTGGTAGTACACCACTGTGGGGGGCGGGAATGCTGGACACAGTTGATATGGGGTCGGGGGTGCAGCTGGATATTGGGGCTGTTGAGGGGCCTGAGCCTCAGCTACTAACATCTGTTTAATGGCTTGATGCTTCCTATTTAATTCTCTGTCCGCCTCCGCTATTTGAAGTTTCAGCAGCCACTGCATCATTCTATTCAGATCTTCTTCACTTTTTCTTTGTCTTTCTCGTTCTCGCAGATCTGCTCTGACGTGTTCCCATTCTCTTAATATGGCCTCTTCGTTCGCATCTTTTCCTTGTCTTTCTTGCTCACCTGGTGTGTAGACAGGGGTGTTAGGTCTGGGAGTGGTGGTGGTTTTGAAGTCTGTCTCTTTCAGGACCTCAGGTAGTCCCACAGCATCTGGAGGGGTGGTCAGGTCGACAGCCTTCCAGTAACCGAGCAGACGCTTGGTAACTGAGCACCTCTTTTCTTCCATGTTGAGGGCCCTTTTCCTACCGAATTTGTTCAAGCGACTGGCTCCTACATGATCTGCAACGGCATTGTTTTTAGCCTCTTCAGCTTCTCTCCACACTCTGCATCTGTGTTCAGCAGTGGGGGCTGTCACAGTTGGAAACCTCCCGTTCCTTTGCCATCTCCCCAGATATTTCTTCATCTTTTTCCACTCCTTTGGCCTCCCTTTAGGCTCAGTCAGATCCTCCATTCTTTCTTTGGCTCTTCCCAGCATTTCCTGAGTGCTTAGTGTGACCATCATGCAGCCTAGGAGTGTTCACTTACCTCTCAACTCTGTCTATCCTACTGGGCTCTAATCTAACAGTAGCTCTGACTGTGTGAAAAATTAGTTTTTTATCACAATTAAAATTGCAAAATTAAAAATTATGGAAATTAAATTCTGAATTAAAATCAATATTTAATTAAAATTCTGAATTAAATTCAAAAAATTACAAATGTCAGATACAAAATCAACTATGCAAGCTAAAATATTGAATCAAAATGAACTATTTTAGGATAAAAATGTAATTGAAACGGAGTTAGAATATTGGATTAAAACTAAATTCACCAACTGAAGTTGAAATGTTAAATCACAATTAAAACCATCAATGAAAGTTGAATTACTGAATCAAACTAAAATTACCAATGAAAGAAGTACAATTAATATAATCAACAGTAGTATAAAATGCTAAATTAAAACTAAGATAAACAATCAAAGTCAAAATACAAGTCAAAAGCTTAGAGTCAAAAACAAGGAATATTACAAGTTTATCACCAGAACTCAAAGTATTGTAATGTATCTTCTAATCCACAGATGACTGAGTATCTTGTAATTCTAAGACAATTTCACCTCTAGGTTGTCTGGGTAATGGAGTTTTCTGTAATTATCAAGCAATTACTCCTCCAACCGATAGGTGGCGAAGTTGTCTCTTCTTCTTCTATGGTGTTTTTTTTTCAAAAAACCCCGCGAAAACGGACAATGGGCTAATACTAATGCTTATTAACGGCTATCGCTACAAGCTAAACTAACCGGCGAAACCGTGTCTTCAGCACACAGACAAAGCACCGTAGTTTAAACTCTTACACCATGCCGCATTCACACACACTTTATGCTAGACCGTGCTTGGCTTCTCCATATGCACCGGTTATTTTATAATCCTTTTATCTAGTTATCTAGGTGAGCACAAAGCAGGCTTTGGCTCCGCTAGCATTCACTCCTTACTACAACAACAAAAAACAATCTCTCACAACGTTTTTGTCATCACTGCATCCATCATTCATACCAAAATACACCGTGATTACAATGTATGAATACCCACTCATTACCTATTACCCACCCCGGATTATATTCCCTAGAACTCAAGTTAAATCCAGCGCTTTGTAGCAGTCAGCCTCTGTGCCCGCAGAGCGCTCGACTCTGTAGCGTAACTGTTCTGTTGGCTTTCTAAGCTCATCAATATGTCCCGTCGGGCAGAGTTCTCACAAGGCCCACCTAGTAGGCCAGCCCAGCTGGTCAACTACACAGAGTGGTAACAGCGCGAACTCTGGCAAAACCCTCTGGAACTATTCAATTTATTCCCTCCCGTTAAGAGTCATTGGTTCGCCAGATCCAAACCTGCCAAACAGGACCCGGGGGGGCCGTCGCCTTTACCCCACGCTACCCCGCCACCAGATTCAGTTAGCCTGGTTCCCCGGACTCTCGAAGCTGCTTAAGCTTTTGAGCGCTTAGCTCTGAGCCCCAGGCTCTGCATAGCTTGATCAGGGCCAACGTAGAAGACGTACCGTTCCTCGACGGACCTTACCGGTAGGATTTAGCAAAAAAGAACAGCGTGTAGGCAAAATACACGTGTTCCTAATCCAGCTTGCAAGTGTGCTTCATACAGTAATCCAGCTACTTCAAATTTCAAATCAATATACTTTACCGGCTTGCTGCGGCCTGCTCCTTTGTTCGGCTCTCGGAGGGGTTGACCAAGATACCGTCTCTAAGTTTTCCTATACTACCTATACAGATTTTATCAAAAAGGTTCTGTTTACCCGTTTGTCTTTGGCGCCAGAAGGTATCTTAGTCAGCTCCTCGTCCAGTCCGTTTTCCAGCAATCATCACGTCGGGGTCACCATTTTGTTAGGTTTTTAAGAACAAAGGATGAAGGAGCTTGCAGGCCGCAGGTACTCTTCTTTTACGAGCTTCTTACTGCGCACGCACATCAGAAGAATGAGCTGGACCCGGTCCAAAATTAAAACAATATTTAATGTACTACACAAAGTTCACTTACAAACTGAATTAACTATCAATAGTAATGTTCTCGAGAGCAGAGACCACATACACGCATCTCCTCACAGTCCGGCGCGGCCAGTTAGCTGAAAATGAGAGCTGCAGTGACCTGAGGTAAACTCCCTAAAACATTCTCTTTTGTATCCCCTGAGAGTCGGAAAGTGTCCGACACTGTCATAAAATGTGTGAATGACCCTCCATGGCGATTAGTGATTGGCTTCATTTGAATTCTGCCCCCTCCCATTATCGATCCCTTAGCAAAACATCTTGGCTCCTCGCAAAACATCTTGAACTCCTCCTCTCTGTCCTGCTGGTCAGCTTGGCATTTGACCGTCCCACTGGCCCCATCCTCCATCGATGAGGTCGCCTCCATTTGCTGCTGCATGTCTGACACCTCACTCCGAATCCCTATCTGACCCTCAAGACTATTCTTAGTGTTTTAATACCTACAGTGACTATACTTCTGTGATTTAATACATTCAATGAGTTAATATACTGTAACATATAATATCCTCTATAAGAAAGAATATTGTAAACCTATAATACATTCCATATGGAAACATATTGTGACTAACATATTTATTATTGTGACACTTCTACTCACCACTAGGGGTGTTATTAAATCTTACTAATAATGCGTTTAATACTGAAATTCTCCACAACGGCGACGCCCAAAATGCCAAACTCGAGGATTCAAAACCGCCGACTACAAACCAATGGGTGACGTTACGACAGTTACATCCACTTCTTATAGACAGTCTATGGTTTGGAAGTGTTGTGAATGTCTAGTGGCTGGATGAAAGCAGATCGGGTTATATTTGCATAGTGTATATGTGTTTAGTGTATATATTTTTTTTGCTAACGTTAGATATACACACAGCTAACATTGGTTGCCAGATCACGCTAAAGTTCGGATTTGTCCGTCTGAAAAATGCCATTTTAGTGTCAAAATGTTCGGAAGATATTTGGCTTGTGAAAAATGGGTCCAATGTTTTCTTTGGTGACTATGGAGCGAAAGAATCGGTCATAATCCATTGGAGTAAATAGACCCGGGACCTGCTGCTAGTCTCCCAAGGTGCCAGGCAGTAGTGAAACCCACCTGACACGGAAACAGGAAGCTAACTCTCATTGGGGTGTTTCCTCTCTGAACCATCGCTGGTGCTATTCAGCTTCAAATGTGGCCTCACAGACCGACGTCATGAGAGCAGCTACCCATTATCTCTAACGAATGTATTCTTCAGAGGAGTTAGCCATCACAAGAAAGTATATTTAGCTTTGAATGTTAGCATTTTGGGTTTGGGTGATACGTTTTTAACAATGAAGAGCCAGAGACGGACGGAGGAAGCTACCGTAGCTTCCTAGCTGTATGCCGACAACCAGTTTGATTTGACCGTCCTCTGCGTTAGGAGACCGGAGTATCTGGTATATTGATGTATTTTAAATAAACTGTAATAACTTGTTATCTGTTAATACATTTATTAAATGGGAAAATGTATAATCAACAAAATCCCAGATGGGAGTAAACCGACCAGTACAGAGGAAATGGACTATGCTAGCTTGTTCGCAGCTGGCTATTGCGTTAGCTGTTAGCTCGCAATGCTACACCGACTAGCTTCTAATCTAGAACCATTGGGACTCTATATCAGTGGTGGGCCGTCAGGGCCAGCAAAGCCTTCTCTGCTGGCCTAAACAGAATCACAAAGTTAAAGCTATTGTATAATTTAATCATTTTTCACAAATACACTACACGTATTCAAATTTTTTTTCCCATTATCTTATTTTCTCATTGCACAGCTACTGTCTTCCTCAGTTGCTCTGCTTCCAGTGCAGCTTGTTTTAAGTAGAGCTTTTATCCAATCAGATTTCACCTCTGTGTCTCTAGGTAAGAAGAGAGGCCCGAGGCCTGCAGACTCACAAGTGCATCCCTTTGCAGTTTAAGTGAATGGGGACGATATTGTTGATTGTCATAGTGTTCAACCAATCAGATCTTTAGTTTGACATGTTGGGCGTATTCTCTGGCGTGCCAGAGCCTGCTAGCTGGCCTACAAGTACGTCAGCATTAACGTGCAGCTCAGTTTTCAGGTGCAGCTCTGCAGTGAGGTGCAGCGTGCGCTGTGATTGGTCAGTGGGCGAGCACGTGACTATTGGAAAAAGAAACTTACGGTAGCCATCAGAGGCTTAGTCGGAGTAGTAAGAGTTCAAATTGAAAGATATGGAAGAAATTATGACATATTTCGCATTTTTGCCCGGTGTCTCCTACGTGAGCGCAGTCCACCGAAAACATTATATTTCCCACAATTTAAGCTTCTGCATTTTCCAAATGCACTAGTATTATTCAACGGTATTGTTCGGTTCGTAAGCCTCGTACCGAACGGTTTAATACGAATACGTGTATTGTTACACCCCTAGCAACAAATAATAACCCGTAGCTGTGCCGTCACAATGAGGTTATTAGGAGGTGGTTTAACTGTAGTAGGACAGCACTGAAGGCGCGGGTATAAAATGCACGGCCCGCCACTGCTGTATATTGTCTGGCAAACAGTATACAGTAAACTCAGCCGGTCTGAAGACTCCTCCTACCTCACTGAATAAAGTATGTAAATAAAGTTTTTTGAGGCTGCAGGGGTTGTGCAATAGATACATGACATGGTGAGAAGGCTTGTGTAATAATAATATTACTGGTTGTGTAATACGTGCGATTTAGTGGTTATGATGTGCTTCAGTACACGTTGCTTTGTTTACATGTTCGTTTTCTTTATTAGTACTTGTGAGGAAGCTACATAAGACGATATGTCACGTGTGCAGCATTTGAGTGCAAGACGAATTTCTCTACGGGGACATTAAAGTGTATTGTAGGGCTGGAGGATATGGCCCAAAATATAATCACGATATGTCGTTTTTTATATTGATTGATGTCAATATTTATCAGGATATATATTTGAGAATAATAATGCTCAATTTACATCTTTAAGATTATTCTCCTTAGAACCGATCCTTAAAGAAACCAGATGATGTGTTGTGGTTTATAATATGCTGCAACAAGTCGGCTGCAGCAGAGGCTACGACTTATCGGATGTTCGTTTATTTTTTTGTAAAAAAATAATATCAAGATGGCCCAGTCCTATACGTATCATAACCAAACATTTTGCTGGCTTGACCAGGCTTTTAAAGGGAACTGCGATTATTTTACACTTAAAGATTAGATTACTGGTCACGAGTAATGGCTCCAACGAAAAAATTGCTAACGAGTTGCATTATGGGAAATGCAGGATCCAGTGTTTTTGGAGCTTCGCCCATACTAGGGAGTAAAAGTCGGTTGTTGTTATTTAAGTTAGACTTATTTTCATCTCATTTTTGTAGTTTGGACCCTCATTTTTGCCAATTAATGACAATGCATTGATTGTACTCACCTATGTAATGGCCGAGATTTCGGTACACGGCAGCATTGCAAAGTCAGACTGGGCAACTTCCTGGGACAACTTTGACCCACCGTACGTGCCATTTTTATGCTCGCTTACTTCTTGTGCAATGAGGGAAAGTGGTTCAGATGATCTGGATAAACACCATCGCTTTCTTTCCCCGTCATACTTTGTTTTTCCTACATCTGCGTGGTTAAAGTCAGTACAGAGTTATCATAAATGTTTTAAAAAGATCCTTATTGCCAGTAGTTTGTACTGTTTGTATTACATTTATTGTGTTCTCTTTTCTCTGGGTGCCACCTCGTTCCTGTAATCGTTCTATTTTTACACCTTCATTGTGTCTCACTGTATGTCGGCTCTTTCTTACGGATCCCTCCTTCCACTCACATTGTTTCTCTTTTCTTTCCATCGTCCAGTCATCGTCCCAACCCTGTTTACTTTTGTCCGACGCTCGCTCCACCTTCCCCTCACGCAGTCCCTTGTGCACCCTGCAGTCCTTAACACCGTGTATCCTTCATTTACACACCATCACTCCTGCCATTCCACCTGACTCACATTCTTGTAAAATCACAATCCCTGTTCACACTCCACCTTTTACCTACATGCCTGCCCATCCCAGAGAACAAACTCAGTGCTCTGACACAATGTGTACCAAACCCCAATGGAAATGTCGTGGTTAAACACTGCCGAGAGTAATTGCAATACAACAGGTCTGCCTGCAGATAGGTGGTTATTTAACACACAGATGATTGACATGTAACACTGGAGCCTCCAAAACATATATTTATTTCTTTAATTTCTTTTATTTAATTTCCTCCTTTTTTTTTCTTCTGTCCAGGGAGCAATATTCCTTTTCTTTGCAGGCAGGACTGAAGAGATCAAGGGGAACATCGATGAGGTGTGTTTCATAAAATGTCTCAAATGTTTCTAATGGGAAGCATTAATGACAAAACATGTTTCCATACAAACAAACATTATGTCAAATACATTGGAAAAATACTATTAAAAAATTAATGAATTAATTGATACAAAAATATATGTATACTGTGTGTGTGTGTGTGTGTATGGATGTGTATATATATATGTGTATATATATACACACACACACACACACACACACACACACAGCAATGCAGTCATTGTTGCATATCCTTATTAAAGGTATGCCTCACCCCCAAAATGACCATTTTGTATATCAATTACTGACCGCATGTCACCTTGAAAAGAGTACTTTTTCTCACATGCCTCCGCAGTGAATAAAAAATAAAAAAAGGATACATTTTAATTATTTTTATTTCTCATATCATGCCCCTCCTGGTCCCTGCCACCAGTGATACATAAATACAACTCAAGGGTGTGGCTCACTACGTCCCAAACACATGCATCGCTGAAACCTTACTATGTAAAACACTGTGGACTCGTCCAAACTGTTTGAGACTGTTTACGCAGAAGTGTTCAATTCATCAGGACTTTTTCTACATTTTCAAGAATTTAAGGTAAAACAGGGTGAGTGAACTGGTACACAAAGGGTAATTTTAGGGGGGCGAAGTATTCCTTTAATGTGCCGTGTGATGAATGCTGACGCTGTGCTGCCAGGCGGTGGCACTCTTTGAGGACGGCTGCAAGGCCCAGCAGGCGTGGAAGCAGTTCCACCACATGTGCTACTGGGAGCTGATGTGGTGCTTCACCTACAAGCGCGCGTGGAAGATGGCGTACTTCTACGCAGACCTGCTGAGCAAGGAGAGCCGCTGGTCCAAGGTACAGAACCCGGAGCGGGAGTGAATACAAACCTGAGCGTCGAAAAACATCTTGAGAGACAAAAATGAGTGACTCCTGTCTTTGTGTTTTCTCCCTGCTAGGCCATGTATGTTTACATGAAAGCTGCCTACCTCAGCATGCTGCGTGAAGACGAGGCCAGGCCTTTTGGGGAGGACGAGGTTGAGCTCTTTAGGTAAACACACACACACACACACACACACACTGTAACTGTTGCATGGCATATCTCAGGAACACACTGCTGTTGTCCTGAGGCTCATGACATTCTTACAATTTTACCAAAGTGAGGCTTGTTCACGTACCTGTCTGTGTACTTTGTGTGCACCTGGAGGATTAAAGAGTGTATTTGCTGGTGGGAAGCTGAAAAAAAGCTCCGTAGCGTGGCAATATTTCTTAAGCGATAAAGACTGTTTTAACTGTGCTGTTAATGTATGATAAACCCACTGGACACGAACTGTCAGCACCAAACAGCACTGACGAAGTTAAAGCAAGTTACCAGTGAACATAGTGGAGCATCGATATTTCCCTGAGGAGCTGGTGGAGACCAAAAAAGTTGGACTTAAATTCATCAGGCGGACAGACACGCGACTCCAAATGAAAGCTGATGTTGCTCTGTGTCTGCTGGATGTGTAAACTGTTAGCCTACATGTTTGGTGTAAGGTGTTAATATGTCACTTTTGTGTTGACACCATCCAAGTACCAAGTAGCCCAAATACTTTTTTTTGTTTTTTAAATGCCAAAGATGAAATAAACGAATTCAGTGTTTCTTAAATGTGGGTACTAGTGACCCAAGGGCTACTTTAGAGCAGCGGTCCCCAACCTTTTTTCCGCCATGTACCGGTTTCATGTAAGACAATATTTTCACGGACCGGCCTTCAAGGTGTGGCGACCGGCATAATAAAAAATACAACTCACCATAATGCTGAATCGGTGCAATGAAGCTCTCCAAAGACATTCGTTTTTTACTCATTTTCGCCAGCTTGTGGGCTTAATTTTTGAGGTAACGCATCACGTGACCGAGACAAACGTCTTGACATATGTCAAGACGCACAGGCGGATGTAATTGGGAGAGAATCAAAATAAAACATCTTTCAGACTCTGATAATCAATAAAATGGAAATAATATAAGTTATTTATTCTTTCTGTGCGGCCCAGGGGTTGGGGGGCCACTGCTTTAGAGTACTGCGGGGTATGTGAGATCTTTTTTATATGAAATTTAAATGCAATATTCCTTAAATAATTCTACTATAATAACTGCAATTAAAATAAGTACATATAAATTCGATTACCACCATTTTTTATTCTTATTTTTTAAACCGCTTCAGATGCAATCACATTCACAATTACATTTGTTTAGTTATTTTTTGTGCTGGTCAAAGGGGCACATCATTGAAAAAAACTGCACTAACTCGTGCCACGCCAAATCCCACGCGTTCTTCTCAAATCTGTCTTTCTTATTTTCCTGTCTCTTTTAGACTGGTGCCCACCTTCAAGCAGAAGATAGCAGGGAAGTCCCCCCCGACCGAGAAGTTTGCCATCCGCAAAGCCAAGCGCTACAAGGTCCGCTGCCCGATCAGGCTGCCGGTGCCGGTGTTGGTAAAAGCTTCGCACAAACACTCAAAATGTGCGTTGTGTTTTACTCCTCTGACGCGCGTCCAACAGCATTCACCGTTTCATTACAGGAGATGATGTACATGTGGAACGGTTTCAGTATGATCAGCAAGCGACCAGAGCTGACCGAAGGCATGATGCAGACTTTGGTGGAGGCGGAGCGCACCCTGCTGGAGTTTCCCAGTAATCCAACTTCTGTTTGCCTAGAAATGTAACCGTAGACAAAGTGAGATCACTTGACACGTCTGGGTGTCCGCTGCGCTGATGACGTCCGCTTCCTCCTCTACAGACAACGAGTATTCGGTGGACGACCGCAGTTTGATCCACCTGCTGAAGGGTCTGTGTTTGAAGAACCAGGGTCTCCTCCAGCCTGCAGAGGAAAGCTTCGGCAAAGTGTTGTCCAGGTGAGCTCCGGTGGATTCACTTCAAAAACACTCGAGCTGTTCCCCTGCATGCAACGCGAAAAACGGTTTATCTTCTGTGAACAGACAAAACATCACTTTGTGCACTGCAGGTAAAAAACCTGGATTCAGCACACTGACCATATGTCCTGAAGTCACTTAACTGTCAAATGAAACCCATAAATGGGTCCAAAGTCATCTATAAAAGGTCTTTAAAGGTCGACTCCATCTGCTTTTCTGCTGTTAGCTAAAAGCAGCGACATAGGTTAGCAAAGTAAGCTATTATTGTCAATGGAGTCTCGTAGCTTTCTGACAAACCTTTCTGACGGGGAGCCAATGCCGTTCTATTGCTTTCTTCAAAGCCACGAGGCTCCATTGACAAAAGAATACAGAAATACCTTGCAGAACCTAAGCAGCATGTTTTTGGACTGTGGGAGGAAGCTGGATAGAACCCACGCTGACTTGCCAACTCCACATCAAAGGCCCGTCCAACCCGGGAACCGAACCCAGGTCCCTTTTTGATGTGTGGTTACAGTGCTAGCCACCACACCACCGTGCAACTTAGGATAATTGATGACTCTAAATTGCCAGTTGGTGTGGATGTGCGCGTGAATGGTTGTCTGTCTCTACACGTCAGCCCTGAGATAAGTCTGGCGACCTGTCCAGGGTGTACCATGCATTCGCCCAATGTCCGCTGCGATCGGCTCCAGCCCGCCCAACTCCCAAACTCTCATACGGCATTACAGGATATCGACTTCATCCCTTTGTAAAATGTAACCGTATGTGTCGGTCACCGTTAATGCACCTTCTTCCTCGTGTTTGCTCAGTGAAAAGAAGATCCGGTTCGACCACTATCTTGTGCCTAACTGCCTGATGGAGCTCGGTCTGCTCTACATGGACCAAGGCAGGAGGGACGAGGCTATTAAGATACTGCACAAGGCCAAGTATGTAACTCCCTCACAGCAGCTACTAGTGAGATGACCGAGTGGAATGTCATTTGTCATTCTTGTGCGCATATAATATGCATTCAATACAGAAATGCAGTACTTTAGTTAGTTGTAAAGGTGCCAGTACTTTAAACCAGCAGTTTATTTTGTAATATTAAACCAACAGGATGGAGAGAGACTTAATTCCTTTGCTCAGGTAGACATTACTCCACTATCTCTTAGCATAGCCAGTAGTTGTTTGCTGCTATATTAATGCTCTGATTTTGAATTTAGCACATTTTGGAATACACACGTATTTGCTTTCTTGCAAATAGTTACTTGAAAACATTAATAACGCACTAAGGTCTGTGCGGTAAATGCAAAGCAGCAGCTGGTTAGCTTAGCTTAGCTTAGCATAAAGACTGGAAACGGCTAGCCTACCTCAGCATGCTGCGTGAAGACAAGGCCAGGCCTTTTGGGGAGGACGAGGTTGAGCTCTTTAGGTAAACACACACACACACACACAAACACACACACACTGTAACTGTTGCATGGCATATCTCAGGAACACACTGCTGTTGTCCTGAGGCTCATGACATTCTTACAATTTTACCAAAGTGAGGCTTGTTCACGTACCTGTCTGTGTACTTTGTGTGCACCTGGAGGATTAAAGAGTGTATTTGCTGGTGGGAAGCTGCATCATCTCTGGCCAATACTGCAATGTCTTCTACCAATTCTAAAATGAACTGGAAGCCAAAGTAACGACGTCATTACAGGTGTTACACGGCTGTATGTAGTTTTGTGAGCAGTACGTTACCACTTTTTCAGCATCCTGGGAAGAAAAAAAAGCTCCGTAGCGTGGCAATATTTCTTAAGCGATAAAGACTGTTTTAACTGTGCTGTTAATGTATGATAAACCCACTGGATACTAACTGTCAGCACCAAACAGCACTGACAAAGTTAAAGCAACTTACTGGTGAACATAGTGTAGCATCAATATTTCCCTGAGGAGCTGGTGGAGACCAAAAAAGTTGGACTTAAATTCATCAGGCGGACAGACACGCGACTCCAAATGAAAGCTGATGTTGCTTTTATGCACATTTTGGAATACACACGTATTTGCTTTCTTGCAAATAGTTACTTGAAAACATTAATAACACACTAAGGTCTGTGCGGTAAATGCAAAGCAGCAGCTGGTTAGCTTAGCTTAGCATAAAGACTGGAAACGGCTAGCCTGGCTCTGGTAAGAAAATCCGCCAACCACAGCCATGAAATAGTTTTTCACAATAACCCCCCTGAAAGAGAGTGACTTGTTGTCATTACACGTTCGTTCTTGTACGTACCACAAACTAAATACGTGCTAAATAGTGAGCTTTTGAGGTGTTTGTAGGTTGATGTTAGCTTTGGCCACAGCTAAAACTAGCCATTTCCCCATGTGTCCAGTCTTTATGCTAAGCTAACCGGCTGCTGGCTGTAGCTTCATAACACATCACAGACATGAGGGGTATCAATCTTCTCACCTGACGCTTGGCAAATAAGTATATTACCCAAATTGCTGAATTATTGCTATAAAATGTTCTTTATAAAATATAATTATCCCCATATTATTACCTATTATATTTATTCATTGCAATTAGAATTATTTCACCATCAAAGTTTTTATTTCAGGACTGCTTGGACAGGATAGTACTACAACGTACAGGGAGTGCCGTCTCCTCCTCGGTGTATAGCCAGTACAGGAACACTAGAGGTCGCTCTCTGCCTAATGAATCTACATCTGAGAGGCCATCCACACAATGGGGGGGGGGGGGAGAGAATAGTGAATCAACCCTCTGCTCCTATTGGATGAAAGGAAACTTATTCAGCAGATTGCTACTTTAAGTTGAGACTTCACATAAGCACACCTTCTGTCACGCTTTAACCTCCTCCACTGTTTCTGACCTGTAGACTCAACTACAAAGAATACTCGATGGAGTCCCGCACACAGTTCAGGATCCACGCCGCTCTGGCCAAACTGAAGGCCGACCCCGGTGAGGACACTCGCATGTAGGACGACTGGAAAAGGCTCTTCACACTCTGGACTCTCCATTTCCCATCATGGTTATGGCTGCTCCAGTTATACCCAGGTGTTGATTTTTAACCTATATTCAACAAGTGCATGCTAGGTATTTTATCACTGTGTTCAGGCTTAGCATTTTAGTTCTACACTAATATCACAGGACAAAGGTATAACCTGTTTAATCCCAGACAAGAGCTTAAAAGTGGGAGTGTGTATATACAGTAGTTTATTTTATTTACAATATTTTTATGGTTTACATTGGAAATTTAAACTCAATTTGAATCAGTTGATTGAAAGACTATAAATATGTAATGTAAGAGATGTTATTTAATCAAGTGTATAGTAACAGCTGTATTTTACTGTATTAAAAGAGCTCCGATTACATAATGAAGTAACTTCAGCTGGCTGGGAATGATTTATGGTTTCAACTGCAAAAACACATTCAATACAAACTGTTTTTGAATCCAGAAGTTTAGAAAATAGTTACCTGGCTTGATGATATGACAGGTAACTAGTCAGCAGCCAGTACTCTATGCACCGTCATTCATTTCTCAGTCTGTATGCAATGGAAATGCAAATTACTGACGGACATACTCGCGCCCTCTTGGTGTGTATTTATCAAAATTTGTACTTTAGGTATTTATGAAACAGTGCATGCACTTTCCAAAAATTTCAGAATGTATACAACATATTTTTGCATAAATGAATTCATATAAATTGTCTGTTTTGTCGTAAATGCCAAAAGTACCAGCATTCTGTAGTTTGGGATATTTATCTTCCATAAAGAAAATATTTTTAGACAACATGCAGTCTGTACAGAAATTCATTTATTTCAGTGAAGGCTAAATACATAGAGAAATGAACAAAAAAGTGTTTTCTTTTATCCAGGTCATTCCAGATGCCATCAGGTAAAACAAGGACCAAGCTGTTATACTCTTTAACAAATGTCCCTCAGAGCGCAGCATGCCTTCCATCTTCATTAAATACAGTTAGTTATGTGGGAAACGGCTCAGTCCAAGACTACGAGGAGGCAGCAGGAGGTGTGATGGGGGCCGCCGCCTGCTCCTCTTTCAGTCTGCGCTTCATTAGCTTCTTCTTCTTCTTATCCTCCGTTTCTAACTCGGCGACCATCTCCAAGAACTTGGGGCTGCGGGGGTCCACGGCATAGCCAAAGCGCTGTCTGGCCTCGGCCAGCAGCTTTGCGCGGCGAGTCTTCTCCTCCTTCAGCTTGCTCTTGGTGTCGCGCTTCTCCCGGCGCCAGTCGGCAATCATCTTGGGCATTTTGGCCATGTTGGCTGCGATAAGTTTCTCTCTGCGATGGGAGAGGGCAAAGATTAGCATAACAGATGTTAATGTGGCACGTGATGTCTCCACAGCTATGAGGTGGACTGCTATGAAATGTGGCACTGTTCTTGGTCCTCGCAGGATGAACCGTTATAAGCAAGAGGAAGAATCAGGCAATCAAAGTTATGAGTATATTTGGGTCTCTTGTTGCCCAGTCCATATTATAATCACAATAAAAACAGTCAGAAATAATACATAGCACACAAACATACATGATTATAAATACCTGTATACGCAAAGATATTTATTTGGGACAATGCACATTAATAAACATCAACTGAACACTTATTTTTTACTTAATCGCAAGGAAACAAATGTGTTTGTAAGAGATTTTAAGAGACTTATCAATACCTGAAAATAAAAGGATAACTGATGTCTGACAGTCCCCAGCTATGTGGAAGTGAGTACCGCTACACGTTTCTTTCCCCTTTAAACAACATGTCCTCAACGGTACCTAGCTCCAACTTATATTTCTAATCATTGTTTAGCAGCAGGTGTATAAAATATCACGATAAATAATCTAAAATAAGCTCTGACGTTCTGTGACTTTATGCTGGTTGAAATTAGCTCTCCTCCGTCAGGGGGTGTCAATGTTGTGGACAAATCCTCGACCTCTATTGGGTGCTGGTTTATCTTTCGCCGTATGCCCCAGTTTGTGCCTCCCATATATTTACCGTTAAATAACGAGAGGTGACTTTATTACGTACACCCTGCCCGGTAATAATCGTGCTAGCACAGAACTGTAGCGAGAGAAAAACGAACCAGTTTGACGGTCTGTCCGATAATTGACACATTAGCTACAGTACCTTTAGCATTACTTACTTTGCCAACCGCTTTTCGGATTCCACCTTCTCCTTGGCCTCGATCTTCTTCAGCATTACCTCCAATGGAGGGTGCCACTCGTTTTCCTCTGCGATAAGCTTGTCCAGCTGCTCGTGGCTGGGCCACAACGAGGCAGGGTCGATACCCGACGCTGAACCGTACCGGCCGAATAGCTTCCTGTCATACCGGCCCGTCTTCTGCCACTCGGGCGTCTTCTCGCTGTCCTTGTCGGGAATGTACGGCTCGCGGAGGTTCAGCTTTAAAGGTTTGGGGTTGTAGGACGCTGTCTGCAATAGAAGCCCGCTTTGAGAGTCCGCGAAAAGTACAGTTTTTGAACATGAAAGTCCCTTTAAAGTCCTGCATAACATTGCCGTCCTCCTGCACAGCATGGACGCCGCCATTTTTGTTCCTCCACAAGAAGGACCCGGCGGATACACAGAGGTGTCTACCGCAGTGCCTGTTCATCACGGTCGGTGAGTCCTCCTATGTTTGTATAGCTTTCAATTATTAAATTTTGTCTTATTGGTAAAGTTAAAGAGGTTTACTTTAAAATATTGCATCGAATATAACCAGCAAAAAAATACATTAGGAGATTTAGAATTGATATTGAGTGTTCTTGCACTTTGTCAAGATGGCACCAAGATAAGAAGGCAATTTAATGTCTTATGTACCGACGAGACATTATTTAGAATTCCAATTTGTATTACTTTTTGTTTCTATATAATATATATAAGTACTTTTTATATGCACCCATAAAAGAGATTACATTAGACAAATCTGCATATGACATTAAAATAAAAAAGGAGGAAAGTTGTGCTGAAACCATTCATCAATTAGTCTAGTTGATCGACAGAAAATGATTCAACAATAACATATATATACCAATTCTAATTTAATGTTTTAGGACTGTTCAAAGAAACAAGCAATTTCAGAACCTTGGTGTTTGGGGAATTGTGATGGACAATTTTCATAGTTTTCTGACATTTATTAATAATAATAATAATAATAATATAACTAATAATAATGATGCATTTTGTTTATAGGCGCCTTTCAAAGCCCTCAAGGGCGCCTCACAGGCTAAATCCATCTTGAACATAACTGACAGATTAATGTGATGATAAATTATTGTTGTAGCTCCAGATTAAAGGAATGAGATGAACACATCAATAAAGGAGACTGCATGCTTCAAGTGCAAGATGGGGAGCGATAGTGTTTGTGTCAAAGTAGATGGAGAACTAAAGTTTTGTAACTTATAAGGTGGTCAAATATGGGGCAGATCTTACCCTGTGTCTTCTCTAGGTTTGTTCCAGATCATAGAGGCAGTATTATTATTTTTTTTTAAAGAAGCTCTTTATTTAACGTATTTCATTAGAAATAATTTTTCTTAAGTTTGGTAGCACTGGGGAACCGTGCTGGCCAAATGTGGAAAAAGTCCATAGCTGGTAAAATAATCGCTTTCAGAGGCACTCTCAGTGACTTCCAGGAGCTCAGATCAGTGATGGGGGGGGGGACGCGTTTTTCACGAAACGTCGACTTGGAGGTAGCTGTGAGCAGGTGGGCTGAAGCTGGAGCACCAGAGCGATAAGGGGAGCTAAGCCCCTTTTTAACACCTTCTTTGAACCTTTAAGGACCACAGGGCAGGGAAGTAAACCGTCTTTGAAAAGAGAGGATCTTTTGTGTTTAACGTCCTCGGCTTCACCTCCTCCCTTCCTCTTTTTCGCAGCCTCAGCCCTCCCTCAACTTTTATATTTGATTTCTTTTCAAGAAGCGGAGATGGAACAAATGGGGTTGCTCTGGAGTGCAGCACTTACACAGACAGATGTCATCGCTTTTGTGTCGTGGGTGCGCGCGGAGCTCTCCATCGTCATTAAAGATTTAGGGTTCCCATGGCAGGGGTAGCACTAGACTGAAGGTGGGGGGTGGGGGGGGGGGCATGACAGAAGCTTAATTTGGCTTAGGAGCGTTCTGGTGCCAAGCCCGGGGCTTTAGGGATCACATCAACGTCAGTCACAGGCAAATAGGCTTGTTAGCAGTTAGACGATAAGGGCATGGTGGCAAGATGACAGGTCTATTTCTGAGTGAGCATGCGAGTAGGAGGGCCGGGTGGTGCATTAATACATGTTTAGGGAAGTTATGTGGAACATGCCCACCTGAATTATGACCTTCTTTAAATCGCATCTGCTTTTACAGATGTGTTTGGTTTGTACAGAGGCGTACGTTTGTATTGGATGCGATGAGTAGTTGCAGCGGTGCAGAGTGCCTACAGAGAGATTTTTGATGTTCTCCATGTGGAGCAAGCACAGCGCAACACTTTGGCCTTCACTGTTGGTGCAAGACCACATCTGGGCACTTAAAGACGGATCTCTCAGAAGACGTTAGTCAGGGTTGTGTGGCTTAAATACAAGAGCACATGTTGGCAAACAGACTCTATCCTTGGAGGATAGAGTCTCCTTACAAGTACAACTCAGCATGGTAGTATCTCTAAGACCACCATCGTAATGCTCATCAGACTGGAGCCACTGTTGCCAAATTGGGCTTGCTGAGGTTTAATTCCTTTAGGGTCTGTGATGCCAGAAATTTGAATGAGTTACCGTTGAACATTAAAATAAGAAAGGGATATTGTACAGCAAGCCGGTCATTGATGAGAAATGAACCCTGACAGGGTGAGCTGGACCTCGATGCCAAGCGGCTTGTTTCACGGCTACTTACTAAACAAATCAATAATTTGACACACATTCTTTTATTTAAAAATGATTTTAGTCCTCTCCCTGTGTACGGAGTTAAGAACTGAGAACGGTCTGTGTCTGAAAAATGAAGCCGATGCGTAAGTGCCTTACAATTGCAGTGTTTCTAATTTACCATCAGGGGGCGGCTCCTCTGGTTGTATAGAAGTCTATGAGACTACGTCTACTTCTCTAGAGTCTGTGATTATTCGTAGCTGCAGTCTGCTCTAAAGAAATAACAGACCGCAGAATGCCATAGTCGACCAATCAGAATCAAGTATTTAACAAAGTCCGCTGGGAGCCAACACCGACACCACGCTGCTGCAGACCCATGGGCGGTATTGCTGGGCCCGCTTGAGGGAAGTGAGGCACGGGAGAACCAGAACCAGGACTGAGTGGGGCAGACCCTGGCGTGGTAAAGTGAGAGGTTTTCCGAAGTGATTCTGGTTAAATGCACCGCCAAAATCAACACAAATTGAAAGTATATCTCGTTGTAGCTTTAACCTATAACCATCAAGGGATTTTATTTGTAATAAAAAAATAATAATATTGATAATAATAATAATTACAATTTCTCTCACTGTCTCTCAAACACACACACATACAGGCGGAGAGAGCCAAGGTTTGGCGTCGTCTTTCCTAAGAAGCAATTTGCCAAGTCAGCGTTACCATTTGTTGACACAAAGAAGAAATCATAATAAATTGAGTCTAAATGAACCGCTCCTTTGTTGGCCTTTAACAATGACAGGGGGGGTTTGCTCAGAATTTTGGCACTGAGAATTCAATTCGTCAGCATTTCCCCAGAACATGGGATGAGGACAAAATCCAAATAAAAGAAAGCCAAACCCCCCCCCCAAAAAAATCCCTCCATTTCCTGGTAGTGACAGAACTCTGTGGCTTCACTGCACAACCTAAGAGTGGAAAGGACAAAGCAAAGCCCCCTCGGTGAGACGGGTCCCCGCGGCGCCGGTGATAAATCACAGCTCTCCCATCGCACACAAATTAATAATCCAAAGGTAACTAATGTTGTCCTTGGCGACACGGCTATAAATTTCCCTCATAGATGGCTCTAACATGTAAACCCTGAACATTTTGCATGGCATTCCTGATTTCTCAATTAGCGGTTACAAAAAAAAAAAAAAGTCCGTCATGGACGTCATGTGCAGATTTTTGTCTTTTCTTTTACCAGAGCGTAAGTCATGGCCGTGACTCTTGCAGCTCTCCGCAGGCTGCTTTTTAAACACCCCAACCGCCCCCCCGTCCCCACTAATGTTAAACTTGGACTTGGCCCAATTCAGAACTGCAAGCGTAAGCGGTCTTATGAAGGGGGGTGGTGGAGGTGGAGGGGCTGATGTGTGTATGTGTGTGTGTGTGTGCGGGCAGAGGAGGATGGTGAGCTTTCAGCGGGGAGCAGCAGAGTATTTTACAGTAATGGATGTACCACATGGAGATCCAGTTAGTGATGCGTTTGGAGCTCGACGGGGGTCTGAGTTGGGATGGGGAGGTGGGTGTCTCAAGGCTGCAATCGCCACTGAGTTTGTGGGGGAAACAAACGCAGGGGTGTCTGTGGCTTCCTGAAAGATTCAACCACCTGGGCGTAAGGGGTGACGGAGAGAGACCAGGGCGACGGGGCCACCAGAGAGCTCTTATTTCTGCTCACTTTGCAGCGAAGAGCGCAGTAAAGACATCAATCTGGGATTCCCCGCCGCCACATCATGGCCGTAAAATCTTCTCTAAATTACCTCGCATCACAAATCTTTATACCGCACGTTCATGTAAACACCTGAAGAGAAGCACATTCCTATAAAAACACACACACACACAGTGGGTTTACATAAGAATTTGGCATTTGTTCCAGGTCTGTAATGGCACTGGATTCCCACGGTAGTAAACAACTGTGCCACTCTCTGCCCCTGATACATTAAGAATTTTTTTTTTCCTACAAATGATCAAGGGGCCTTGGGAGTTGAACAGATTGTGGTTTATAAAAAAAAAAAAAAGAGATGACAGGTTTGTAAACAACGACGGCAAAATGTTTCGTTATGATGGAGCTCATAGTTTCCCCCTTTCTCTTTGGGGGTCGTCAGGCCCGCACAGCCCAGCCCAGGGTCCTAATGAGATGATGAATGGGAGCATACGGAGTGATGGAGGCTCTCAATCCACCAGCGACTGCTAATTTAAGGGGGAGATTCATCAAAAGCGGGCCTGCACTCCGATGCACCTTCATGGAGCGGTGGCGGGGTCCAGTGAAGATGAATGACGGTAATTATCAGCCCTACCTGCTCACAGCCCGTCCTCCTCTTCTCCGCTGCTTCCCGGGGTTCCAGGGCTCGTAATCTGTGTCCACGGAGAGCCGTCGCTTAAATCAAATCCCTCTGTTTTTGCTGATGGATCTCAATCAAGTCTGATTTGGGAGATTATTCCACAATATGCTAATGCACAAGTGTTGTTGCTCTCACCTGACACAAAATGCCCGAGTGCCACGCTGAATGTCTCATTCTGCACACAAGTGATCAAATCACTAGGCCTTCTCCACCACTCGGCCTGTAAGTGCTACCTCGATCACTTGGTCAACAGAGCTGTTACTGTTTTCTCTTCCAGTTGGCATTGTTGTCAAATGTCATTGGTTTCTCTGAAATCTGCGGCCAGAAGCACTGAGTATGCTTTCTTGCCAAAGTACCAAAGTAGTGACCGCTGATAGAGCAGTTAGGCATGATATGACGGAAGCCTTTACAGTGCTGAAGTTACATTTCCTTCTTGGCGCAATCATAAACAACTGTTTAAAGTTGTTCACCTCATTGTTGCCATTAGCATATTTGAAGCACATTTTTTAAGTATCATATTAAAAAAGCTGTACGAAAACGGCAAAATTCAATAAAACTTCCTCAATTGCGAATAAAAAGGTTTTACGCTAGCTTGAGGTGTTTTTTGACTTTGTCCTCCTGGGATCTGTATCTGGTTTACTGTCACGTTTTGAGCGAGTTCGGTTTCTATGGTGATTCTCGCAATATTCCGTCGCTCGTTTGGCACATTAGTTGGGATATGAAAAAATGCACCTGCCGGTATCCTGATTAGCTTCTATTGTACACATTCCAGACCCTCCCCAACCAAGTCTCAAGCTGTGCCTATGCTAGCATTAGCTTAATTAGGTAGCTAGCTACGGCTGGCAAAACTGACGGCAAGAGATGAGAAGCTTTTGTCTATCTGAAATCACGGATCCGTTGTTTCATGAAATGGCTAAGAATTTGGAGAAGTAAAATCTGCCGTTATTATCATAAACCAGGCTGATCTCATCCGCATTCGTAGCTACACCTACGAAAAGTAATGCGCCGTAATTCGTGATATCCCACGAAATTATTTTGTATGTTATCCACGTAATCATGAACGAGGATCGGTCCAACCACCAGTGATCTTTCAGCCAGGAAGCCGCTCTTCGTTCCCTGTGTCTCCAGTGACTTATTTGTCACCTAACTTGCGTAACCACCGGGATTATTTTTACCAAAAACAACAATCTTTTCCAAAACGTTCCAAAAAAGTACGGTTTGTTGCCTAAACCTAACTGAGTAGTTTCCTGTGAAGACCACATGCATGTCACGAGCGGGAAATTGACAGGTGTTGCTGGGTTTTTCAGGAAAATGCACAAAAAATGAGGAGTAACTTTTAGTAAGATATCATACAAGCTGCTGTATGAGGATACGGTGCATAAACTGAGAACTGAAGTCTGTACCGGTGTAGCGTGGCAACCAGTGGCAGGCCGTGTGTCTTATACCCGGGCCTTCAGTGCTGTCCTACTACAGTTGAACCACCTCCTAATAACCTCATTATGACGCCACAGCTACGGTTATTATTTGTTGCTAGGGGTGTAAAAATACACGTATTCATATTAAACCGTTTGGTACGAGGCTTACAAACCGAACAATACGTTTGAATAATATTAGTGCATTTGGAAAATGCAGAAGCTTAAATTGTGGGAAATATAATGTTCTTTCGGTGGAGCCACTGCGCTCAACCTGGCAACCCACCCAACGTAACAGACAACGTGCTGTCTGACATGCCCACCATGGAAGAAAAACATTGTACTCTGCTGAGGCACGTGTGTTCTAGGAAGCTATGCTAAACTAGCTTAGCAGGAAAACAACATCAGCACACAACGCTACAAACTCTCCCCGCAGCGTTTAGCTGTTCCCTACTGATTCAAACAGGGCTAAAGCAATCGCCACACAATCCCCATTTCTCCAGACCACAATTATTGCTTTGTAAGAGAAAACAGATACATGAATATGCGCATGACGGGATGCTTCGTCATTAACGGACAATGCATCCCAAACTCAAACTTAGTCAAAATCAACGTAATTAACTCAATGACAAGAACAAACTCACAAGAACCAGTCACATATATTTATATGACAACAAGGCAACAAATCAATCCAGCAACACTGCAGCGCTAAAATACGCATTCCACCGCACACTGAAGAACACGAGCCATTCAAATAAGATTCACATCAGAGGGAACAATATTAACCATATCATAAAAACGACACCATAGACAAATTAACACAGTAGATGTAAAACAAACGCAGTTCACTTACCAAAGCTGCTGTTCACTTAAAGACAAAGTCCATCCTGCTTTCTTTGATTACAAAGAGTTCAATGACGCGGTTGTACAGAACATCGGTGCGGTTCAGTTCCAGCCAGAGGTCTTCCTGTGAACGTGTTCGTTGAGTTGTAGATCCACTCGGGTTGAAAAAGTTTTCAAAAGCACCGTAGCTTGTAAGTGTCCGGTCGTGCTACGGTGTCTTGTTGCTGACTTGGTTAGCCAACTCAGGTTAGCGTAGCGTAGCTCCAAACACCAAGACGCTCAGTCGCAAATAAAACGCATTCCCGGCCATAAAATTTGCAACGCTTCTCCGACGCTGTTAGCCAGGAATACCATCTTGAAATGTCCTTCTCCAGAAAGGCGTTGCCAGTAACTCCTGAATCCGTTTCTCCTCCTCCTTCAGCCATTGCGTGTTAAAAAAACAAAGCTATACCAAGCAAAATGCTGAAAATGTCATGTCAATGTCATAACGTTTTACATATTTTCAACTTGAACTCTTACTACTAACTTCTGCTAGCTGCTTCAGCTTCACAACAGTGATGCTAGCCCACTGACCAATCACGGCGCACGTTATTGCTGAGCTGCACTTTAATGCTGATGTACTTGTAGGCCACCTAGACAGCTCTGACATATCAAAGAACACGGCCAACATGTCAAACTAAAAATCTGATTTGTTGAAGACTATGACAATCAACAATATCGTCCCCATTCACTTAAACTGCAAAGTCTACCTAGAGGACCTCGGGCCTCTCTTCTTACATAGAGACACAGAGGTGAGATCTGATTGGATAAAAGCTCTACTTAAAACAAGCTGCACTGGAAGCAGAGCAACTGAGGAAGACAGTAGCTGTGCAATGAGAAAATAAGATAATGGGAAAAGAAATTTCAATACATGTAGTGTATTTGTGAAAAATTATTAAATTATAAAATAGCTATAACTTTGTGATTCTGTTTAGGCCAGCAGAGAAGGCCTTGCTGGACCTGACGGCCCACCACTGGTGGCAACAGTAACTAAGGGGTAAGGCTCAGTGTCAAGTTTACCTCGTGACCTCATGAGCTCTCCGTGACCTCCACATGTCAAAATGTTGAGTTCCTGAAGGGAACAAGCTGCCACCTGATTTTAACCTGGCAACACCACCATCCGGACACGTGGGACACACATTGTGTCGCAGCCGTGCCGTCCCTGGAGCCCTGCTGAGTCACTGCATGTTCACATTCAGATAGATATCCACACACCGGCACAGACACGCATGCACACAGCTATACAAGATTTCTGCGGGGGGTTCTGCGGTGTAGGGGGAGGGAGGGGAAGGGGTGGGGGGATGCATGTGGCACCAGCCTGGCGCAGACATCGTTCCCGTTGCTCCCTTAGCTACGCCGGCACCATCTGTCATCTGCGTGAACATCTGCAAACCCAAGGTGCCCTTGTCACCCAATGTTGGAGCAGTATGTTTGGCTTTTCCATTAAGGAAACCTGGAGTGATTTACCAGAACAGAGCCTATTAGGCTGTAATGGTGCGGTGGCGAATCAGCTGGACGGCAGAAGCAACATTAAATGGCAAGATTCCTCCTTAGGCAACGCCCGCCCGCCCGACCAGCATGTCTGGCTAGCATGACATCTCGTCTGCTAAGCGACAATTTGGCCCGAGCCGCCTGTTTCTTTATGAGCCTCGGCTCCATGGGAAAAAATCAAGCATAATAAAAAATCTGTTGATTTAAAAAGTTAAAAATTATTATGTTTTCTCCTTTTTTTTCTGGTAGAAGTATGTGCAGTCCACCGATATTCGTTGCAGAAAAGTGGTTTTACTTTTCTTTTCTTTTTTTTCATTAATTATCAATATGTATTTTTGCAATACTTCGTGCAAAGTGATGCAACTCACAGCACATTGGGGCTTTTCTGTTGCTCAGGAACACATGGAGTTGTTTTGACTTCCAACATTCTAAAAATTGGCGTGAAAATGTTAATATCTATCAGCTATGAATCATCCTGGCCATTAAAATTAACACAAAGACCCTGAACGCTGCATTTGTCATTTTGTCATTGTGTAGACTGACCCTCAGCACCCACTACTCTGACTGACTTCCAGCGTCCCCGCTCGGCTCCTCCACATTTCCTCCTCTGTCTCTCTGACTCTACCGCAAAACAGATGGCCTCACCCCCATCCCCATTTTTTATCTATCTCCTCTCTCTGCGCACCCGAGGTTATGACCAAAATTGAAATCATATTCAAATATTAAAAGACTCCGAGGACACTTGAATGGCTGTACCATGCTGCGGTCCCTTTTTTTTCAGCTAAATTTGTAGTTTCATTTTTTGGCCTTGAATGAACTCTTAATATGTTGCCTCTGCTGTTGATTCTAGTGGAGATATTTTCCGGTGGCAGATGGATTGTTGTGCTAAGACTGGACAGTGTATTATTCACCGCCGCAGCTCTCTAGAGAGCGTCGCTGTCTATTGCGTATGGTGCTGAGCTGGATTACGGCAACAAGATCACAACAATATGCTCATTGTCCATAATCTCAAGGATTACTCTCTAGATGAAACTGGCCGTAGCCTCTCTGGGTGATACAGAGTGATATGGGAGATTTTCTACAAGCCTTGGCCGGGAGCGTCCTCTTTATGAGATTCTCTGATCTTTCAGACTCCAGAGTTTTCTTTCAATTGTCCCCCGTCTTTGTCGCCATGCACATGATGCTGCTGGACGCGGCAGCGGGCAAAGCTTTGCCTCCCACAGCTGGCTCTCCAAAAGAAATGGGCAAACACGCGCACATGCGAATAGCTCGAGCTTCGCCGCCATCTGCTCCAGTGAATGAGCAGAGGATGCTGCCTGGTTGTGAATTCGAAACAGCAGCTGAGAGGACACACTGTGCCCTGACCACACAGAGTGGCACCGCTGCTGCCCGGCTGCCTGGCACAACGGGCTCCATCTGACGCACTGATGATTTCACACACAATCGCACACACAATGAAATATTGTGGGGCCACGGCCACAGACGGGATTTATATTGAGTGGGAATGTGATCTTAACTCACCGGGGTTGTAGCAACATAGTCGCCGGGAAAAAAAATGTTGGCATTGTACGTTGGAATATGTTGAATGGCGACTTTTCTTGACCAAAAACATGTTTCATGAATGCGTTTCATATCAGCCTTGTGGCACGCTTGGAGAAACGGACAATGCCATGTGGTGAAAGGATTGGTAAGGTTTAGGAAAGAAAACTACCTGGTTAAGTTTAAAAAATCATGGCTTGTGTTAAAATAATAACGCATAAGAACCGTAACAACCATACGTTACAACGTAACTTGCATTAAGAAATGGCAACCGCTGTTGGAAGACTTTCCTACATAATGTTACTTAACGATCGTAACCAACCTTACGTAACCACCGCAACATAACTAGCATAAATACAGAACAGCCTTTCGCAGACTTACTACAATAACGTTACGTAACAAGCGTAACAACATAACTAGCATAATTACATAATCTCCCTTAGACTTTCTTGCGTAACGTTATGTAACAACTTAACGAGCATAAATACATTACAACTGCCCTTAGCAGACTTTCCTCCTTAACGCTACACAACAATCATAAAATTACAACCGTAACAACATAACTAGCATTTATACTAGATCACTTGCTCTTGGTGTCACTCATTGTAATAAGTCACTAAAACATAGACAGAAACACAGACATTCAATGAATCCATGGTTTGCAGAAACGTACAAAGCCAACATTTCTTTTCCCTGGCGACTAGGCTGGTTGTAGAAAAAATATTGTCCAGAGAATGAGCCATGAAATCAGTAACGTGTACATTTATAGCAATGAACTGTACATGCTGGACGGCTACAGGACTATATATGGCTTGGAAACTTGTAGCTTAGACTCCTGTTGCTTCTTTTCTTTTCTCTTGTCATGAATGGAAAAAGTGACCCGCAGTCTTTTGTGAGCGGGTTATATGTTTTGGAAAGCCTTGCAAGCGTTCACTTAAATAACAGAAGAAAAGAGGAATAGGTATCAAGCGGGCATAGACACTGTGCATACAAAAAAGAACCCAAACAAACACCCCGGGAGCCCAACATTCAACAGCGGCCAAGAAGTGCCTGGCGGAGAGGGCTGGCTTTGAAAAGAGCACCTGCGTGCTATAAGAGTCTCAAAAACAAAAACTCATAGCCTCAACAACTCTTTACAATGCTGACAGTCACTGGTTTCCTTGTGAGCAACTTTGTATTGGTGGACAGGACCTCCATCTAGGCCACTTGCTTATTTGCAATTTGTCACCTGGCTTGTTTACTTTTCTTTCCGCTCATTTAGAACTCACCTTTGTCCTAACGGGCTCATTAGCAGCGGCCTCATTCCAGGAAGAAACCACCAGGTTAGAGCCCCACATTTCTGAACCCGGGCGACACGGCTCAGGCGCCGCACTTTAAATGAGGCTTGGCCCCGTTTCTCATGGGGAAGCTGCAGAGCGAGGAGCCAACAATGTGTTTTCACTTTTATGTATTTTCATAAGTCATCTAGTTGGCCATTAAAGTTGATATTTTTTTGACAAGGGATTGCGTCTTTTCCAAAAAAGAAACATGCTTGCGCTAAAATCGAATTCCCTTGCTCTGGGAATACTGTTAAGAGTTTAGCCATCATGCTTCCAACACATTTCATGCAGGAGCAGGTTTGTACGGAACGTTATTTTGAAAGCCAGAAGTTTCCGCACCTGGCAACTGCTGCCTCTCCTGTGTCTTGGATTCCTAACATACAGACTTATAGTACGGTGAGGGGACAGGGAGCAGTACATGAATAGACCATGAGACAGTTGGCCTCACAAAAGCGTAAAAGCCCACCCCCACTACAATACATCATAGATTTATTTTCAAACATTTTTGCATTGTACAGTAAACTGTTCGGGAATTCAAGACTTTTTCACCATGTTAGTTCATTTTCCAAACCATATCAATAATACAAAAAATAGTTTTCTTGTATTTTTACAAATTACAAATTTACAAATCCCATTTACACCCAAGTTTCACTTTAATTTAATGTTGTTTTCAATTTCCCCATTAGCAAATTCAGAGGAAAGACCTAATAGAGACAAAAAATAACCCTCACATAATAACAAAACAATAATAGAAAATAGATACAATTTCAGAAATTATTTTTGAAAAAGGTTTTATTTATTTTAATTGTTTTTGAGAGAAAGATCAAATTGATTAAGTAAATGGATGACCAATAAATACATTCATGCCAATAGTACCAGGTTTTCACCAGGTTGTCATGGAAAGGCCCCCAAACACTGTTTTTCAGAATTAAAATGTGCATTTTCAATACAAAAAGCATCTTGTTTAAACATTAAAAAACCTGATAATTTCCTGTGTTAGAATATATAAATTTTTGGCATTAATCCTTGGTGATGGCTTTACGAACAGCTCTTTGTCATCTCAGAGTACCCAAAGATTCCCAAGAATAGATCTAAGCAATAATCACATATGAATAAAGAGCACATAATGG